>NW_005360226.1:165635-172466 GCF_000412655.1 Myotis brandtii | reverse complement strand
AGAGACCTGGTGTGTGTGTGGGGGGAGCGGGGGGGGAGGACGTGGGGAGTCCGAAAGGGAGGCGTTTGGTGTCCCAGAATCCAAACTAGGGATTTTTGGGTATTAGTGAAGCTCAGCGGGAAACACCTATTGGCACCTGGAGGCATGTGGGGTGGATGCCTTTTATGTTTCTCATTAAACATCCCAAGTCTTGCCCCAGGATAAGTGTCTGCCCTGAAACTGATGGACTTTTTTTTTTGAACTTGTGCTGCTTTGTTTTCGACCTGCTCGTTAAGCCAATGCGCCTTCCGTTCTCTCTGAGGCCGCCTACCCTCCAGGACTCGGGCACGAGTCGTCCTTTTCAGATCCGCGGCTTTCCGGAAACCTTCCGCCTAAACCCTTTATTCCTCTCCTAGACCTTAGGAAAGCAAAGGCTTTGGCGCTAGGGAGGGTTTTGCGAGTCTGTATTACTCTAGCACTGGTTATGAGACACCTAGAAGTTGCAAGTCCAAAGGGCCAACAAGTTGTAAAACCTGTTCTGAGTCAGAGAATGAAATGGGATGTCTTCTGAAAAGGGAAAATACCCAAACAAAAAAATAAAGAGAGGCGACAATCGGTAAAGTTTTAGATATTCTTTTAAATATTTTTCTTAGTAATTGAAACTGGTTTTTCAATACAACTAGTTTCATTTCGAATTTAATACCTGGACATAATAAAAAAAGCTGTTTCAGGAGGGTGATACCAATATGTTACTGTTAATGTGGTATCTTTTATCTGGATTTAAGAAGCGAAGACAGTGAAGTGGTTTTAGTTCACTTGTTCCACAGATTGATAAGAACACTGAAATAATCCTTTTCAAGGTTATAAATATATATGCATCTACATATGTAGGCATATTCAATTACCACACCTCTTGTTGTTGTTCATCTTCACCCAAGGATATTTTTCCATTGATTTTTAGAGAGAATAGAAGAGAGAGGGAAAGACAGAGAAACATCGATGTGTTACATCGATTGGTTGCCTCCAGGACCCAGGCTGTGGAGGTGCCTGCAACCCAGGTACATGCCCTTGACCTGGAATCGAATCCGCGACCCTTTGGTCTGAAGGCCGAGACTCTATCCACTGAGCCAAACCAGCTAAGGCCAATAATTACCACAATTTTCAAGTGATTTTAAAGTGGCCAGAGTTTAGCACCTTACGAATATTATCCATACATAAATTTAATGTATTATTTTTTCAGCAGTGTATATTTTCTAATCCTTGTTACATAAATTCGCTACTATATAAAGCAGCATTTTAAGACATGCTGAAAAGTATAAAGATCCATATAATAATCACCTGCTTATTTTTCCTGTAGTTTAAGAAATAAAACATTACTTAAGTCGTTGTTTCTCCTTGGTAATCTGTCCCATTCCTCTTTCTCCCCTTCTATTTTATTGCTGCTCTTTATCAGGTTTTTGTTGTTGTTGTTTTGTTTCAGTCTTCCTTAATCAGATTAAAAGGGACTGGAGAAGATAAAGGGAAAATTTGAGAGATAATGAAAAGTATGTATAGGCTGCTTTTATAGTCACATAACTGTTCAGGTCTCCTAAATCCTCATTACTACTTAGACTTTAACTTTCCTGCTGTATATTTAGTACTAGTTGTTTTTCTGTCATTTTATTCTCATTCATTCATGGGCATAGGGCATAAATCAGTCTTTAGAGTTAAACTTAGGAGATACAAAGATTTAAAGACCAACAGGAAAGACACAGTTACTTGCTCTCATAATGCTCAAATATCAGTACATATCAGAAAGAAGTGGAGAAAAAATAAAATGTGATAAATTATTAACTGATATGTATAAAAGTGTGGTGATGGTGCCAAAAGAAAATGATTAGTTTTTCTAATGTGGTTCCTGGAAGACTATAGGAAAAGGTATAGTTAGACTTTAATAATAAGTAGAAGTTTATAGCTAAGGCATGTTAGGCAGACTGAGTAGAAGGGGCATGTTATTTTAGGCAGAAGGACTAATAATATGCAATGGGAGAGGAATTAAATAGTTTGGTACATGGAAGGAAGCTGAAAATAGTTTAGTTTGGCTGTATTTTAGTTTGCCTGTGGGGGAGTTAGAGGAGATGAGGTTGGAAAGGTAGCCAGGGGAACCAGGTCACAGAGGGCCTTGTATGTTGACTAAGACTTTATACAGAGCAAGCCATGGGGGCAGTTGAAGAGTTTAGTCATGGTATGTTATTTTGAAGCAAGGGATTGCTACTTTAGTAGTCTTGTATTTTTACTTTCTTTTTTCACTTTATAAAGATGCAACCATTCTTTTCTTAAGTCTTTATTGTTGAGAGTAATACAGATGTCCCCCCATTGCCCCTCTCCACCTGATTCCTGCTGGCCCCAGTCCTTCACCACCCTATTGTCTGTGTCCCTAGGTAATGCATATATGCAATACAAGTTGGTTGGTTGGTCCCTTCCTGCCCCCTCCCCCTTCCCTCTGACATTCATCAGCCTGTTCCATGCCTCTGGTTTTACTTTCTATATTGACAAAATTAACGGCAACCTCAGCATTTTCCATTTTAACCACTATAACACATCTAATCCAGAGATACTCAAATCACTCAATCTTGGTTGTATATTAGAATAATATGCCTCAGACCAATTCAATCAGAATGGGGTGGGTGGTCTGGGCATCAGTGCCAAGGTAATTCAGATGTACAGCCAGAGTTGAGAACTACTTATCTTAAACACTTATCTTGTATTATTTGCCTCACTTCCATCTTTTTTCCTTGTAACATTTTAGAACACTCAGCATCTTTTCATAAATTTGATACCTTTCTGGGAATAAGCATACTAAAGCATGTGTTGTTTAAGTAAAACTATTACAAAGTACACAATTTAAGGTACAAGACACACTTATCAATGAGCACCGATAGCCAACTTTTTATGACATTGTTATTGTTTCTGACTGCTCAGATCTGGTGTCTTTCATTTCTCTCTTTACCTTATTGTGCTCTTAATTCTGGATTTTTTGCTGGTTTCAAACAAATGACACTTAACCTTACCATCTATCTGCTTCTTGTTTACTGGAACACTCTTTCCCCTTACTTCAAATGGTTCAGATTTCTGACCAAATGTCACTCCTGAGAGAGGCCATCCCTAACCACTCTTCCCATCCCAACACTCATTCTCTATTTTTTGAACTAATGTTTTGTTCTACCTGTAGTCATGTTTGTTTACTTGTTTATCTGTTTCTCTCAATAGACATAACTGCTAAAGGAATGAACTTTGAGATATGATATTGAACAAATCATTTGTCTTATTATGGTAGAAGAGAAATTAGTACCTTTATGACCTTTTCCTTTATTCCAATGTAGTTTTTTGTTTAATCCACACTATTTTTTCATTGTTGGAACTGAAGTTTTGTTACTGCTGAGCCACTATATGCCATATTGTTTTCATTTTTTCTACAACTTTCCCCCCCCTAGAATACATAATTACATCTCATTGCTTTAGTTTATTTGTACATTTGACTAAGTCGTTTCATGTTATTCAAAAACTCTCCATAGAAGTTTTCCCACATCGCACCTATCAGATCATTTATCCTTCCCCACACCCTCAGTATTCCTTTCTGCTCCAAACTGGACTTTTTTCCCTCTGTGCCTGGTACACAGTTGTTCTAGACATGTCTTTGCTATCATTCTAGGAATTCACTTTTTTTGGAACTTGTGTCCTTCTTGCTTTGCCCTTATTTTCATGAAGCGCATCCTTCAGAAATTTCCTGCAATGCTATCCAAAGTGATAATTTTTTTGCAATTTCAAATGCCTGAAAATATATTGGTTTGTCCTCACTTTTTACTTATAATTGGGCTGAATATATAATTCTGAATTGTAAAACATTTCTTTCAAAATCTTGAGGGTATTGATTTGTCATTGTCCTCCAGTTTTCAGTGCTGTTGAGAAGACAAGTATCATTTTCTTTCTTTATTGATTAAAGTATTACATGTGTCCTTATCCCCCCCATCCTACCTTCCCTCTGAGGTTTGATGGTCTGATCGATGCTTCTCTGTCTCTAGATCTGTTTTTGTTTATTGGTTTATGTTGTTCATTATATTCCACAAATGAGTGAGATAGTGTGACATTTATCTTTCTCTGACTGACTTATTTTGCTTAGCATAATGATCTCCAGGACCATCCAAGCTGTTGCAAATGGTAGGAGTTCCTTCCTTTTTACAGAAGCGTAGTATTCGAATCATTTTGTAGATGTACCACCGTTTTTTAATCCACTCATCTGTTGGTGGGCACTTACGCTGTTTCCAAATCTTAGCTATTGTAAATTGTGCTGCTATGAACATAGAGGTGCATATATCCTTTCTGATTAGTGTTTCTGTTTTCTTGGGATATATTCCTAGAAGTGGGATTACTGGGTCAAATGGGAGTTCCATTTTTCGTTTTTTGAGGAAACTTCATACTGTTTTCCACAGTGGCTGCACCAGTCTACATTCCTACCAGCAGTGCACGAGGGTTCCTTTTTCTCCGAATACTCTCCAGCACTTGTCATTTGTTGATTTGTTGATGATAGTCTTTTGACAGGTGTGAGATGGTATCTCATTACAAGTATCATTCTTACTCTGATTTTTTTCTATCTAGTAGATTTTAGAATTTTCTGCTTATCTCTGGTATTTTTTTTTTTCCAGAGGGAAAGGGAGAGAGAGAGCGTGATAGAAACATCAGTTATGAGAGAGAATCACTGACTGGTTGCCTCACACACACCCTGACTGGGTGTGGAGCCCACAATCCCAGCATATGCCCTGACCAGGAATCAAGCCATGACCTCCTGGTTCATAGGTCAATGCTTAACCACTAAACCACGCTGGCCCAGCTCTGGTATTTTTTAAATTTAAAAGAAGTGTACCTTGATATTTTTGTTTGTGTATTGTGATGGGCTTTCTGGACCTTTTCAATATAAAGTTACCTTTTTTGGTTCTAGAAATTTTTATTTGCTTTGGATTTATCTTATGGAACTAAATTGATTATCAAGTATTCTTTTCAATCCTACTGCACCTCTTTTTGTATGAGTTCTACTGTTTCTTTGAACTTTTCTTCTGTTCTTTAATTTTCTTTTTTTATTTTATATTACCCTTTTATATTGGAAGCTTTCCCCATAGATCTTTTGTAATTCCATTGCATGAATATAGCACAGTTTGTGTATTCATTTGTATTATGATGGGTTGTAATATTATGAACACCCTTAAGACTTTTTGTAGACATGTTTTTATTTCTCTTAGGTGAATATCTAGAAGAAGAATTTTTAAAAAAATATATTTTATTGATTTTTTACAGAGAGGAAGGGAGAGAGATAGAGAGTTAGAAACATCGATGAGAGAGAAACATCGATCAGCTGCCTCCTGCACACCCCCCACTGGGGATGTGCCCACAACCAAGGTACGTGCCCTTGACCGGAATCGAACCTGGGACCTTTCAGTCTGCAGGCCGACGCTTTATCCACTGAGCCAAACCGGTTAGGGCTAGAAGAAGAATTTTTAAGTCATTGGGTAGATATATGATTATTTTTATAAGAAACCATTAGATTGTTTTCCAAAGTGGTTATACCATTTTTATATTCTTACTAGAAGTCCAGTGTGTGAAATCATGCGGCCCTGCCCTCTCGCGTGCACCTCACTGTGCTCATAGCCCCACCCACCTGCGCTGGTCTTTGGTCATTATGGCGTTAGGGCCACAGGCCTTTTATAATATAGAACAGCAATGTTTGAGACTTCTACTTGTTCCACAGCCTTACCAACATTTGGTGTCGCCAGTCTTTTTAATTTTAGCTATTCTGTTGGATGTGTAGTTGTATCTCATTTTGGTTTTAAATTGCATTTCTCTGTTGATGATTGGGAATTAAGCACTTATTCAGGTGCTTATTGCCGTTTTTTATATATTTCTTTGTGGAATGTTCAAATATTTTGCCCATTTAAAATTTTTGTCTAAAAAATTATATATAATTACTTATATATATTCTGGAACTGAGTCCTTTGTCAATTACATATTTTGTGACTATTTTACCCAGTCTGTGGCTTCCCTATTCATTTTCTTTAATGGGGATTTCTCCTCAGTGGAAAATTTTAATTTTGGTATAGTCTTAATTTCTCATTTTTTTTTCTAATGGATATTGCTGTCTGTGTCCTGTTTCTTTCATCTAGAACAGTGGTTCTCAACCTTCCTAATGCCACGACCCTTTAATACAGTTCCTCATGTTGTGGTGACCCCCAACCATAAAATTATTTTCGTTGCTACTTCATAACTGTAATTTTGCTACTGCTATGAATCGTAATGTAAATATCTGATATGCAGGATGTATTTTCACTGTTACAAATTGGACATAATTAAAGCATAGTGATTAATCACAAAAACAATATGTAATTATATATGTGTTTTCCGATGGTCTTAGGTGACCCCTGTGAAAGGGTTGTTCAACCCCCAAAGGGGTTGCGACCCACAGGTTGAGAACCGCTAATCTAGAAGCTTTAGCTTTTATATGCTTACTGGAGGCTCAGTGCATGAAATTCATGCACTGGGGGGCGGGGGAGGGGCGGGGTGCCTCAGCCCAGCCGGCTCACAGTTGGACATCCCTCTCGCAGTCCGGGACCCCTCACTTCTTACCACCCACCTGCTCGCTGTTCTTTACCGCTCAGCTCGCTGCTCCTTAGCACTGCCATGGAGGCGGGAGAGGCTCCTGCACTGTTGCTACGCTCACCAGCCGTGAGCCCAGCTTCTGGTTGAGTGGCGCTCCCCCTGTGGGAGTGCGCTGACCACCGGGGGGCAGCTCCTGCGTTGAGTGTCTGCCCCCTGGTGGTCAGTGTG
>NW_005360226.1:162050-165283 GCF_000412655.1 Myotis brandtii | reverse complement strand
CGGCCCCCCTGCCAGCCTGGACTCCCCCTAACTCCCTCCCTCCCGGCCTGGCCGCCCCCTGATTACCCCCCTGTCATCCTGATTGCCCCCTAACTGCTCCCCTGCTGGCCTGGTCGCCCCTAACCGCCTCTGCCTCAGCCCCCGCCACCATGGCGATGTCCAGAAGATGTCCAGTCTAATTAACATATTACCCTTTTATTAGTATAGACGCCTACAGGACAAATAAAATTATTTTGGGGCTGTGATGTGAGTGGGCTTGGGATTCATTGTCTCCAGCCTTTTCTCTTGCATTGATCTGTATTACTACACCATCAGTTACTGTACTGTTTCATAGCAAATTTTGAAATCCAGTAGTGTCAGTACTCTAACTTTGTTTTGTTGATCTTTTTAAATAAAATATTTTTATTTTCTTCCAACTACTTACTTTGGGTATACTTTATACCCTTCTCCACTAGTTTTTTTATATAATTGATTTCAGAGAGTTGGTGTGGGGTGGGGGAGAGAGAGAGAGAGAGAGAAACATCAATGATGAGAGAGAATCATTAATCAGCTGCCTCCTGCATACCCCCTACTGGGGGTCGAGCCTGGCATGTGCCCTGGCCTGGAATCAAACCTTAACCTCCTGGTTCCTAGGTTGATGCTCAATCACTGAGCCACGCTGAGTGGGCTTCACCCCTAGTTCTTAAGGGTAGAATGTGTTTTATTGGTTTTGCCTTTTTTTCCTTTTAAAACACCCATCTTAAATACTGCTTTAGCTTCATTTCACAAATTTTTACATGTTGCATTTCATTATTCAGGTTGAAATATTATAAAAATTTGTTGATTTCTTCTTTGAACTATGGATTATTTATGTGTTGCTTTTTTTCTAGATAGCTTATTATTCCTAATTTAATTCCATTGTGGTCAGAAATATACTCTAAGATGTTCTTTTTAAAAATTTATTAAGACTTTCATAGTCCATTCATATAGTCTGTTCTGGTGAATGCACCATTTGCTCTTGAAAAGAATGTGTATTTTGCAGTTGTGTGCAATATTCTATAAACGTTTAAGTTAAGGTGGTTGTTAGTCTTGTTCAGATGTTATATATCTTAATGTGTATCTCTTCTAAAAGAGCATAGAGTGGGAGACCTTTGTTGTGTCTAGTGTGAAATTCCCTCCCTTTTAATTGGAATGTTTAATCCAATTTGTTTATGTAGTTGGATTTATTATATGGTTAGATACAAAGGTATGCAATTTTATTATTTGTTTCCTCTGTTTAGCTCTGCTTTTGTTTATCTGTTTTTGTTTTGTTTTGCTGTTACTCTACTCCCCCTTTCCCTCTTTTTGGGGGTTAACTTTTTAATTTTTAAAATTCTATTTTACCTTTCCCTCCTCTGGAGGGTTAACTAGTTTGTTTGTTTTTTAATTTTTAGAATTCCATTTTAATTTTTTTTAAATATATTTTATTGATTTTTTACAGAGAGGAAGGGAGAGAGATAGAGAGTTAGAAACATCGATGATAGAGAAACATCGATCAGCTGCCTCCTGCACATCTCCCACTGGGGATGTGCCCGCAACCCAGGTACATGCTCTTGACCGGAATCGAATCTGGGACCCTTCAGTCCGCAGGCCGACGCTCCATCCACTGAGCCAAACCAGTTTCGGCTCCGTTTTAATTTTTATTGAATATTTTAACAATTGCCTTTTGCATTATTTCCATGGTCCTTCAAGAGATTGCAACATACATTCTTATATTTTTGCAATCTACTTAGTAATGCAACACTTTTAAAGGATAAGAACTTTGAAACTACACAGTTGCACTCTCCCCTCCCCTGGTCCTTTGTAACCGTACAGGTTATATGTCGTATGTATTGTATCTAAATATGTTAATAAACTTCACAATACAATGTTACAGTTTTTGCTATAAACAGTCACATGTTCTTTAAAGTTTTGGAGAGGGTAAAATTTCTCATATTTACTCATACTACTATTTTTGATGTTTTGAATTTCCACCTAGCATAATTTTACTTCAAGCTGAAGAACTCTGGTGGTTTTATAGTGTAGCTGTGGTAATGATGAATTAATTCTCTTAGTTTCCTTTTATCTGAAAATGCCTTCATTCTTGAAGTATATTTTTTCTGAATACAGCATTTTAGCTTGGTGTGTTTTTTTAATTATTATTTTTGTTTTTTGGGTTTGTTTGTTTGTTTGTTTTTGCCTTTAGTGCTCTAGTCCAGTGGTTGCCAAATGGTGGTCCGCAGACCACTGGTGGTCTGTGAGGTCCGAAAGGTTGGCGAGCGCTCCACTAGTCATTCCACTGTCTTCTGGTCTCTCTCTCTCTCTCTCTCTCTCTCTGTGTGTGTGTACACTCTCTCTCTGTGGTGTACACTGCTGTGGTGAAATGTCAGTCAATATTTATAGCTTTCCTTTATCCTTTTTTTTTTTTTGCTGCCTTCGAGATTGGCTCAGTGGATAGAGCGTCCGCCTGCAGACTGAAGGGTCTCAGGTTCAATTCCGATCAAGGGCATGTACCTTGGTTGCGGGCACATCCCCAGTAGGGAGTGTGCAGGAGGCAGCTGAATTGATGTTTCTCTCTCATCGATGTTTCTAATTCTCTATCCCTCTCCCTTACTCTCTGTAAAAAAATCAAAAAAAAAATATTTAAAAAGATTTTCCCTTTATCTTTGATTTTCAGCAGGTTAACCATGAACTACCTAGTTTTTCTTTTCTTTGTATTTATCTTATTTGGGGATTGCTGAACTTTTTGAATTTGTGAAATGTTTATATTTTGGTACTCGCCCAGTTAACTTGTATTTTTCAAATATATTTTTTTCCACCCAAATTCAATTTAGTGAGGACCAGCAATTTAAAAAGGAATGAATAGCCCTAGCTGGTTTGGCTCAGTGGATAGAGCATAGGTCTGTGGACTACAGGGTCTCAGGTTCAATTCTGGTCAAGGGCACATGCCCCAGTTGCGGGTTCGATCTCCAGTAGGGAGTGTGCAGGAGGCAACCAATCAATGATTCTCTTTCATCATTGATGTTTCTGTCTCTCTTTACCTCTCCTTTCCTCTCTGAAATCAATAAAATATACATATATATTTAAAAAATAAAAGCTTTATTGGATTCAGGTTCTTTTAAAAAAAAGAAAAGGAATGAATATTCTAAATGGAAACAATCAGAACGTGTCTCAGTAAAGTACTGTTTTGTGAAACTTCTGTTTCAGTTATGTGTGTCCTGAGGCATGACATAAAA
>NW_005360226.1:140366-162036 GCF_000412655.1 Myotis brandtii | reverse complement strand
CCCCATAGCTCCCCGCCACCCAGTTCCCACCCCCCCCTCTGCCCTTACCCCCCCACTGTCCTCATCTATAGGTGTACGATTTTTGTCGCCGGGTCAAAGGTCATACACATGGAAACTGTAGCTATTTCCATCCGCAACGTGCCCCTGTGCTAAAATGTATTTCTTAACTGTGGTCATGGCTCAACAAGTTTGAAAACCAGTGATTAGATTTTCTATGTTCCTTAACATCTACCTTGCAGATTACTTTCCCCTGGGCAGCATTTATCATATTTTTCTGTGTATAAGATGCCATTTTTTTCTAAAATCATTAGACTGAAAATCGAGGGGCATCTTATACACGGAAGTCCTCCAAGGAGGGAGCCATGTGAGAAGGGAGCCATGCAGGTGTATAGCTGCCCATACCTTGTCAAACAGGCTTCCTCTTTGTTACTAATGTTGTGGCCCCACCCCATAACAAAGAAACAGAATTCCCGGAGGATGAGGCCCAGAAATCAGGATTTTAAAAAGATTCCCAGGTGATTCTAATGTGCAGCCAAGGTTGAGAACCACTGCCTTAGAGTGTTCAACATAATTAGGTTCTTTGATTTTCTTTCCTTATCTACATTTAATCCCCTTGTTTACCTGTTATTTGTCTTTCTTCTATCAGATAAGCTGTTCTTACTTATTATTGTAAGATTTAATTTGTGTCACAAAAATGGGAACACATCAAGTTGGGAGACTATTAGCCAAATTCCCCAACAATGTGACCATAGGCAAGTTATTTAACCTAACATTCAATTTCCTCATCAGGGAAATGAGGAATGATATCACATTCTTATAGAGTAACTTACATAGTGCATGGAAAACACTTAAACTGACAGTCTAGAATATTACTTTTTTTAAAATTGACATTTCCTTAGCTGAGAGTTGGATTCTAGATCTGATTTATCCTTAAGAATATTACCATTTGATACTTCTATCTGTTGCTTTGTACTAATGATACTATATTGTAAGTACTTGTTTACATGCCCGGCTTACAAAACTTTTGAGGGTGAAGACCATGCCTTATTTGTCTTAATCACAAATATTACAGTCATGTATATAATGAGCTCAATAAATGTTGAATTGTTGAATCATCAAATTTATGTAATTGCTTTTAACAAAATTTTGTCATCCGGGAATATGGTTACTGAGGTGTGGGAATGGGGAGGGGTCTGAAGAATTGGGGAAGGGAGTTAATCTACTTATATAAAAACCCTGGGTGGTGTTGATCACGACTGGGTCTGGCGACCAAGCGGAAGGAAGTCAGTCCTGCAGGGCTTGTCTTGGCAACGGCTGCACCCTCCCCCGAGCTGTTTCTGGTGAGGTCGGGGTTTGAGGCAGGAACCCGCCCTTGGAGCGTGGACCCACTGAATCCTGGGTCGCTTTGCCAAGGGCTGCGCCCTCCCCAGCTGTTTCCCGTGTGGCCTGAGGGAAGAACCCACCCTCAGAGCACCAGGACCACCCAGCAGCAGTCAGTCCTGGGTTGCTGAGGTGGAGGCCATGGCATGGTAGAACTCTGGATCTGGCCCAACAGGGGGCATGGCCAACCTTCAGATCAGACCCTGATAGTAGAAAGGAGGGAGCCCCATTCCTCACAGAATCTGCTGTTGGATAGCTTGCTGTCAGTGGCCTGCCAGCCAGGAACCCCATTCTCCTGCACCCCGGGCCCTGACAAGAGGGAGGCGGGAGCCCCTTTCCTCACTGAGCCAAACCGGTTAGGGCAATTAATTCCCTTTTAATGTGCACGAATTTCGTGCACCGAGCTACTAGTATTTTATAGTAAAACGAGCAGGGGAACAAATGCTAGCTTTTAATTATGTTTACTAAAACAAATTACTTAATTTCATAAGACCTCCATTTCCTTTTCTATACATTTCCAGCACGCAAATTGTGCACAGTAGGTCTCCCACTGCTTCCATGGGAGCAGGAGGTGGGGGGGGGGACCAAAAGATGCTCCATGCATCTCCTGGTGATTGGTCGCACACACAGCCCCACCCACCTGCACATGCCTCGCTGTGCACGCAGCTCTGCCCACTGGGCGCGCCTGCTGCGCATGTAGCCTCCTGATGATCGGTCGTTATGTGTGAGGGCATGATGACCATTTGCATATTAGCCTTTTATTATATAGGATAAGCAAGGTGACCCAGTGTTAACCAGAAAGGTGAGCTGAGGATCCCCCCTCCCTCCCCCAGGGTCGTGTCTCAATGCCGAAGAATGAGCTCCGAGGACCAGAAGATTTAAGCAAAAGTGTGAAAAATTTATTACAAGCAGATTCAGACTCCCCAAATAATGGGTTGCTAGCAAAGCAAGTCATTCTAGGAGTATACATGTTCTACAGACTCGCTCCATATATACCTATGTCACCACCTGATTGATTCTGTCATTGTTCTTGCCCAGCCACGGACCTAAACTTTCTCTGTTTCTATGTGTATGTACACCTTGTTGCTGCAGGCCCTCCTTTGGTTTCCCATACTTCCTGCTCTGTGTCCAAAAACATGGTTGGTTTCTGTGATTAGGCTTGCTCAAACTGCCGTGTCTGCCCCTATGTTCTACCTGCCTTTGTTTCCCGCAGGACCACTGCCCTATCTGCCTACTTTTCAAGCTAACTTCTTTCACTGGGTTAGTAGTTTTCAAATCTCTAGCTCTATAATATACTACAACAGATGACGAAAACTCCTGCCTTCCTCCCCAGCACACACACACACACACACACACACACACACACACACACACACATACATAATATGCAAAGTATCCCTTTGGGAGTTTGATTGCTCAGTAGGGACCCTACCTGTGCGTGAATTTCGTGCACTGGGCCTCTAGTATTTTATAATCAGTATAATATTGAACAGTTAGTTTTTTGTTTTTGTTTTTTTAATGGCTAATTTTCCTCTGAAGAGCTGGACTTCCTTAGATCCAGGCCTCAGGTCTCAGATGGTGACACCACATTCTCTGAACATTTTATAAAATTTTGCAATAATTCAGACTTATTTTCATTGTATCCAATATACCAAATTTGCTAAGTCACCAAGTTGGGTGACAGTGACTTAGAGCAAGAAGAAGGTAAATTTTCTGTAATTCTGTTTGCAAGATTTATTTTAAATAAAGGATTTAGTATTGTCCATGTTGTAGTTTGCCCTATTTAAGGTTAACTGGGATTGAGTCTAACAAATAAATAATTTTGTTTTCTTGGAGAGTAGTTTGAAGATTTAGAAATAAATATATGTTGAAGATCAGTTGAAGTTGTAAAAGTATACAATTTTCTCACAGCTTTAGATGTTTAAATTCTAGTGAAATGGAAATCTCTACTACCTGCTCTGTAAGTAAAAATGATGTTAAACTTCTAATGTTTATCTGATTGACATTTAGCTTACCTCTAGACTAGGCTTCCCTTTCATGCCTTCAGGACCCCCATGGTCCCCTGATGCTAGGCAGGTGGTTTCCAGCTGTCACCAAAATTTAGACTGCTTGGTGCCGGGTGGTGGGATTGTTGCTCCACTGATGAGAATGCTCTTGTTCTTATACTATAAGGGAGAAAGATGGAGCAACACTCCAAGATTGGCTCCACTAGAAATTAGAGACTACAAACCGAGAAAGTCAGAAAAGGAGAATTAGGAGTTATAATAAGCAAGCAAGTTTTGTTTTGTTTTACAAAGCATCTTCTACCATAGTGATAATAGCCCTTCCAGAGAACCATGTCATTTGCCCTGCAATATTATGTTGTTACAGCAGACAAGTCATTAGAAGATACAAAGATGGTTTGTCACTTAAGAACTTGTCTGTAAATTATGGCCCCACGCTTTGATGCAATATTAACATTTTAGAGTGGAAATATGACCTGATATTTGATTAGATATAAAATGAGAATTTTGACATTCATGAAAGGTTAACAAGAGGAGCAGGGTTCTGATATGAACTGTGTCATATCATTGGCTTTAAATCAGTTGATTGCATTGTGGTTCTTATGGCAGCTTCCTTACATACACTGTTGAGGAGTAGCTTTTGAAACATTCTCCCCTGGGGAAGAACAATCTTTAAGTATTCTGTATAGGTTAAAATATCGCTTAACAGAATAATTAGATTGGGCTTAAAAACTACTTATGAATGAAGTTACTGTTTAGTACAGAAGGAGAATAAAGAAGAGGTTTTTGTTGTACACAGAACCAAAACAGTATCTGCTCAAAAGAGTTGTAAAATCCAGTTGGAAAAAAAAAAGTTAAATATTAAGTAATTGTGTATTTATCTGTAGATTAATGGAGGGAATGGAAAACTGGTTAAGAGTATGTGTGTCTTAATAGGAAACTTTTCAGATTTACATTTTAAATTGAGCTTTGAAGTAAATGGAAAAAAAAATCTTGGTGCATGAAGGTGGGAAAACTTCCAGGTGTAAAAACAACTTGAGAAAAAGTTAATTTGATTAGTAGAGATGGCAGGCAGGTGTGTATGAAACACTTAATAAAAAACAAAACACACATTTTAAGTTACAATATTTTGTCAAGACTAGTACTGGGTTTTATCACCCCAAACTCAATATAAGTGGCCAGGTTCTCCTGTCCTCTCTGCTTTCCTATCTCCAACATTCCTTTGTAAGAGAGCTAGATAAAGAATATAATAGATTGTATCACTTAAGGCAAGTAGTCTTGGCATCATGAGTAAGTTCTCTTTTCTTTTCCGTTTTTTAACAGTCTTAAAATATCCAGTGCATGATTCTCATTCGAGAGCTAACTAATAATCATTGTTGAAAGCATGTAATTGTAGTATGCAGCAGTGTTAAATGTTTTTCGTTTGCTTTCTCTGCAGAGCACAAAGTGATTATAGTGGGACTGGACAATGCAGGGAAAACTACCATTCTTTATCAGTTGTAAGTATGAGTGTATATTTAAATAGTTTCATTATTTTATTTATTGGAACTAATTTGTATAATTAATAAGGATAAGGTATCATAATGGAAAAACTTGAACATGTTTTTGTATTTTACTGAGCACAAAATTTATGAAAAAATGCCTGTTTGGTGTGGCCAATGATTGAGCTATGAACCCGGAGGTCAGAGTTTGATCCCCAGTCAGGGCACATGCCTGGGTTGCTGGCTTGATCCCCAGTATGGGGTGTGCAGGAGGCAACCAATTGATGGTTCTCATCATTGATGTTTTAATCTCTTCCCCTCCCTCACTCTGATATCAACAAAAACATATTTTAAAAATTAAAAAACTATGCTTATTAAAGCCTTCACAAACTTATTTTCTGCCCTTGAAAGAAAGAATTAATATAAAATTAGGATAAATAAAGCACATATTATAGTGCTAGAGTGAGGTGATAAAGTGCATTTCATTAATTTATTCTCACAATGAGGTTTATGTAAATAGATTGTTATCTCTAGGAAGTTATTGCTACTCTCCTAATAACTCTTGAAATGTTTATCGTAGCCAGTCTTGTCAAATCAAAAGAAATGAAGATTGCCCCTGAAAATATTGCTTTAGTAGCTTTGCAACAGGAAGAAGCTTGAGACTTTCAGAGAAGTACATTAATACTTTAAGGAAATTTTAACAGCACATCAGTCCACTTGTCAAAGTATATACCATTATCCTTTTATTGCCAATGAAATGGTCCGTGTTAAGCAATGAAAATGGCTCTGTGTCTGAAGCATTTTAACAAGTGGTTATAGCCGAAACCGGTTTGGCTCAGTGGATAGAGCGTCGGCCTGCGGACTGAAAGGTCCCAGGTTCGATTCCGATCAAGGGCATGTACCTGGGTTGCGGGCACATCCCCAGTAGGGGGCGTGCAAGAGGCAGCTGATCGATGTTTCTCTCCCATCGATGTTTCTAACTCTCTATCTCTCTCCCTTCCTCTCTGTAAAAAATCAATAAAATATATTAAAAAAACAAAAAACAAAAAAAAAAAACAAGTGGTTATAAAAAACACAGTGCACCATTGTGTGGCTCTTGTGTCTTCCCACCTCATCTTAAATATATCAGCTGACAGTTCTCCAAAAATACTTCACTTGAGCAGTGCTTAACATATTTTTCAGCTACTTTGCTAAAAAGTTTCTAAGTTATGGCTATTGTTTTAAGTTGAGTAGCTACTTGTTATTTTTTGTTTGTTTTTTTAAATATCCTGTATAATAAAAGCCTAATATGCAAATTGTCCCCTTGACCGGCAGTTCAACCAGGAGTTCGACCAGGAGGCAGGGGCGGCTGGCCAACCACCCACAGCTCCTCCCTCCAACCGGCCCCACCAGGCGAAGGGAGGCCCTGGCCAACAGCCAGCACCCACTAGGGACCCTGCCTGTGCACGAATTTCATGCACTGGGCCTCTAGTCATATATAAACATTTCAGAAACCTGTCACTATTGTTGAAATAATTTTGTGCACAGCTTCAAAAATACATATAATACCCAGAAGGGATTAGCATGTTTCTTCCAATACAACGCTGGCATGTTAGAGGCAAATTTATCTTTGTTGAATAAATTAATGTAGCTAAACGAATGGTTATGATAATACATGTGATATGAGTATCTCTATACTAAATATATTTAGAATTAATTTTAATTAAAGTTTTCATTTGCCCATTGCCTTATCTTTTTAAGACTATAATTGAGCCCTAACCAGTTTTGCTCAGTGGATAGAGCATCGGCCTGCGGACTGAAAGGTCCCAGGTTTGATTCTGGTCAAGGGCATGTACCTTGGTTGCGGGCACATCCCTAGTAGGATGTGTGCAGGAGATGGCTGATTGATGTTTCTCTCTCATCGATGTTTCTACCTCTCTCTCTCTCTCCCTTCCTCTCTGTAAAAAATCAATAAAATATTTTTTTAAAGAAGACTATAATTGAGGTTAATAGGCCTGAACTAATATTTATGGCTGAGCCAAGTCTCAGTTTTCTCACATAGACAGTCTTCAAAATTATAAATAGCCTACTATTCCATGGATGCTACACTGTAAGTATTGGTGTCCCAGTCACCTAGAAACTTGCTCTTCCAGGATGGAGCATTGGTTCTGCTCTGACTGATAACAGGACATGGTGGTATTAAAAGTTTGGCCACAGAAATGCAACCTCACACCGCAGAGTTCCCTTCTATCCAGATCAAGCCCGTAGTTTATTCCATTAACAAAAGAACAGTTTTCTTTTGTAGTTATTCTTTGTCTAGATATTTGTTTGCACAAATGTTCTCTAAGGTTCTATTTTTGATGCATGTAATTACCATCATTGGTGCAAATAAGGAAGATTGATTCCTGTTAAATACAGAGATTAAAAGTTGCTTCAGATTCTCAAAATATACAAAAGAGCTTTTATGGTGTCTATCTTTCAACAGCTTAATGAATGAAGTGGTTCATACATCTCCAACCATAGGAAGCAATGTTGAAGAAATAGTTGTGAAGAACACTCATTTTCTTATGTGGGACATTGGTGGTCAAGAGTCACTGCGGTCATCCTGGAACACGTATTACTCAAACACAGAGGTATACTAGAGTTACTACTAACGTAAATTTAATAAAACGAACCAGAGAGTAAACCCAGAAAATAGATAGGCTATACATAAGTCATATTGACAATTGCCTTTTTTAGTTAGGAATTTGGGGTTTCAAATAAAAGAGAAAGAGCAATGGGAGCTTTTATTAGATGAGTACTTACTGGTGTGCAGGCTCCCAGTTTATCCTCACCTTAATACTGTAGTATCTCCATTGTTGGAGAAATTGGACATGAGGATAAGTTATATCTTTCCCAAGATCTCAGCTTTATTAGAGGAGTAATAAAATGCTTTGAGCATAATTTAATACAGATTTTCAAATAGTATCATTTGAACATTCAAAATATTGCTGTGATTATATTGTAATTTTTTTGTAATGGATTTGCAGGCCAGACCCCAGACTTCTGTCACTTATTCGTTATTTTATTATTTCATAGCCAACCTAGGGAACAAATTTAGAATATCTTCTATTTCTGTTTTTATTTTTTCTTAGAAGCAGATTTAAAAAATAATAAAATATAGATGCAATGCTGTCGAGAAAGGCTTATCTTTGAGAATATTAATATACCATTACATGCATAATTTTTCTTTACAGAGGTACAACAAATAAATTATTTTTTCTAAAATGAAGCCTTTTAAATTGAGTGGGGTTTTTTGTGGGGGTTGGAAGGAATGCAAGGACTTTTTGTTGAATAATTTGCCTTTTTAAATAAAAACATGTATTCCTTTAGATTTATATTGATAGCATATGTATATGTGTGTATATATTCTAGTGCCATGTATAACTGATAAAACCAGTATGGCATAACGTAGATATTTAGCAGTTGTGGTAGCACTTAAATTTTTTTTTCTTTGCAAGGGAGGATAGGTTGGTAAGCAAATATTATGCTCATAAATTAGCTTAATATATTTATTTCTACAGTAAAATAACTTTTGTTGGAAAGTAAGAGAAAAACAACATTTTAGCATTATGACTGTTTAAGCAGCATAGCTGTTGGTACTTTTTCAAAGCTCACAGTTAACTGCAGCTGTAAAAAGAGCAGGTCAAAATGATTCTTGCTGATCCACACACTTTTGTAGAATTAGAAAGTGTAGTTACTGAAATTGCTGAAAATTGACATAGCATGCGCCCAGAAAGACATACATTATTGCTGACACCATTTGCATGAAATGATATTTTAATTATTTCTACAAGAATAGCAAAATTACTACAAAGAACCATCGGCCTTTATTGCAGCACACCTGTATAACACATAGCATTTGCAATCTTAGATTCTAGGTAAGGATCTTATCTTTGTAGTAGAGTTCTGATGGCTTTGTTCACCCTTGTCATCTTCTTAAATTCTTTATGTTGAGGAGTCATCCAAAAGATGAAATGACTCATTTATAATACAAGGAGTTACAGTTGATGACTAATTTCTGATATCTTACTCTCATTAACTTACAGAATTATTTCCATTCTAACTTTGCCTTGGTTCTTACATTTATCTCTTCTATTTTATTTTTTTTATCCCTTTCTAAGCCTTTCTCAGTTTATATTCTGATTACTCTAGTTGTCTCTTTCCCTAATTTTACAGATCTGAATAATCTGATTCTACCCTTCTTGTCTTGATTTATTTTGCATCACTTTCTCTACTATAATCCTTAACACCATTTAATCTCATTTATTAACTCTTCCTTCTACATAAGATGCTCAGTTTAGGAGCTCTTTCTCATTATATATCCTTATTTTTCTTATCAAAGATGTTTTTATTTTTAATGTGTGTGAGACCTGCCTTTTCTTATATACAGTTACCAACAGTTTTTTCCAATTTCCTTTGCTATCTTTAATTTCACCTGCATCATCTTTAGCATATTAACACCTAAGTAACACATTTTTCTTGTGCTTTTATTGTTGATATTGTTATGTAAAAAATGCTTCATTCATTATTTTTTAATGTTTCTCTTTCAAACTAGTTTGTGTACTTCTTTCAAATAGACAGAAGACTGTGTAAACATAATTATTGCTTGCCTAAATGAAAGGTTGCAGAGTACTTTTAAGGTTTAGCAAATGTTATTTTACTTATTGTGATTTTCTTAAAATTACTTTTTATTACTTGGTTTTTAAAATAAATCTTAGTATTACAGAATATTATGTATTCAAATATCACTTTAAAAAAATAAAATTGGGCATGGTTTGTATTTGATGAAGTTACAAGTTATTTTGTACTGCTCGATGTAATTCCATGTAACATAAACCCTTTATGATGAAAAAGTAGTACACTGTTTTATAGTAAGATGATGCCATGTGAAGAAAATACTTCTATCACTTGAAAATAATTTTGTAGAAAATGTCAACAACCCATTCAGTTTTCTATCTTTTTAATTGTCTTCTAGTTCATCATTCTTGTTGTTGATAGCATTGACAGGGAACGACTAGCTATTACGAAAGAAGAATTATACAGAATGTTGGCTCATGAGGTAAGTTTTGAAAGCAAACATAAATAATGGAGTAAGGTATCTCTGTATTGATTTTGCATTTTACAAATATTAATATGCTCCGGTGTTGGTTATTTCATCATTAACAAAGCTGTATATATTAAATTAATAAAATTTTTCATTACTTTTTCAAACTTAAAAAAATCCAGCATGTTAATTTTTAGATTACTGTTACTGAAAAAATTTTTCAAAGTTAAAACTACCGATGTATGCCTTAAAAAGCTGGTGGTGTTCAGTGGATTGAGCGTAATCCCATGGACCAAGACGTCCCCTTTTCGATTCTGGTCAGGGAACATGCCTGCTTTGCAGGTTTGATCCCCAGTAGGGGGCATGCAGGAGGCAGCCATTTGATATGTCTCTCTCGTTTTTATCTCTTTCCCTCTACCTTCCTCTCTATCTAAAAAGCAATAAAAATATATTTTAAAAAATAAAATAATAAAATTCTGGGAGTTTATAAGAACTGAAAATTCTTTAGTGAATAATTTGAGATCCCTTAATTATGAATATTTCAAATATACAAAAAAACTTCAATAATAAAACACATTCATGCTCCCATCACTCAACATAAGATAGTAAATATCTTTTGAGACTTCTCCAATTTGATTTTCTTCCTTTCTCAAGGAAACCAAAAAGAATTCCACTATGGTGAGATAGTGATTATCATCCCTATGAATATTTTTATACTTTTATAAAAATACTAGAGGCCTGGTGCACGAAATTCGTGCACGGAGAGGGGCGGGTCCCTCAGCCTCGCTTGCACCCTCTCCAATCCGGGACCCTTTGGGGGTCATCCCTCTCACAATACAGGACCTCTGGCTCCTAACCACTGGCCTACCTGCCTGCCTGATCGCCTCTAACCACCTCTGCCTGATACCCCTAACTGCTTCCCTGCCAGCCTGATCACCCCTAAGGGCCTCTGCCTGCCGGTCTGACCACCCCCTTCAGCGGTTCTCAACCTGTGAGTCGCCAACAATGAAAATCCATCCTGCATATCAGATAGTTACATTATGATTCATAACAGTAGCAAAATTACAGTTATGAAGTAGCAACGAAAATAAAATTTTATGGTTGGGGTCACCACAACATGAAGAACTGTATTAAAGTGTCGTGGCATTAGGAAGGTTGAGAACCACTGCAACTGCTCCCCTGCCAGCCTGATCGCCCCTAACTGCCCTCCCCTGCCGGCCTGATTGCCCCTAATTGCTCTCTGCTGCTGGCCTGGTCACCCCTAACTGCCCTCCCCTGCAGGCCTGATCACCCCTAACTGCTCTCCCCTGCCAGCCTGATCGCCCCTAACCACCTCTGTCTCGGCCCCCGCCACCCTGGCTTTGTCCAGAAGGACATCCGGAAGGTGTCCGGTCTAATTAGCATATTACCCTTTTATTAGTACAGATTTTTATATTTAAAATTTTTGTTTACCTGTCAATTGTACAGAATATTATGTGCCATCTTTATAAAACATGTAATGGTTAATCTATCTTTATTAGACTGAATTATTAAATCGTGATTATTTGAGATCTTTCCTTTTGTTTCCATAAAATTTTTAAGTTAAACATCTGTGTCTAGCCCTAGCTGGTTTGGCTCAGTGGATAGAGCTTCGGCTTGCAGACTGAAGGGTCCCAGGTTTGATTCTGGTCAAGAGCACATGCCCGAGTTGCGGGATAGATCCCCGGTAAGGGGCATGCAGGAGGCAGCTGATCAGTGATTCTCTCTCATCATTGATGTTTCTATCTCTCTCTCTCCTCCCTTCCTCTCTGAAATCAATAAAAATATATTTTTAAAAAAAATCTGTGCCTACTCATTTTAAAGTAGAGGGATTTCATTGTAACTGTCCAATAGAGTACATTTTACCCTTGTGTTCATTAGTTTAATTTGAGTTGGGATATTTCAGGTATTAGAATATTTCATATTGATTGCAGGATTTAAGGAAGGCTGCAGTCCTTATCTTTGCAAATAAACAGGATATGAAAGGGTGTATGACAGCAGCTGAAATATCCAAATACCTCACCCTTAGTTCAATTAAGGACCACCCATGGCACATTCAGTCCTGCTGTGCTTTAACAGGAGAAGGGTAAGTGCTAATCAGAATGGGGCAGGTATGACTTCTTTCATTACTTTCCATTTTTTTATGCCAACTTGTTTTCTTCTTTGATCCTGCTTCATTTTGGTCCTTAACTAAAGATGGTTTTTATGTTATGTCTCAGGAAATAATTTTAGTCAATTACAGTTGTTAACATGTTAAGCGTCCAGCCTGTTTTGTCTTCCAAATGGAAAATACAGTGTCAGTCACCGGTGACTGGGCACTTAACGTATTAAATTACAATTTCACAAAGTTAGTGACAAATTTTTTGTTAATACAAACAGAATGTTTTACCAAAAAAGTAATAAACTTTTGAATTAAATTTTTGCAATCTAATTTTTAGTTATTGTTCATTTCATGGTTTTATCATTTACTTTCTGGGAGAAAATTATAATATCCCTTGACTTAAAGAGGAAGCATCAAAGAAATTTCACCTTTTCTGCAAAGGCTTAATTAAGCTTAAACTCCTAGCTTTCCACAAGAGTACATCCGCTTTATTATCAGGAGTCATTTTGGGATGCATATTTCTAAACAATAAACATTTGAAATAAATGCCATTATAGTATTTTCTTCCTTTTCTAAGAACTTGAGTTTGGATAAATAGGCCAAGGAGAACCCAGTGTGTTAAGCATGGATTACCCAGTTTATTTCCAGGATTTATTTATGCTCAAATTAACTTGACCTTCTTAGTTTTTTCATACTAGAAATACCTTGTAATATAATGCTACATGTAGACTTTTTTGACCTATATTTTTAAGATTGAGCTATAAGCCTCCATTCTTTAGAATTTAGGAGGGTAAGGTGAAGTACTGTTATCTTTCTATAGTGGTTGCAGTTTTAGTTCATCTTAAAGGAGTGGGGGATGAGGAGTATTTGCAATCTTGTTGAAAAACTGCCAAAGCCGCATCCTCTAGATGAGACTGAAGCTATTTCCCACATTACTCAACTGAGTAAGGTCATTTTAAGTGACTCTTGCACTTAAAATTTCCACTTATTTTAGTGTTACCTGAATATTGTCGCTTAAGTGTATAAATAATTTTTGTAGTACCGAGTATGCTTTCAATTTTTAAGTATAAACTTTTTCATTTTTTTTTTCTTTGTTTGCTGGGGTGGCGGGGGGGTTAGAGATGCTTGCGATGTGGTCCTTACCTACATGACCTAAACTTTTTCATTTTGAAAATATTTTTCTCTTTTGTTTCAGGTTATGCCAAGGTCTAGAGTGGATGACCTCCAGAATTGGTGTGAGATAACTGTTTTGCTTGAAAGAGACTGCTCTATTTATTCTGTGACATGAACATTTTTTCCTAGTATCTTTGGCTGCTAAGGCAGCAGCATGTTTAATTTATAACAACACAAACCTCTATGAGCAACACTTGAATCAAGTGCAGCTGAACTGGAACGTGGAAGATTTTTTCTTAACTTTTTTTTAATGCACTAATCTTCAGTTGGATGAACACTAATGTATAACTGTGTTTTCAGCAACAGAATTTTTCTGACTGCTTATTCTAATTATTCAATGACTGCCTTGTAAGAAATGTTTGTCATATGTCTAATGTTTCCTGAAGTATTGTAATGACTTTAATGACCAAGTTCTCTCATTTCTTGACCACCCCTCCCCCACCAGATAATGACTGGTTTGACAACGTATTAGAGGAAATCATTGGGTACTGCTTGCAAACTTAACCAGCACTAAGTATTTGCTCCCTCTATAAACCACTTACCTTTTGGACAGAACTTATAGAGAAAGAAATCTGCCTAGAAGATATATGTGAGGAAGATTAAACATCATGAAAATTGACTTTAAATGAGTTAACTCCTCTACATTATTGCAAGTCATGGAATAATTTTAAGTTACTGTTAGCATGGAAATTATGTAGGCTATTATCTAAAAGAATTAAGTCCACATTTCTGCCTATAACATGGCATTTGTTTTGGTTAAAAACTAATCAAGGTAAAATATTTGTTTAAATACCCTTCTTTGGATAAACATGGTATTTTAAGAATGCTGCATTATTCAATGCATATATAAATATTGGTAGTTATTAAAGCATACCAGCATTAATATTAAAACCAGCCACTTGGAATATATTTTATTATAAATTATCAACAACTTTATTATCAGCCTAAAGTTCAACTATTCCATTTGCAAGGGACATCCCATCTGCTTTGGGCAAAGCTAAAACAGAATATAAAGAGTTCATTTTATTTCTTAAAATTCGAAATTGTGTCTGTAATATTCTTACTACCACCAGCAGTATATTACTTAAAAAAACCATATGGCTTTTCTTAAATCTATTTGAGGTTGTAGTAATAAGCTTGAAACAATTTTCATCTTTATTGTTATGCCTCTTGCTCTAAAGTCTTTTGCTGGAGTATAGGAAAACTGCTAAATTTAATCCTAGCTTTTAGAATAGTATTATGAGACTCAAAGTTAATATACTAACAACTTATAAATTTAAAAAATAGGAAAAAAAGTCATAACTATCAAAAGTCTGTTTATTTGATAATATTTAAAAGTTTTCAAGGCAGTTGTCTAATATGAACAATAAATAATGCATACCTTGAGGAGGACAGGTATGGTAATTTTAATCCTCTTTATCTTAAATGTATGATTTTGCTATAATGAAAGGGATAAAATACATACTTAGAGAATAATAATACTTCATCTTTGCAGTATTTTTTTTTCATTTGGGTCAAAAATAGGATTCAGTGTTCTTAAGAATATCAAAATACCTGTTCAAAAATGGTATTTTAATTCTATTTTTTTATTATAAGTTGGTTTAAATTTTGCTGTTTTCAGGTATATTTGATTTATTCTATTTAGTCTAATTAATATGTAGTTGAATGTGGTAATAATTTTCTGATTTCTATTTAGTGGTAGCACACTCTAGAACTGAAAAATGGCTAGATGAAAGCTTTTTGGACTTTGGGAACTAGTTGTTAATTAACATTGTTTTGAACCTTTTTCTTAGTGATTTCATAGCAGGTACAGGATAAATTTTCTTTTTAATATAACCCATAATCAGGAACCTGAGAGAAGAGTAGACATATCAATATGGATGCTTTGTGGTGTGTATGTGGCAGTGAAACTAAGAGAGATTATGAAAATACTATTTACCCAAAGCACACTTATCCAAATTTTTCTCTTGGTTATACAGTTTAGCTACAAATACTGAGTATAGTTCTCCTAACTCTGTCCTGAGAAAAAACATTAATACTCCTTGTTTATACTTTGAAATTTGTCTTGTATCTAATAAGATTGGCTGGCTCAATTTTCACTTATCAAATTATATGTTTATTTTTTTTTATATTACCATGTCAGCATTATATTGAAAGTGAACAACTGCTAGTATAGATTCAAGTTTGCTATTTAATTTTTTAAATACAATTTATTTTATTTTCTGAATCCTTTTAAAAAACATTTTGTTTTGGATTAGAAATAATTTATGTTAGCTGTGTGTTGACAATGAAATGGCATTCAACTAGATTTTGTGCCGATTGGGAATTTAAATTAAGAAATTAATGTAAGACTTTTTAAAAGTATATTATAGGTTCTAAATAGATATTTCCTGTTACAGTAATATAAAAACTGATTACCTTTTACTCCAAGAGAATGTTTTGACCCAACCATGTATCTAATGCTAAAGCATTGATTCTGACATTCACTGTAAATCAACAAACTCTAGGATATTGTCTGATGAAAAATGTAAATTTGTGATTAGTGCCTATATTCATATTTTAAGATGAGTTTTCAATTTTATACTATACCTTTTCTTTGGAAATCAAGTTAGCAGCTAATTAACAGTGATATTATCGGAGTTTTTATCCTACCCATC
Organism: Myotis brandtii; assembly: GCF_000412655.1. Taxonomy (NCBI): domain Eukaryota; kingdom Metazoa; phylum Chordata; class Mammalia; order Chiroptera; family Vespertilionidae; genus Myotis; species Myotis brandtii. Next base: position 146,158 of record NW_005360226.1, on the reverse strand, counting down.
AACCCCTCAATTGCCTAGCAAAGTTTCTAGTAGATAGTGGAAAGCAAGGGACCTACCAACATTAGTTTAGGGAGGTTATTGTACATTTTGTTTTTAATTTGAGTGCAAAGAAACAATGTTATCTTTTAAATATGCTGTAACTAAAATGTAATTGCTACCCTAACAAGTTTAAATATGGTACTTTTCTTAATTTTGAGCATGTTGTGTTCATATTTAGCCCCATCTCTCTTATTGAAACCTTTTTGAGAACTCTTTTAGAATTAACAGGCCCTTTTATATGGGGTTATACTGCATATTTTATATTGTTAGTGTAATTTAATTTTTTATAATCTGAAATAATATATATCTATAATCTATTGAAAAGCTCATTAAATACATAACTTTTGCTTTTAGGTTCTGTGTTAGTATGCTTAAAGGTCTAATTTTATTCTATGTTCATTGGAAGAAAGATAACAAATTCAAGTTTTAGTGTTAAAAATAATTTTTACACATGCACGACCCCTATAGCCATAGTCATTTTCATTAAGCATAAGTTAACTTTCATTATCTATAACATAAAGAGAAAATATGTATTTCTTTTCCTATGGAAACAGTGAGTGATATAGGCAGCAGGCATACAATATTTTCTGAAGAGTTATGGGGAGTCACAAAGCAAATAAAATTTTAAAGAAAATAAAATACTGCAGAAAAATTTTTGGTGTGGTGAAAAAAAAATGTACTGTTGTTATGCTTATAGAGATGGGTGAATTCCATTGACATTTATATTTGAAGACCAACTTCATGAGTCTGACTTTTCATCTGTGGCTTTGGATCCAAAACATTTCATATCCTTTATATTTTGTCAGGGTAAAGTCATTTCAAGATACAGTATGGTAAGGAAAGAAAAACAAAATAATATATAGCATGATAATTTGTATCCGGTAGAATATTTTGCTAGCTATCTAAAGGATGGATTTGAGTCTTAGTTTGGCCATTACTTGTCTAGTTGACTTTTAACAATTACTGTTTGTGCCCTCCCTATTGTTTTTCACATACTCAGGAACTTACGCTAGAACTTCAACATGTCTTTTGATTTTAAAATACTGAATCTTCATATGCTACATTAAAATTGAAAAACCAAAAAAAAAGAGAAATACATGTAATGTGAAATTAAATTCATTTTAATCTATTATTTTATTCCCACCTTCTAATTTCATTTAGTATATGAATACAATCGAATAAGAAATTTCAACTAGTAACTGCTAATCAACTTAAATTGAGCAAATAACAATGCAAAAGAGAAAATAAGCCATATTGCTAAGAGCATGCTAGTAAGCTGCTTAGGAAACAACATATTCTGCTGGTAATACGTACTCTCTTCTAGAAAATGCCTTGCTTTCTTGGCTTTTACTAATTAGAAGGGGTTAGTTTATTCAGAGTTTATTGGCCTCATGCCATCTCAAACTGCAGTTCTGTTTGACTTTCTAGCATTGAAAGGATAGTGCAGCCAGAATGTCAATATTTTACAAACATTAAATTTATTTAGCATTACTGTGAAGACTGAAATCCAAAAGTCAGGTTTCCAAGAAGTATTTTTTAAGAGTACTAGGTGACCAAAACTAAATAGAGAAGGCCAATAATAAAAAAATAATAAAAATTTCAACTACTTTATATTTAAGGTAGAAAAATTATTGTAGTTAGCAGACCTAAATTCAGCTTTAAATGTATATAGTTTGGGGAAATGTTAAATTTTGAGAGGTATAGAGGCATACCTAGAAACAAAAATCAAAACACTTGATAGTGAAGATAAACATGAGTAGAAAAATCTTTAAAAGGATATTAAGTAAATAGAAAATTTGAAAAGTGAATCCCCCCCCCCCCTTAAAACTAGACTAGAAAGTACATTATTTTACTGTAGAACTGGTTGGACCTTTGTCATTTTTAATGTGGCCAAAGGATTGAAGACTGATCAGGTTTTTAGAATTTGGGAGTGTAGTCACATAGAGGCATCTTTTGCATTTTTTAAAATCAGTAATCTACATTTTCTCTCAAAAATGGTGAAATAAAATGTGTCGTGCATGTCTTTTGAAATAGAAAATAGTTCTAGAAGATGAAGTGTTCTCTTGCACATACTTACAAAATTTTAATTTGAAAATTACCTCATTTTCCAATCCATAATAAGGTGCTTTTGCTCAAGTTTGTGGGATGTTCAACCATCCCATAAATACCCCTTCACCCAAACTCTATTTGAAATATGCAAAATTCACAACTAAGGGATAGTATTCCTTGGAGATTTTGTTTTATTTTATTCTTGTTTACCACCAGCAGGGCTAGCCTGGCATAGCAGGTCCGAATATTGTCTTCATTAAAGCAAATGAGCAAGTTCTCAATATATGATTAGTTTAATATCAAATAGGGGAAGAAAAAACCCTAAAATCTGATTATATTATACTGTGAATATATTTCCACTGGTGTTGGTAAGCTATCAAATGACTATCAGCTGATCTTGATTATAATTTATTTACATATTTTGGACCTATTCATAAGATACTTTAATCATTTTAATCTTACATTTTCCCTCAGGACATTCAGGGAGTCTACAACCCCTATGTTCTCTTGGAGTAAACTGTTCAGTGTAAACTTTTCATTTTGATTTTTAAAAAAGTTTTAACTGTTATTTCATTAAGAGTGTGAAATAAAATTATGGTTATATTTTTTCCAATTATGTAATAGTTATAAATTTTACCCTTTTTATCTATTGCACAGAACATGGTTTAAAAAGGGAAAAATTAAAAGCAACAGCCTTGCTCTTGCATTATTCTAATCAGAATATAATTAATATAATCACATGTTGCCATTTTAACATAAAGTGGTGCTTTAGAGCATTAAGGAGGAAACAGCAGGCCCTGTATAATGTACTTTTGCTTCAGAATGTAAAACTACTTTAAAGTGTCTATATTTATGTTCATTTCTTAAGATTTAAATACAAGCCGTTGTTCTTCAAGCTAAAGGCTTTCTGCAAAAGCTGTAACAATATCTTAGCTATTACCCTTGGTCAAATAGAAGATGGTGTTAATAAGGCCAAAATTATGAATTGGAACTCTCTGTGGGTACCCTGATTGTACAGAGGGGGAAAAATGTCTTTCACACCACAGCCTATGCTTAACTCATCCAAGCAGCTGAAATGTGTGCTATTGATCCATTATATAAGCATTAATTTAAAAATTTTAAAAAGCAAAGCATTTACATCATCACTTGAAAATGGTTCAAAGCATGTGCTTCTAATGTGGGTTATTTAAAAGACATGTTTTAAATGTTTAATAACTTCATGACTGTCATAAAAGGCTTCTTTGATGTGTTAAGTTTAGGTTGCTGCTACTTGTGATTTTTTATGTCTGCAATTACATTATAATGAGTTGCTTACATGTCTACATACTCAAGTAAAAGGATGCTGTTTACTCTGGAATGTTCATCGTTTAGACAAATTTTGCCTCATTTGCAATCATGGTGCAATACAGTAACATTCATTTGTTTTCAGTCAACAGTTTTATTTTTTTCATAATAAATAATTACTTTTCCAATATAACGTGAAACCAGTGTTTTCTTTTAAAGATAAAATCTGTTTTAACAGTCTTCTTTGTTGTGATAGAAACGCATCTCATCTAACAAAGTGAGTGGAATTTTATAAGTGCTGTGGGGGCCCTGTCCAGAGTACGCCGGGTGCTCAAGGCCAATTTGCCATATGCAGGTGTAAAACCAAGGACACAGCAATCTTACTGTATACACTGGGCAGGGGTACTTTTCTATAACCCAAAATACTGACGTTACTATTGGCCAAGAAGCCTCTTTTGTCTGAGCTAGTATAAGAGTGTGCTACTGACCAGCAGGTGGCTGGCTCTTGTGTGGTTGGCTGCTTTGTGAGGCTACTTTGAAGAACTGTTTTGTCTGGTGGCTCCTTGGTAGCAATGGCTACTTGTTCTGTGATAAAGTCTCTTAGATGCCTACGACTGCTCATATCATCTTCATCCACTACCTGGCGTCCACAGGAGTACAACCCCTAGCAGAGAAGGATCTGTACTCCCACGAGTGCTCATGGAACCCAAGGTCAGGATACAGCTGGATTCTGGAATAGGATGGGACCAGAGACCTAGGAACACGAGAAGAAACCAGGAAGTTATTGCTCTCCTACCCATCTCCCCTTTCTCAGTCTTTCACTAGAATGGATATCTGTCTCCTAGCCCACATTTAATGGAGAAGGGGAATCCCTGGGCACCAGGAAGGCAGTCCAAGTGGATATAATAGAAAATACATTTAGTCTCCTAGTTATCAGAAAGATCAAGTTAGCAGAGGGTTGGAACTTTCAGCCCCACCCACCAACCTCGGAAGGGGAAGGTGTGTGTGTGTGTGTGTGTGTGTGTGTGTGTGTTTTGGGGTGGGAGCGGGTACTCCCAATGAAGTTATATAAAAACTGAACAATATTTGATAAGCTTCCAGGTGGGTGAACACATCCATATGCCAATAGGGTGGTGTACCCCAGTTCCTTGGGGACCCTTACAGACCTCATTCTGTGTACCTCCATCGGCTGTTCTGTATCCTTTACCTTTATATTACCCTATATAATAAAAGCTGGAGGTCGGACATCCCCCGAGGGGTCCCAGATTGGAGAGGGTGTAGGCCGGGCTGAGGGACACCCCCCCCCCGCATAATTTTGTGCACCGGGCCTCTAGTTTTTTTATAATATACTAGAGGCCCAGTGCACGAATTCATGCACCTTGAAAAACTGTGGGGCCACAAGGCTGTGATGGGCACAGGTGATGGTCTTGGGCCATCCTCCACACTCCTAGTCTCCTGCCTGCCGGCAGCCCTGTTCCTACCGCCACCACCCCCATGCGCTAATGGCACTGGCCCCGCTCAAACCCACTGATGGTGTGGAGCAATTGGGGCCGGCACCAGCAGCGGGTGTGAACGGGGCCAACGCCATCAGCAGGTGCGAGTGGCGGCTGCTGGCCCCGATTGCTCCTCAGGAGCAGGGGAAGGTGGAGAAGCCCTCAGGGGCAATCAGGGCTGGCAGCCACCGCTCACACCCACTGATGGCTTTTAGCAATCGGGACTGGTTTTGGGCGCTGGCAGTGGGTGCTAGCAACAGCTCCAGCACTGGCAGCAGTTGCGAGCGCTGGGTGAGACCGCAGCGCACAGGAGCAAAGAATTTTCAGTAACAACCAGAGGCTGGCCCCAATGACAGTGACCGGCACCCTGCCTTGGTCTGTCACTGCTCACCTGCTCCACCATCCCTCCATGGCCGACTCCTGCCATGTTCGCACTGCCTCCTGCTACCGATGCCATGTTCCATGCGTGCCCCCTGGTGGTCAGCATACGTCATAGCAACCCGATGTTTGGTTGTTCTGCCATTCTATTAGGACTAAGAGGCCCTGTGCACGAAATTCATGCACAGGTAGAGTCCCTAGGCCTGGGCGCAGGCCAGCCGGCAACCCCAGCCCCCAGGGGGTCTGGGGTTGCTGCCTGGTCTGCTCCAGGGCCCTCCAGCCCTCTGATTGCCATGGCCTGCCCCCCAGCCCTCACGCCTCTGATTGCCACCATTGCTCGACACAGGCCAGCTGGCAACCCCAGCCCCTGGGGTCGGGTTTGCTGCCCGGCTTTCCAATGGCGATCACCTGCTAGGGGGTGGGGAAAGGCGGCCTTTGCCCACCCCCTAGCTCTTGCCTGCCGCCTGGGTTGCGGATCACCATTCTGCAGTCCTTCCCCTTTCGCCTCCCATCATTGGGCGTATGCAAATTAGCCGCCATCTTTGTTGG
>NW_005360226.1:124959-139008 GCF_000412655.1 Myotis brandtii | reverse complement strand
GGGAACCTTGGCTTCCTCCTTCACTGGAGCAAGCAAGCCTCCTGTTCGCTTCAGCTGCCTGGCTGCCGGCCGCCATCTTGGTTGGCAGTTAATTTGCATATCGCCCTGATTATTAGATAGGATATATCCTATCTAATAATAGACAAACATGGTAATAAACCATACCTCCGACACGCTTCCCATTGGCTAATCAGGGCAATATGGTCTACAGACTAATAGGATTCCAACTTGAATTGCCCCCAGGCAATTGTCCTCAGGTGTGGCAGGAGTTTTTTTCAACAGGGTGGGGCAGTTGCTTCTGCCTGGAGGCTAATTGTTACTTTTAATCTCTTAAGTGGCCTCAGGGCAAGTTGTTTTCCATTATGCTGTGTCAACTGTCTTTCTCCCAGGCAAGGCAGATGTCTATGTGGGAAAGATGTCCTCTGCTGTGTGAGGGAATGACTCAGCCCAGGAAACTTGGGGTGTCTACCTTCTGAGCTCTATTCCTCAAGTCCCCAGTGCTGGGTTCTGCTCTCACAGGTCCAGTCCACTTCACCCTCCCCCTGCCAGAGCACAAGGTGGGTGGCTCCACAGGGAATTTTATGCGTTGGCCCTTTAAGAGGGTGCCCGAACTTTCAGCTGCCACTCCCTGGCAGACAGGACCCCACTGCTTTTAACAGGCCGATGCTATGTGGGTACCCTCCTCAGTTTGGTGCTTTCTGCTGGGGAGCCCAGCTTCGGGATTAGATCCCAGAGTTCTCAGTAGCGCCCCCCCACAGCTGAGACATCTCTCTGGTATTTCAGCTGCCGTCTATGGAGGCCCGGCCAGCCCTTTCACACCTCCACCCCTCCTACTAGTCTCTCTGCGGTCTCCACCTTCAGTCCTTGGATGGCAGGGTTCTCTCCTGTGAGTTTTCCATTGATTATTCCGGAAACCTGTTCTTTTATGTTTTCCTTCCTCATCAGTGTTACAATTTTCTCTTTTTGTGAAATTGTAACTTACATAAAGTACATAAAATTGTGTACAACTTAATAAACAAAGTGAACTGTACCCACTTGTCATTGTCCTTGTGGTCTATGCAGTATTACTCCCTGGAAATGGCCAGCTTCTTACAGCTATGGATGCCACTCTTGTGCAATGCACTTAAGACCATCTTCCACCTCCAAAGGCTTCTCAGGGTGGGCACAGTGCTGCCACTGATCCTCTCCCAAAGAACCCACAGGACTCCCCAGTGATGAGAACACTCACTGTTGTGGTAAGGAGAAATCTAACGGGACAAAGGCTTTGATCTCCCATCCATCCCTTTATCTCCTGGAGGCTGTGGCATAGAGTACTCAGATCTGAGCTAAGAAGGAGAAACAAAGAGAACCTAAGCAATTCAGCTCTGATAGGTTTGACTGAAGGGTGAAATCCTCAGTAGCAGTGGATGTTAATGCCCATGAGTTACAGCTTCCAATGCCCCTGCATTTCTAATGACATCCGTTGGTGATACCCTCCACTCAGAAACAAATGTTGATGCTCTTCCTATGGGAAATACTGCACACTCCTGCTTCTGAAGGGGAGGAACAATATGAGTACTGTATATGCTCATGAAGGTGAGAATAAAAAGTTCTTTGCTCCAGATTCAAGAATAGAAGACTATCGTTTGGGTCTAATCCACACAGGTAAGCACACAACTAAAAATAATCCCAGTTAATCAATGACAGCCCCGCATGAGGGCATATGCCTCTCTGTTAGTCAGTGATGGCTCAATGCTCTGAAAGTCAGTCAATAACACAGTGACCACCCATCTTCCACTTTGGGGGAATTCGATAATCTCAAACTCTCCCAATCCCTAAATTGCACCCCAAACTGTATATAAGATCACCTTTTGCTTTGTGCATAGAGACTAACTCTTACAACAGTGGATCTTGACATATGATATTAAAACAAATTCTCAGGCCCCATCTTAGACCTATCAAATCAGAAATGCTTGAGGTGAGGGCTCAGCACCTGCGTTTCAACAAGCCTTCCAGGTGATTCTGAGGCATGTTCACATTTGAGAACCACTGGCTTATATACTCAACTCTTCCTTGATTCAGAAGAAATATCTATTCAGATATTGACTGATGACCTCTTCCCTCAACAAAGTGAGACTCATTGTTTCTGCTGGAAAGGTCGAGAGAAGGACCAAGCTCACTGTGGGCAGAAAGCTGGTGGAGGGGGGAGGGTAGTATTCATCTTACAGGGATTGGGAAGAAGTTAGAAAAGGAAAAGAAGGCTTCCTCAGCCTAACGTTGATTGGGAATTCATGTGTTAGGACGAACATTACCCACCACAATCCAAGCTTGCTGGAGCCATGGTAGGAAAGAGGAGCCTGGAAAATTGCAATGTCAGGAATTTGAGGTGATTATCTCCAGGCTAGTGGTGACAGTGAGAGAGACACAAACCCTACCCAACAAATGGCAAGATTAGAAATACCTTGGGAGTGGGTAAAAGCCTTATGTATTCTTAGCAAGAAGGTACGATGGAATGCAGAAGCCAATCATTGCCACGGGTAAGTCTTTTCTTTTTCTTTTTCAATAGATTTTTCTTAAGAGAGTAGTTTTAAGTTCATAGCAAAATTGAGGAGTAGGTACAGAAATTTTCAATGTTTCCCTGCCCTGCCCCCCACCACAAGCACAGGCTTCCCTATTGTCAATGTTTGCTACAATCAATGAATTTATATTGATACAGCATTATCACTCAAAGTCCATAGTTCATATTGGGGCTCACTCTTGGTGTTGTATAGTCTATAGGGGTTTTGAGAAATGTACTCTATATCATGTATCCATTTTTAAAAACAGGATCAGTAAACTACATTTATTGAGTATTTACTGGGTACTGGTCATATCAGACACAAAAAATCAGGATGAGGGCAGGTAAGAACTTAAAAATTAAATACACACATAAATTTTACCACAAATGCTAACTAACAGGGAAGTTTGAAATATGTACAAGTTATACTTTATAATGAGTTTTGATGCCTGTCAAAAGTATAAGCTAGCCCTAACCGTTTGGCTCAGTGGATAGAGCGTCAGCCTGAGGACTCAAGGGTCCCAGGTTCGATTCCGGTCAAGGGCATGTACCTTGGTTGACATCACATCCCCAGTGGGGGGTGTGCAGGAGGCAGCTGATCGATGTTTCTCTCTCATTGATATTTCTAACCCTCTATCCCTCTCCCTTCCTCTCTGTAAAAAATCAATACAATATATTTTTTTAAAAAGTATAAGCTAAACAAACAAAACAAAACAAAAAAGGATAAGCTATATATACAATGCAATAAAATTTTTAAAAATTGTGCTTAACATCATAAATTACCCTAAAATGGGATGATAAAAGGCCTATGCAGCATTCATTCCTATGATATATATGTATATTTCATATTAAAGATTGCTTGAAAAGTACAAATGCTTTGATCTCATTGCTAAGAAATCTATGCTCAACTACTATATATCCAATTCCTCTAAGAAAATTATAGCATTGCAGTCCATTTTGCCTTTAAAGTCCACCTTATTTTCAGTATAGCCTATTGTCAAGTTCTCTTCAGAGCAATTTAGAAGTCTTTTTTTCTGATCGTCTTCGAGTTTCCTGATTTCATTTTTTAAACAATTTGTAGTTTCACAACTTGCTTTAAATCTTTCCTTAAGCTCTGCAATTTCAAAGCTTTTTTTTCCAGCTTCTAATTTTTCTGTAGTTTTCACTTCAAGTTCTGCAAGTATTGTTTCATGCTTATAGGCTCCTAATGTTAGCTGACAAGATGTTTTTAATAACTGTTGCTTCATTGCTATTGAGTCTGGAAATATCATTTCATCATAGAACTCTGAAACCATTGTCTTTTTTCCAGGCATTGCATTGGTGTTTGATAGAAACAGCTACAATAAATGATATCGGGTTACAGATCTTTCATTAAGATCCATGAAAAATATTTTGATGATCATTTCGAAATCATCCCATCCTGTTTCACATGGAAGCTTAGTAACAACTCTTAGAAGACTGCCATAGCTTTCATGTAACTTAAATTGGATTTTCTTCACATGTGCTGACATATCCTCATTTCTAAATGGTTTTACATATACTGTCCACTGATGGGTATGCCCACCCTTTTTTCCTTCCAAAATATTGAGCAACATTGCCTGATCTCCCCTAACCACTCTGCCTGCCAGCCTGCTCGCCCTCAACTGCCCTCCTGCCGGCCTTCTTGCTCCCAACTGCCCCCCCTTGCCAGCCTGCTTGCCCCCAAACCTGCTCGTCCCCAACTGCCCTTCCCTGCCAGCCTGATCACCCCCAACTGCTCTCCCCTCCTGGCCTGACTGCCCCTAACCGCCTCTGCCTCGGCACTGCCACCATGGCTTTGTCTGGAAGAATGTCCCGAAGGTCTTCCAGTCTAATTAGCACATTACCCTTTTATTAGTATAGATATATATGTTATTAATTTTAGAGAGAGGAAGGGAGAAGGATAGAGAGATAGAAACATCTATCAGCTGCCTCCTGCACACTCCCTACTGAGGATCGAGCCTGCAACCCAGGCATGTGCCCTGACTGGAAATTGAACCCTTACTTCCTGGTTCATGGGTCAATGCTCAACCACTGAGCCACATCAGCCAGGCTTCTGTCATTTTTTTCACTTAGGTTTTCAATACTCTCTTTTCTTCCTGCACCGCCATGATGCAAATGTTGGTATGGTTGAAGTTGTCCCAAGACTCCTTATATTATCTTTATCTTTTTGGATTTATTTTTTATCCTCACCCAAGGACATTTTTTCCATTGATTTTTTAAAAGTTCTTTATTGTTTAAAGTATTATATATGTCTCCTTTTCCCCCCATTGACCTCTTCCTGGCCCATTCCATCCCCCTCCACCCCCCCAGCACATGCCCTCACCCCCCTACTGTCTGTGTCCATGGGTTCTGCTTATGTGCATGCACATAAGTCCTTTGGTTGATCTCTTACCCTCCCCCGCCCTCCTGCCTTCCCTCTGAGGTTGGACAGTTTGTTCAATGCTTCTATGTCTCTGGGTCTATTTTTGTTCATTAGTTTATGTTGTTCATTATATTCCATAAATGAGTGAAATCATGTGAATTTATCTTTCTTTGACTGGATTATTTCACTTAGCATAATGCTCTCCAGTTCCATCCATGCTGTTGCGAATGGTAAGAGTTCTTTTTTTTAACAGCAGCGTAGTATTCCATTGTGTAGATGTACCACAGTTTTCTAATCCACTCATCTGCTGATAGGCACTTAGGCTGTTTCCAAATCTTAGCTATGGTAAATTGTGCTGCTATGAACATAGGAGTGCATATATCCTTTCTGATTGGCATTTATGATTTCTTGGGAAATGTGCCTAGAAGTGGGATTATGGTGTCAAATGGGAGTTTTATTTTTAATTTTTTGAGGAAACTTCATACTGTTTTCCACAGTGGCTGCACCAGTCTGCATTCCCACTGGATTATTTTTTCTTTTTCTATTCTGATTAGGTGTTTTCTGCCTCCTTATCTTCCAAATCTCTGATTGATCCTCTGCTTTATCTAGTCCACTGTCGATTCCCTACAATATATTCTTCATTTCACTCAGTGTATTCTTCATTTCTGACTGGTTCTTTTTTATGTTTTCTATCTTTGTTTTTATGTTTCTATGTCTTTGTTGAAGTTCTCACTAAGTTTATCTACTCTTCTTCTAAGTTCATAGAGCATCCTTATAACCAGTGTTTTGAACTCTGTATCTAGTAGATTGCTTGTCTCCATTTTGTTTAGTTCTTTTTCTGGAGTTTTGTTCTGTTCTTTCATTTGGCACACTTTTCTTTGTCTCCTCATTTTGGCTGCCTTCCTGTGTTTGTTTCTATGTGTTAGGTAGAGCTGCTAGGTCTCCTACGCTTGGTAGAGCGGCCTAATGTAGCAGGTGTCCTATAGGGTCCAATGGCAGGGCTCTGACGCATAAGCCAAAACAGGCCATGCATACAAAAAAGCCACTTGGTTGGGTCTGCAAGTTGGATGTCAGGGTCTCAAGGTGGGGTGAACAGTTTTAGTCAGGTTGATGGAGTCACAGACATGGCGCCTGCCTGCTGGCTCTGTAGGGGGAAGGGCCCGGAAAAGAAACAATGGCCTCTGTCAGCACTTCTGTCTGGGCGAAAGCTGCCCCTCCAGCTCATGCCAGAAAATTCAGTTCCTCCCAGTATATTCCTGGTGCCCCAGTGCTGGATCTCAAAGTGAGTGAGTCTGAGTAAGCCTGTGCATGGCCCTTTAAGAGGGAAACCTCAGACTCCAGAAGCCCTCTGTCTCACTCAGCCAAAATCCAAGCTGGGTTTTACAGCCACAAGTTATAGGGACTTTCCTTCCTGGCACTGGAGCTGTTTGCTTGGGGGCTTGGTGTGGGGCTGGGACCCCTTGCTCCTCAGGGGGACCTCAGCATCTGAGATATCGCTCCCAATTTTGATTCGCCACACGTGAAAGTAGGACCAGTCCGTTTGCATCTCCTACCAGTCTGCTGGATGTGGCTTCTTCTTTATATCCTTACTGGTAGGACTTTTGTTCAGCTAGATTTCAGGTGGTTCTGAATGATGGTTATCCTGTAGTTTAGTTGTAATTTTGATATAGTTGTGGGAGGATTCAAGTACTACATTTACCTATGCTGCCATCTTGACTGGAACCCTCCCCCCCCCTCCCCGCCCCCCAGCAATCTTTCAAAAGCGCAAATCTGATTAACTTCTCTTCTTGAAACTTTTCAAAACTTGCTCACTGTCACTTGGTCTCCTAGTCTCCCGATGATTAGATCCCAGACATCATGCAGGCCCATTTCATACTCATTTTCCACTAATCTTTTAGTTCCAGAGGAGCATCATGCTTCCTCCCATCTCAAGACCCTTACTCTGCTAGGAATGCTCTTTCTTTCTGACTTTCTTAGATAACATCTACTTATTCTTTGGATCTCTGTTTAAAAATTACTTCTTTTTTTAATATGTTTTTTTTTAAATGTATTTCAGAGAGAGGAAGGGAGAGGGAGAGATAGATAGAAACATCAATGATGAGAGATAATCATCGATTGGCTGCCCCTTGTATGCCTCCCACAGGACATGTGTCCTGACCTCCTGGTTCATAGGTCGATGTTACTTATTTAGAAAAGTTGACTAGACCAACCCCTATTTTCATTAAACTCTTTTTTAATCTGGAGTTTTATAATTTTATATGACTCTGATTAGTGTTCCATTCCTTGAAGACTGTTAGCTCTTAGATAGCAGGGGCTGTCCCTTTGTTATGTGGCATTTCCCACTTAGTGCCTATCACAATGCTTAGCCCATAGTAGGCATGCATTAAATACTTGTGGAATGAATGGAAAAATGAAGTGAAAAAAATGTTGGACTGTAGAGTAGGCAATGTGGGTTATAGTAAAAGCCTCACCAATGACTATATGTGTGATCTTGAACAGAATATGGAATCTCTATTGACCTCAGTTTCTTTACTGAAGATGAAGAAATTGAAGTAGATTATTTTTACTGTCCCTTTCAGTTTTGAAGTTCTTTGATTACATGGATGGCCATATGTTACCTGTTTTGTTTTGTTTTGTTTTGTTTTGTTTAAGTACATATTATGTTGTAAAATATTCTGAAAAGCAAAGACTTTGTGCAGTAGGCTGTCTATATCTGCAGGTTTTGCATTCATGGATTCAACCAACCAGGGATCAAAAATATTTGAAAAAAATTCCAGAGAAATTTAAAGAGCAAAACTTGAATTTGCCACACACTGAGCACTATGATGAAGTAATTTGTAGGCATACCCTGCTGTAGCCTACATGCAAATACAACATTTCCCACAAGGGACTTGAGCATCAGCAGGTTTTGATATCTGCAGGGGGTTCTGGAACCAATCCCTGTGATACCTTGGGACAACTTGTAAAATACCACATTGCAATTTATAATACTGCTTAACAGTGGATATATATTCACTAAAGTAATTTAGAAAATCTTAAAATGTGGGACTAAAAATTTAAACAGAAACAATCACAGAAAGATAGTTTAAGGCAGCTGACGCACTAACAATAACATGTATTCAGCTCTATTTTTTTTCTTTACTCAGCTCTAGTTTCTTTTTTTCCTTCTTTCTTTCTCATCCTCTTTTTTCTCCTCTTCCTTCTTGTCTTTCTCTGTCTCTCTCTTGCCCTCCTCCTCCTTCTTGCTATTGTCGACATAAGAAACATCCAAACCTGTAGAGAATTTTTATGAGTTTATTGAGCCAAATTAACATAGGCTGGGGAGCAAGATCTCAAATGCTCCAGAGAATAACAGTTTTGCAGCTTCTTTTATGCATTTGAATTAAGAAGGGGACTAAGGAAGATTACATGAAGGTGTGAGAAAGCAAGGCAGGGATTGGGTTACAGGAAGGTTAACAAGATTATGTGCTTTCTGGAGGGTGGTTCTGGTTTATTTAAAGGTGTGTTAACCTAGATGCACAGAAACAATGGACAGGATTTACTTAATGCCAAGGTAAACCTTTTGCTAAAGAAGTTATATGCCTGGGGCGTACTAGCTACCGGGACCTGCCAAGTTAGGAATTTATAAACAGATTACCCTGTGAGGTTACTTTCCATTGAACCCTCCCCACCTTTTTTTTGTCCATATTATTCACAAGGGAAAGCTGAGAGTCAGTAAACCAAAGTCATAGGTTAAGATAAAGGATTTATTTTTCCTCCTCCTCTCCCTTTCTCTCTCTCTTTTTTTTTTTTTTGGTCATTTGACATTTAACAAATAACTCCAGAGGAGTTAAAATATGGCCATAACATTGGAAGAGACACATAGATGAATGGTGGGAAAGCTTATACAGTGGGGCCTTGACTTACGAGTTTAATTCGTTCCGTGACGGAGCTCGTAACTCAAATTACTTGTATGTCAAATCAAAAGTGAACGAGTGAGACACGTGATGCTGGGCTGATGTTGTGGCGTTCACTGTGACAACTAGCGGTGGCGTATCTGAAGTTGGCTCGTAACCCGAATTTTAGCTTGCAACTCAAAGCAAAAAATTGGCCGAGAGACGGCTCGTATCTCAAAAAACTCGTTAGTCGGGACACTCATAAGTCAAGGCCCCACTGTATCTCAAAAATATGAGGAATTGTTGAAGAATGCTGGGGTGAGTTATTTGGGGAGAGTCAACTTATAATCACACTAGAAACATTTGAAAGACTGAGAGATTGTTTGGTGAGGTCAAACCCAGGTGCCCCCCCAAAACTACAGTTATGAGGGTTATGCTGATGCCCCACCGTGGCCAGGAGAGTGTTCTTAGGAGTTATAGCCATGGAGAGGCTCTGCATTTGTACGTGGCCAAGACCATGGAGGCCTGATGGGGCCAAGCAAATTTGGCAAGGAGTAACACTTCAACCTGATACATATCTAATCCACAGTTTTTAGAAAAGTGCTTTTTATTTATTTTCTTAATATTTCAAATGGAAACTTCTATGTATTTTTTTTTCTTTCACATGCAAGCTTTTGGAAGAAAAAAACCAAATCATGTAACCTTTACAGCATCAGAAAAGAGATAAAATGAAAGCATAATTAAGTTTGTTCTTTTAACATAACATGGTAGCTTTTATAGATCTCAGCTTACTAGCATCTCACAGGCTGCTCTCTTTTTCAGTGTGCATGGATGAATAAAGAGATTAAACAATTGTCATGACCTATAGTGAGCTCAGATTTTAATTATGACAAGATTCAGATTTACTACTTTCCTGATAGTTAATAAAATAGAATTTCCCCTCCAGCTTTATTGAGAAATAATTGACACACATGACTGCATACATCATGATCATTTGATTCTCATATATTGCCAAATGATTACAATAGGTTCAGCTAACATCCATCTCCTCATTTAGATACAATAAAAAGTGCTTATAAATTATTTTCTTCTGTGTGTGTGATGAAATTTGATAGTGCTATAGAGAAAAATAAAGACCCCCCCCCCCCCCCCCCCCCCCCCGCCTTTTGAACAGAATATCTATTTATTTTAAGCTTCAGGGGCCCTTAGGAGTTAAGGGATTTTCTAAGCAGTTAGTACGTGTCCTCTAGATGGCAGAACAGGATTTCATTTTGCACTGTTGAATTTTCTTTGCTATTTAATTGCTGGTTTCCTATTGCAGAAAGTTCTTGTGATTTGGTAACCAAAAGACTCATCATATGTTTAAAAATTTCTTTTGTAGAGATACAGATAACACCTCACAGAGGCAAGGTGCATTAGTTGAAAATCTGAACAAAAAATGTTTTAAAAATCCAAAATGTTTGATGTTCTCAAGTTGTTAATTATCTTGAATAAATTGCTAATTATCTTGCCAAAATGTAGATCCTGATGGACCAGCTTTAATGGGTAGATAAGACTTGTTGTTAATTGACATTTATTGTTGCTACCTAATAAAATATTCCCCAAGTCGTTGAAAATTATTATCATATGTAGGTTAAAAATGCTGTTACATTTGCCTTTGTGTTGTAAATTTGCTTACTAATATATTTTTCCCCCAAAGAAATTTCAAAAATAAACTTTAGAATAGATCTGGTTTAGTTATTAGGAATTTTGGATTGGTCACACATGAATGATACGGTTTATCAAGGCCCTTAAGCAATCATTATCTATAAAAGTTTATAATATGAAATGTCATCTCTAAATACAGTTGCCAATGGGCCGGTGTGACTAAGTGGATGAGCATTGACCTATGAGCACATGCCTGGGTTTCGGGCTCAATCCCCCGTGTAGGGTGTGCAGGAGGCAGCCGATCAACGATTCTCTCTCATCATTGATGTTTCAGTCCCTCTCCCATTCTCTCTGAAATCAATAGAAATATATTAAAAAATAAATACAGTTGCTAATGGGGATCTGTTAGCTTCATTTCATCTTTTAATAACCTATCCCTACCAGTGCATTTTTCATATAGCAGACATTCAAGAAATACTTATGCATTTGTTGTTGTTTTTTTAAAAATATATTTTATTGATTTTTTAGAGAGGAAGGGAGAGGGAAAGAGAGCTAGAAACATCAATGAGAGAGAAACATCGATCAGCTGCCTCCTGCACAACCCCCACTGGGGATGTGCCTGCAACCAAGGTACATGCCCTTGACTGGAATCGAACCTGGGGCTCTTAAGTCGGCAGGCTGATGCTCTATCCACTGAGCCAAACTGGTCAGGGCTACTTATGCATTTGAATGGACTGGAACACAGGTGACATTCACAGCTCTGATCTGAAACATCTAAGGAGATATACTCAAGAGTTAAAGTTTAATTTTTTTTTCTTAAGAAGGATTATTTCCCCCCATAAAAATGCTGGCTCTCATGGTTCCCAGAATAAAAATCACTCTTTATCCACCAATTTGGAGATAAAGTAACATGGACTATTTTCCAAATTTTAGGTTTGTCTATATTGAGATCTGAGTTCTATATTTTTTGTTTTAGGTAGCAGAGAAAAGTACTAATTTGGGTTTTCTCACACTCTGATAATTTTGCTTAAGACTGATTAATACAATAGTCTCCCTTATCTGTGAGGGTACATTCCAAGAGCCTGAAACCATGGGTAGTACTGAATTTTACATATGCTATGTTTTTTCCTATATGTGCATATCTATGATAAAATTTAATTTATAAATTTGTCATAGTAAGAGTTTAACAACAATAACTAGTAATAAAATAGAACAACTATAAAGATTTACTGTAAAAAAAGTTTTGCAACAGTCTCTACCACAAACAGTCCAGCTACTATTCAACATCATACAATTGATCCCCTTCAAAAAAGAGGTATGTTTTTATACATTATATATAAGTATGTATTATTGTCAATATTCTCAGAGATTGAAATAAGCCATTTTAAAATAAATCCTAAGCTAGTTAGCCCTTATCTTATTTACGATAGCTCAAATATCTATATATCATATGATATTTCATAATTGAAAGAATAGATAAAAACCAGTGATTTTGTAATTAGATATTAAGAGACACAAAACAAATACCCAGGGCCCATTTACCAGATTTTGTACAAACATTGATGATGCTCAGTTTGAGATTATTGGAAACCAAAACAAATATGTCTAGGACTCATCAAACCTACATCTGGGACCCGAAGCAGTTTAGATAGCAGTTCTAAGAATATATAGAATATTAAGAAAGGATATTAATGTTATTATTACAAAACCTAAATTTGAATATATTAATAGAATTATTTGACTTTTAACTTGGAAATAAAGATAAAAGACTTCCTCACAGTGATATTTGATAAGTGCCGGGGATGGTGGTTGTCATTACTGTTGTTTGCAAGCATTTCTGGTTCTCCCATTCTGGGAACATGAAGAAATTGAATTTTGGGACCCCTTGTGGTTAGAAAATCATGTAAGTAATTCTGGCTAATGAACTGAGAGTGGAAATGATGCCTGGCACTTTGTGGCCAAAACTCTAATTGCTGGTATAAGACCTTCTGGAGCTCTCTGCCTCCTCTGGTCCGGTGACCAACATTTAGGTATTTCCCAATAAGCCTGAGTCTCCTAGTAATAACAAGCAAATCCTCCCTCCCCACTTCTTTCCTCTATCTCAACGTTGAAGGAAATGGAGCAAGGGCAGGAAGTGAATCTTGGTGGTTTTATGCCACTTAAAATTTGAGGTTGTTTCTTCTTCTGAATAGCCTACCTTCTGATCCAGGTAACAATATTCTTTATGAGTGGAGATATCATTGAATAACAAACTGTCATGCTTTCATTCAATTTTGCTAACAAGCCATTTCACTTATTCAAAGACTAGAGGCCCGATGCACGAAATTCATGCAAGAGTAGGCCTTCCTTCCCCTGGCTGCCAGCATCGGCCTCCCTCTGGCACCTGGGACCTGGGCTTCCCTCGCAGCCCTGGCTTCATCCGGAAGGTCATCTGGAAGGACATCCAGTCTAATTAGCATATTACACTTTTATTATTATAGATATGTACTTTAATTGACAGCAAAATCAGATGAAATTTTAACAAGTTCTAGAAGAGATTAACTACAAAAGTGTACATATCATAACATAGCATGACAGTACTAGCTAGTTGAAGAAAGGCTATACTTTTTTTTTATACTTCTTACTTTTTAGATGACTGTACAACTTGGATCTACAACAGTTTTCGTAGACTGATTTCACTATTTCCATGGTCTACAGGCCATCTTCAAAGTCATGGCCCCGAGAAGAAAGTCAAACCAGGGTTCTAAAACTTATTTGAATCACAGCACTAAAGGGGCTCTAATGGCCTAAACTTGAAAGGAAAATAAGAAACAAAATAAAAGAGTTGAAGTAGGATAACCAAAAATCAGATGGACAGAACATGAGCGGCAAGCAGCCTCTGAGGTGGCCCCAGGTGGTCCCTGCCTCCTAGGATCCATGCCCTTGTGTAATCTGGTCTCCTTGAATTTGGACTGGACCTCATGACTCACTTATAAGGAATAGAATGGGACACATATGGTTGCCACTTCTGAGATCAGGTTACACAAGGTGGTGTCTTCCATCTTTGGCTTTCTCTCTTGCTTTCTTGCTCACTTGCTCTGAGGGAAGCTAGCTACCATGCTGTGAGCTGCCCTCTGGAGAGACACTTATGCTAGGAACTGACAGAGGCTTACAGCCCACAGGCAGTGAGGAGCCTATGCCCTCAGTCTAACCACCTGTGAGGAAGGGAATCCATGTGAGTGAGCTGAGAAGCAGATCCTCCTCCAATCAAACTTTCAGGTGTGTCCTCACACCCCAGCCAACAGCATGACCAGCAGCTCATGAAAGACCTTGAGCAGAAGTACACAACTTAGCCTCATTGAAATTCCTGGCCCATAGACTCTTTGAGGTAGTTTGTTCTTTCAAGCTGTTTGAAGTTTTGAGGTACTTGGGTATCCTATATAATAAAGAGCTAATATGCAAATGGTCATCATGCCCTCACATCCTTGCGCCCTCCCACCCTCGCACCAGGGCCTGAAGACCTGTGGCTGGGCAGGGAGACCTGAGGCCGTGTCCCCCGCCCCAGCACTGGGCCTGGGGGACCTGAGGCCATGCCCCCCACCCTGGCGCTGGGGACGGGGGACCTGAGG
>NW_005360226.1:120092-123461 GCF_000412655.1 Myotis brandtii | reverse complement strand
TTTTTTTGAAGTTAGGAGGTCTATTTTTTTTTTATTTTGCAGTTAGTAGGGCCTTTTTTTTTGAAGTTAGGAGAGCCTTTTTTTTGAAGTTTTGTTTTTTTACTTCAAAATAAGGTATGTGCAGTGTGCATAGGAATTTGTTCATAGTCTTTTTTTAAACTATAGTCGGGCCCTCCAATGGTCTGAGGGACAGTGAACTGGCCCCCTGTTTAAAAAGTTTGAGGACCCCTCTTTTAGGCCACATTTATGCACCTGGGTGTCTAGACATAGAATACACTACGGTGGAGACTGTAACATTTCTAAGGTGTCATGTTTCTAAACGCAAGTCTCCTCATGTCAATTCAAGCCCACCCTGTAAAAGTGCATCAAAATGCCTAGATTCATTCAATAAATATTTATCAAGTGCCAAAAATGTGACCGGCCCCATGTTAAGTGTTAGGGACACAAACATCAGTCATCATAGACAATACAGGTCATGGGAGAGGGCCACACTGTAAAGCCATGTCAAGTGTGAAAAGCATTACAAAGGAGGCAGGGAGGACAGCAGTGATAATTTAAGGGTGTGAGGGAAGGAAACCCAGGTTTGGGGAACACTGTGTCTGAGATGATCACTGTGAGGGCGTGGAGAAGGTTCTGGATTGAGAGAATGGCAAATGGGAGGCGCTGAGGTGAAAATGGAATGAGTTGGAGGAACTGAGGTAAGACCATGTAGCTGGAGGCAGGTTGACCTTCCAGGGACCATCGTCTCTGACCATCTTATCATGGTCAGAGAAGCTTTGCAGAAAAGATAACTTCTCCAATTAGATATTTCCAAATTTAACAGGAGAAATGAAAGAATTTTTTTCTTTTTTGATTTTGACTGCTCTCCTCAATATTGTCAATGTTCTACAAAATGAACTTGATCAAATGCATTTTTTTTTTCAAGTTTCACTGACAGTTGGGCTTATTGTACTTGGTTCAAATCAAGTACATTCCTGGCTATTCTATTTATTAAGAATTATCTGTGACACATTAACATGATGGGGAAGTTGAGAAGTTAAATGCTCAAGCTTGAAACAGCTGTAGAGTAAATTCTATGGTAACAATGTTCAATTTCCAGTGTGAATGTTAATCAAAGGATTCACTCAAAATCCTTATGAAAAATCTCACCATCAAGTCATATGTGTGTCTATCCTCTGACCCTAGAAATTCCATTTCTCAAACTATAGTCAAAGCACAGTCTTTTATTTTCTACTAATTTCTTTCCAGAAAATGGGAGAACTACCACATGTTCTATTATTCTGTCTGCACTGTGTGATTATGTTTGCCAGTGGCTTGGAAATGAATCAACTGAACTGTTTTAGAAAGGATCTCTTTGCAAAAGCAAACCAAAGAATAATATTAGAGTGTATTGTTTGATGACCATCAGTGGCTGGCAAAGCCATGTGCCTGAAACAAGGAGACTGCCAGCTGCCCTCAGCCCAGTCCTGGGTGCCAAGAGTGATTCGATCCAGGGGGGCGGTGATGGCCACAGGTGCATTTGTTTTAACTTTTTTTGTATTACCTTTCTATTCTGAGTTCAATAAATAGTTTCATAATTTCAAACTTCAATGTTTCTAATTTACACCTTTCTTTACTATATTTTACGAAAAAGGTAGAAACATTAATACATATATCTTTCTGTTTAATTGCTATTAAAATTTAAAAAAATTAATTTCCAGGGGGCGCTGAGTAATATTTTTTCTGGAAAGGGGGCGGTAGGCCAAATAAGTTTGGGAACCACTGATCTACATGATATGGCAGGACACCCTGTGCCGGCAGCTCATTTATCAAGAAGTAGCACCATTCCCATTGATAAGGTCTGCAATTAGAGCCTATTAGTCCTGATTGCAAGCGAGACGTCAAAGGTGTTATGTAATTTGAGAAAAGAGAAACAACATCTGGGGTCCTGTCATCTTAGTGGGAGAGAATAATGAAAACCCGGAAAGAGTAAATCCAAATAAGAAGTAAATTGTGGGACAATTTCTTTAGAGATCATATTCCATATAACTTTATAAATATGTCACGGTATTATTAGCATTTATTGAATGCCACAGGCATTGTGGTAAATGTTTACAGGTGTAAACTCACTGAAAACTCACCACAGCCCTATGACATAGTATATTATTATTCTCATTTTACATTCGGAGCTTTATAAACATGGGTTGATGAATGAACCAACTACCCACACAGTGCCCAAGGATGGGGAAACTGAGGCTGCAGCTACTGAGAAGAAGGGACACTAAACTTTAGGCCCAGGTCTTTGGTTCTCCACCCACATCTCTTAATGCCAGACCACGTTTCCACTTCCCCACAAAAACACAGGGCAGGAAGGACTGGAAGGTTCATGAAAAATTGGCAGCAGCACTGGCTTAATATAAGAGGGCTGGGTACTCATCTGTATGCTTTCTTATTAAGGATGAGATGCTTCGATGTCCCCAGATATTTTCTGCTCTCTGCTAAATGATGCCTGAAATTCCAGAGCCTTAAGCGTTAGGGTCTAATCCTGTCAGAGTATTTTTTTTTCTCCTGTTAAAATGCAGGAAGGGTAGATCTCTAAGCTCTAAATCAGTCATGGTATTTGTAATATGATTGAAAGGTAGCAATCTGGTTTTCCCAGGAAATGAGATCACTGTGAGGCCACTTGATGGAAGAGACTATAAGTAAGAAACAGGAGGAACACAGATAGGAGCATTTACTTAAAACAGTGACCTTCAATCTTTTTCTTCGCATGGCATACATAAGCTAATTACTTAAATTCTGCAGCACTCCAAAAAATATATTTTGCCAACATATAAAAACCTACATAATAAAAGCCTAATATGCTAAGTGTCCGACTGTTCATTCTACCACTTGACTAGTCGCTATGACACACACTGACCACCGGGGGTAGACTTCCAACTGGTAGGTTAGCTTGCTGCTGGGGTCCAGCGATCGGGACTGGGCAAGACTGGCTGAACATGCCCTGGAGCCAACCTCCTGTGGTCCCTCCCCGGTCTCTAAAATATTTCTTCTAATTAATTTCCTTTCAGTGTGCCAAATCCGTGGCACTGGGCCTCTAGTATAGGTATAATTTTTATTTATTCACACTGGGATGGCTATTATTCTGTTGGCTATTGTCATTATTTTTATTTGACAATCTAAGGACAAAGAGGTCAGTGCCACTGACTAAATAGGCAGGAGTTGCATGTTTTAAAACTTCTTGCACATCAGTTGAAAATCTCTGACTTAGACTATAATGTGAGAGGTGTTCCTGAAAGGGCCCAACACAGTTGTAGGCAGGGAGTTGGGGCAAAGTGTGTGTGTGTGTGTGTGTGCGTGTGTGTGTGTGTGTGTGTGTGTGTGTGTGTG
>NW_005360226.1:118618-119938 GCF_000412655.1 Myotis brandtii | reverse complement strand
TAGTTATCACTGGGAGGAATTGACCTCCAGGCCAATTGGCTGTGAGAATCAGCTGTGTCTGCAGTGGGAGAACTTCTGTGCTGGAGACACCCCTCTGGGGCAAGACTTGCTTCAATGGGGCTTTGGTGCTCACTCGTGTGTATGTATTTAATTGAAGACGAACTGATGATATATTTTGTTTACCTATCAAATACTTTTTATACCACTTCCCAAGACATTTTCATGCTCAACTTTAAAATTTGTTCTGCTATTACACCAGGCTGAATATAAGAAGGTTTCTGAAAGCTGAAGTGACCCCATATTCCCTATAGTCAACTAGACTTAACAACTAGCCCCTGTTGTGACCACAGAAAATGTACATGACATCAATACACAGTGTTATTCCATTTTGGTTAAAAAATAAGAAATAATAAACTATCAGCCTCAGTATTTTATAAGTATCTTATGGAGCATTGATTAGAATGGGAAAATTTGAAAAATTTGCCTAACATGGAAGTTATAAAAAATCAGTCTTTAAAAAATTGTTCCTATAGGCAATGTGCTTTGAATTATTACTAAGCAGAAAAAACAAGGGCCATATTAGGGGCAGATGATAGAAAATTAAAGCTACATGTGGTTTTCCTAGCAAGCATTCCCAAACGGCCCTGATGGCTGGGTACATGCTTTTGATTAAATTCACCAAGTTTCCTCTATGTGGCCACAATCCTTGGGCTGGTTATCAAATGTTTTGCTTTCACAGGGATTTGGGCATTAAAAATCACAGAAATGTGCTTTCTGAAAATATCATATTATATGGATGTTTTATAACATTATGTGAATGTTGACCATTTTGGGTAAGGATTTTAACTTCAAGATAATTACACCCAGTGTGCTTAGTGTGGGCATCCAAAGGTTACTAAGGATGGAAATTTCATTTGCCCATTCCTGAAGGGCCCTTCTCTTTATGGTATGTGTGAAATGCCCCTTTGCTGGACTATATTTTACTGGAAAGTATAAATAGATTCAAGCTGCCTGGGTTTGAATTCTGGCTCTACCATTCTGTAACTGTTAAACTTTGGGCAAACCATTTTACCTCTCTCAGTTTGCTCCTCTGTTAGAATGATAATGATAACAATTCTTACTATCTTGTTGAATTGTTGTGAAAATTAAATGAGATAATATAAAGAAGGCCCAAGGCTCCACAGCAGCAGACTGCCTTGCTTCACAGCTGGGCCTCATCTGGGCACCTCCAAACCCCAAACAAAGAGGAGGAATCTTCAGATCTCTCTGTAGCTCCTGCTGGGAGGTCTCAGGCAGTGGCTGACTTTGCACCTCCTTGGA
>NW_005360226.1:107087-117239 GCF_000412655.1 Myotis brandtii | reverse complement strand
GGGAAAGAGAAACAACTGTAATAATCTGAACAATAAAGATTTATTTAAAAAAAGAGATAATATACACAATGGGCTTGGAATTGGGTGGCATATACGTTCTAAATGAGCATTTATTATTATTTTTGCCATTTCTAATATTCTTTTCCAAGACTTTCCCCTGATCTTCCATCATTCTTGCAATCAACATTTTTGACACCTTATAACAATGATTATTTGATCTTTAAGTTTCCTTCCAACTCTGAGCTTAAATTTCAAAGATTGTTTTAGGCAGCAGGCATTGCAAAAGGTGTGCTGGGGAGTACAGGTGAATTAGCTGTGGTCGCTGCTCTCAGGTTACAGCCTTGCAAAGGAGGTAGGACAGTCTCAGCCAGTTGCTGTTTAAGGCAGGATGTGATAAGTGCTCTTACATATGTACAAAATGCATTTTTAATATAGGAAAAACAAAGAAAGATAAATTTTACTTGGAGAATGAAATATAACCTGGGAAAACTTTTCAGCTGAACTGGCCTTTGCATTAGATTTTGAAAGATGATATTTTAAAATGGAGGAATAACATGAAAAAAGGCACTGAGGCTAGAAAACAATGAATGAGTCTGGAGAATTTGAGTAATTTTGTGAATTGGAACGCATTGTTTACCCATATCTTCAGAAAAAAATCACTTCTACTGTCGTGGTAAACAACCTGCTTCCCTATTTATAATGGTCTGGCCCTCTAGCAACTTCAACACGAAATTATAGCTAATTTGCCTACAAACGTCAAGTGGTCATAATAATCTGGCCACTCAGTGTATGTCTTTTGCAAATATTTTCTGTCAGTTTGTAGCTTGCCTTCCCATTCTCTTGACCTAGGTCAATCTTTTAAGTTAAAAACATGTAAGTTAGAGTTAAAATTTTAAAGTAACGATAAATAGCACCTGTGAAGCCAAAGAAGGGTGTGTGTGTGTGTGTGTGTGTGTGTGTGTGTGCGCGCTTGCCCTGTAAAACAATAAGTGGCTTGATTGTTTTCTAGTCTTTAAAACAAAATATTTTAATTTTGAAATAATTTTAAATGTACAGAAGAATTGCAAAGTTCATACAGAGTGCTCTTGTTCACCCTTCCTCCAGCTTCTCTTAATGTTAACATCTCGCATAACCATGGTACATGATCACAATTAAGAAATTAACATTGGAACAAATCTATTAACTAAACTTCAGACTATTAGGATTTAACCAGCTTTTTAAATAACGTCCTTTTGTTTCTGCATCCAATTTAGAATAACACATTACATTTACTTATCATGGCTCCTAGACAACAAATCTATTAACTAAACTTCAGACTATTAGGATTTGACCAGCTTTTTAAATAACGTCCTTTTGTTTCAGCATCCAATTTAGAATAACACATACATTTACTTATCATGGCTCCTGGATGTCCATTAATCTTTTCTGGTTTCTCCATCCTTCTTTTTTTTTATGATTTTGAGTACCAGACAGACATTTTGTAGAATATCTCTCAACTTGTGTCTGTCTGATATCTCATGATTAATTTGACTGAGGTTATGGACTTCTGGGAAGAACACCACAGAGGTAACATGCCCTTCTCATCTTGATGTATTAGTGGGTACATGCTATCAACATGACTCATACTGGTGATGTTAACCTTGATCATTTGATTAAGGTGGTGTCTTCCAGGCTTCTGTCTGGTCCCATTCCATGTTCTATTCATTAGAAGCTAGTCACTAAATCCAGACTACACTCAAAGAAGGGTAATTAAGCTCCACCTCCTAGAGCCACAATAATTAACAGGTACCACAATTAATAAATATTATGAAGTGACACTTTGAGGCTATGCTAATGTCCTGTCTCTTCTTAAAGTTTTGCCCACTACTTTTAGCATCCATTCATGGAATATCCCTTCAGCAAAAATTACTGTGGGATTCTAATGCCGCTTTCCTACTTCTCTCATTCCTTCTACATTTATTATTTGAGGTAATTTTGTAAGAAATATTTGTCCCTTTGCCCCCATTTATTTATGTCTTCAATAATCATGGATATTTATTTTATTTGCATTTGTCAGAGACAGCCAGAGCCCTGCCGGAGCTCTGGTGCTCTGATCCATATATTCTTCTAAATCCTTCCCAACTATGCCAGAGTAGGTCCCTTCTCGAACCCTACTCGCTACACTAACTATTGGGAATTTAGTCCAAGTTCTTCCTTTATCTCCTGCTTTCTAGTTATAGGTGTCAGTTCTGAGGCCCTCTGTCTGGGGCTGGACCTCGTAGGACGTAGGGTCTTAGATGGAGAAGCCATGAGAAGTTGTGGGTGCATAAGAATGAGTCTTTATTGCAGAAGCCAGTGGCCATATAGCCTTCAGACAAAACAGCTCTTCACAGCAAAGTCCATGCAGGCAGTTGTACACCAGCTGGTAAATACTTATCTTTCCCACATAGTAGCATTTTTAAAAAATATATACTTTATTGATTTTTTTACAGAGAAGAAGGGAGAAGGATAGAGAGTTAGAAACATCAATCAGCTGCCTCCTGCACACCCCCCACTGGGAGGTACATGCCCTTGACCGGAATCAAACCTGGGGCCCTTCAGTCCACAGGTCGACGCTCTTTCCACTGAGCCAAACCAGCTAGGGCTCGCATAGTAGCATTAATCTCTGTACCCTTAGCTATTATCTGAGTAGCTGCATGCTGTCTCCAGATCTATAGCTTTCCATAGCAATACCTGAGCTCTCCCTTAGAGCTACAGCTTTCGTGGCTTCTCTTGCCTCTCTGGCTCAGCAGCTTCTCCTGTCTCCCCTGCCCAGCACACTGGCCGGTCTCTGTAGCCTCACATAGTAACTACCTCTGAGCTTCTCTCTCAGCACACTGGCTGGATAACATGGCAGCTATATCTGAGCTCTCTATGAGCTCTTAGCCTTACATCATAGCAGTACCAGCTCTCAGCTCTGTCTGAGCTCTCTAGCCCTTTTCCTAGCCCACTGGCTGGTTAACAACAAGTATATTACTACTTAGACCAGTGATGGCGAACCTTTTGAGCTCAGCGTGTCAGCATTTTGAACATTTAACAAAGAAAAATAAACCAAAAAAAATGAGTTCTCGTGTTGTTGGAGACCAGGTGTAAGCGACAAGGTCCTTGCACCTGAAGGGGCTAGCAAGGCTGGGACCCTTACCCACACAGTTTTCCCAGACTTGTTTGGATGGCGGTTATCAGTAGAATGAGAGCAACCTTTGTAGAATGAGAACAGCCTTTCATGGCTTACCAAGAAGTCTGTAACTATTTACTGAGATTTGCTGTACCGAGAACTTGTCCTTCTGCTCTGTCCTCCCTTAGAGATTAAGAGGAACAAAGAATACATTCCCCTTGACAGACCTCCTATTCAGTGTCTTGTGTATAAATAGCATTGTGTGGCTAATAAACTTGCTGCAGTTCCTCGATTGAGCTGTAGTCCTCCCCGATCCCGCTCTCCTGTCTTTCTTTCTTTTCTCAATTCCCACCTCCCTACTTCAGCCCGGCTCAACCTGTCAGGCTGGCCCTGACAGCGTGTCACCTCTGACACGCGTGTCATAGGTTCGCCATCACTGACTTAGACAAAAGAGGCCACTAGCCAACAATGGCATCGATCATTTGGCTATAGAAGGGCACAGTGTACCGTGAGATCGCTGTGGCCTTGCAGCTGTGTAGTCCTTTGGCATTCTGATTACGATTCCCATGTTCAGAGTGGCCCTGGTCATTCGACATACTATTAACAAGGCCTCTACACTCTAATTAGCCTTGACTGTCCAGGGCCTCTGGTGTGGTTCCCACAGCATTACAATCCTCTACTACTGCTTATTTTGTTGCTCAGGTCCCAGATCTGGGCATTAGGAGCTCTTTCAGGTTAGCTCCTTATCCCTTTCACATGTCCCCATTCTGTTTGTTTTTTCTTCAAATTCATCATGAGTACTTCCTAACTTTCTGACCCAGAAGCTGCCCAATTTATATACCCCCTACCCCACAATTAGAATCAGCTAGAAAAAAATGTATAAATGTATGTGTATATGTATGTACACATACATTTGCATACATACACATACAAATATTGCAATGTCTATCTCTATATCGCTTCTCATGTATATGTACATACTAAAAGTCATGTGTTCACACCAAAAACCAGTATTCCAATTTAACAGCAGAGTTCTTTATGGCCTTCCAACTTTCTCCATCTGTCAGTTTCTTGTCCAACAGTAAGAGACCTGGCTTCCATTAACCCCAATATATTGATTTGTTTGCTCAGCCTCCTCTATGACCCCAATCTCTTGTCCACACTGCTATTACCTCTGCTCACCACTCCCGCACTCTTCCTTCTTTCCCCAGTGTGCTCCCTCCCCACAGGAAAGGGAAAGGAGGAGAGGAGAGTCTGCAATTTTGAAGAGGCATGTTTCAACAGACAGGACTTCAGACAATCTTGGAATTTAGTCTTGGGGACTCAAAGACCCCTAGGCTCTTCCCATGAAAGCTTCTGAGACAAATGGTTATATTTTATATCTGGGGCCTCAGGTTATCTAGACACTTTCAGTTATCAAAGGAGGTGCTGCTTCAGAGGTACTGGGAGATTTTTTTTTTTTCAGATCAAAATGTAATTCTCACTTGCCCAATGGTTCCTGAAGTAACTGCAGTGTGGTAGAAGATAGCCTTTTTTCCCTAAGTAGCCTATAAAACAAACACAACCTGCCTCACATTGACCCCCATTCTTGTTTCACAAACGAGCCCAGACATGTACTTTGACATCTTGATTAGGACCAATTCTGCCATGAGCTTGTTATGTCTTCTCAGTGGCTTCAGGGGAAGTAGGTGACATTTCTCCCCACCTGGTAGGAGCTCTGTTTGGCTTGACCATGAGAACAGCCTCTGTTGAGTGAGGTCAGGCCTACCTTTCTTGTCTGCATGCTCATCTCTGTCACCAAACCCACACCAACCCAGGCTGCAAATGGCTGGATGAGTGACAATCTACAGTCACAAATGTGACTTAAAAGTCAAAAGTGAGCCTAGACAAAACAGCAGGGGAAGTTTGTTCTCAAGAGAATCAGATCCTGGTGGAGTTAGTTAATCAGCATATTTGCCTGAGTTAGTTTCACTTGAACTAATTAAATTTCCCTTTGCTCAACACCCGTTGTTGGATTTTCTCAAGCTTTTTTCTTCTTTTTCCCCCCAAACTTTATTGTTGAGAGTATTATAGATGTCCCCTCCAACCCCCCCATTGCCCCCATCTGCCGGTACCTGC
This sequence comes from Myotis brandtii, assembly GCF_000412655.1. Classification (NCBI taxonomy): domain Eukaryota; kingdom Metazoa; phylum Chordata; class Mammalia; order Chiroptera; family Vespertilionidae; genus Myotis; species Myotis brandtii. Next base: position 111,988 of record NW_005360226.1, on the reverse strand, counting down.
CTCGCCCCAGGCCTTCAATACCCTATTGTCTGTGTCCATAGGTAATGCATACAAATTCTTTGGTTAATTTCTTCCCAGCCCCCTTATCCCTTTCCTCTGAAATTCATCAGTCTGTTCCATGTTTCCATGCCTCTGGTTTTATTTTATTCATCAATTTATTTTGTTCATTAGATTTCTTGTTCATTTACTTTTATTTTCAATTGTTGATAGAGATGCATTTATTGCCATTTTGTTGTTTATATTTTTGATTTTTTATTTCTTCTTCTTACAGAAGACCCTTTAACATCTCATGTAATACTGGTTTGGTGGTGATAGACTCCTTTAACTTTTCCTTGTCTGGGGAGCTATTTATCTGACCTTGAATTCTAAATGATAGCTTTGCTGGGTAGAGTAATTTTGGTTGTAGGCCCTTGCTATTCATCACTTTGAATATTTCTTGACACTCCCTTCTGGCCTGTAAAGTTTCTATTGAGAAATCAGCTGACAATTGCATGGGTGTTCCCTTGTATATAACTAACCTCTTTTTTATTTTTATTTTTTGCTGCTTTTAAGATTCTCTCTTTGTCTTTAACCTTTGTCATTTTAATTATGATGTGTCTTGGTGTGGGCCTCTTTGGGTTCATCTTGTTTGGGACTCTCTGCACTTCCTGGACTGGTATGCCTATTTCGTTCACCAGGTAGGGGAAGTTCTCTGTCATTTCTGCAAATAGGTTTTCAATTTCTTGCTTCCTCTCTTCTCCTTCTGGAACATCCTGATGCAAATGTTGGTACGCTTGAAGTTGTCCCAGAGACTCCTTACACTATCTTCATATTTTGGGATTCTTTTATATTTTTGCTATTCTGATTGGGTGTTTTTTGCTTCCTCATATTCCAAATTCTTTATTTGATTACCTGTGTCCTCTACTCTACCGTTGATCCCCTGTGAATTATTCTTTTTTTTAAATATGTTTTTATTGATTTTTAGAGAGAGAGGAAGGGAGATGGATAGAGAGATAGAAACATCGATGAGAGAGCAACTTGGGCATATGCCCTGACCAGGAATCATACTGGCTACCTCTTGGTTCCTGGGTCAATGCTCAACAGCTAAGCCACACTAGCTGGGCTGTAGTAATCTTTATTTCATTTAGTGTATTCTTCATTTCTGACTGGTCCTTTTTTATGCTGTTGATGTTCTGTACTTTCATTTGTGACATGTTTCTTTATCTCTGCATTTTTGCTGCTTCCCTGTGTTTGTTTCTATGTATGAGATAGATCTGCTATGTCTCCTGGACTTGGTAAAGTGGCCTTGTGTAGTAGGTGTTCTGTAGGGCCCAATGGCTCAGCCTCCCCAGTCACCTGAGCTGGGCACTCCAGATGCACCCCTGTGTGCACTGTCCTATGGTAGTTGAGCCTTAATTTATGTTGGCATTACTGGGAGGTATTGACCCCCAAACCAATTGGTTATGAGGATCAGCTGCTACTACAGCTGAAGAGTTGCTTTGCAGGAGCTGGCCCTATGGAGCAGGACTTGTTTCAGTGAGGCTTTGTCCTCACTGAGTCAGCTCCTTGAGTGTGTCACTTGTGGAGGTGGTAGGGTTGTGATCTTGGTAGTCAAAGTTGACCATAGTGACACTGGCTCTGGGGCCTCCTTGGAGCTGCAAAGTCAGCTTCTGTCTGTGCCCTGCCTGGGGCCACCCAGCATGGGCTACAAAGTAATCTGCAAATGGCTGCTACTTATGTTGAGCTTAGAGTTGCCCAGGAGAGTCCAAGCTGTGAACCAGGGTGGGCTGCCACTAGTGCTGAGCCTTGGGCCACTTATTGAGAAGTTTGGGGCATGCTGACACCAGCAGCTGCTTGTTTGAGAGATTTTAGGAAAGTGCAAAGCAAGAGAGGCCAGTTGTATGGAAAAGCCACTGGAAATTGCTTGGATGAGCCTGCAAGAGGGAAGGGTGGGGGTCTCTGGGAATCACGAGGGCAGGGCAAAAAGTGTGAGTTAGGTTGTTGGAGGTTCAGATATGGCACAGCCTGTCAGCTCCATGGCAGGAAGGTCTCAGCAAAGGAACACTGGCTTCTGCCAGCACTTCTGTCTGGGAGAAAATTGTCCCTCCAGCTCTTGCCATGATTCCAGATAAGTTAGTTCCTTTCTGAATGTTTCAGGTTCCTTTCAGGCTTCTGACCCAGCACAGGAGCTAAGAAGAAGTGAGTCTAAGTAAGTCCATGTGCTGGCCCTTTAAGAGGCACTGCCTGATACTCCCACAGCCTTCATGTCACTCAGCCACACTCCTGGCTGGTTTTTACAGACAGAAGTTGTGGGGTACTGGAACACTGGGCAGGGACCCCTTGCTCCTCAGGGAAACCTCCATATCCAAGATATCCATCCCAATTTTTAACCACCACACATGGGTGTGGGACCAGCTGGTTCCACGATTCCACCCCACATCTCCATCCTTCCTATTAGTCTCAATGTGCTTCTTCTTTAATTCCCTAGTTGTAGGACTTCCATTCAGCTAGATTTCAGGTGGTTCTAAATGATGGTTGTTCTGTATATTAGTTGTAAATGTTGATGTCCAAGCTTTTTATGACTCATTGAAACACAAGCTTGTGACTCTCTCCTTACATTACTTAATAGATCAGCATGTGAGCAAATAACTTATTTGCAGGAAGCTGGTAAAATGCAGGGATGACTGACAATTGCTAAATTTCTAGGAAAAAAAAAACACCCACACACATTACCAAATAAAGCATGGAAATAAGCACAGAGATTTGAAAGCTTAAATCTTCAATTCTAGGTTTTAATGCAGAGTAGATTACTATAAAAATGGAGAGTGTGCCTATTAATTTCTGAGAAAAATAAATGAATCCGGGTATTCCTTTTATACGCAATTCATTTAGCATTATTGACAAAGTCATCGTTTCACCATATTTTGGCTTTTCTTATATGTCATCAGAGATAGACATTGAATTTTTTATTTGGGCCTGTCATATCTGAATGATTCAAATAGCTAGTATATTGTGCTGGGCCAGCACAGTCAAGGGTTCAGTGAGCCTGAGGAGGGGCAGGGGTGGTGAAGGATTAAAGAAAAGACAGACAAAGAGAATAAGCTGGGTCTCTAGGTGAATCTCCTGTTCCTGGCTGATTCCTGGGCCTGGCTGAGGCCACAGAGAGAGATCCAGAGGCAAGCTGAGCCTTTATTTTATAGCCAGAGGTAAACAAGGTAGCGGTCACCATAGTTACAATGTTCTTGTGAGTTTCACTTGTTTTGGCAGCACTTGCTGCACCTCCCATAGCCCATTAGCTGCCCAGGAAGGATCTAGGGGGGTCATAAGGTCAAGTTTAATTATGCTAAGAGGGCTGTGCCCTCTAAGCTGGGACTTGTTTGTGGCTTTGCCAACAGGTCAGTCTGAGGTTTAACCCTATAGCCGCTCCCTACAGTATATTAGCTAAAAAATTTACGGCACTAAATTTGTACTTTTGGCAATTTGACATAGTAACAGTTGAGATTTTAGAAAGAGGGCCAGTGGCAAAAGATGGATAAGAGGAAGAAATCATTAAAGTTATAAAAATGGCATATTTAGGAAGATTGAACTTTAGGGAAGAATAATTTGGAGGTATTTGTTACATGGTTGGTTCTTCTCTAGCTGGTACAAATTCCAATATTGAGCATCTTCCATGTGTGGCAATGATAGTGATAGCAACGGTGATTGAGAGAGGTAACTTTCTATATGGGACATGAGTAGGGCGTTAGTGTTAAGATCAGTACAGAACCTTGGGGCCTGTCTGCATCACTATGCTACTAGAGTGACACCTGCAGTTTCTCCCCTTAGAATGACATTTATATCTTTGCACCATAATTTGGGGTTCTGAATGTCCCTGATATTAGGACAGAGAAATATTTTAAACATTAATAATTATCAACATTCTAGATTAATTGCTTCCCTCCCAACAGTTAGAAAAATCCATGAAAATAGAATGGGAGTGAACTGGGGACAGTTCTGTTGAAAGTGGAAGGAAGAAGAAGCAAAAATAAATACACAAACATTCTAGAGCAAAAGCTCAAGCTGTAGATCTGGAAGATTCAGATATTCAGAGGTGATGAATGAAAAATAGGTTCTTTCTTTCTTTCTTTCTTTCTTTCTTTCTTTCTTTCTTTCTCTTTTCTAGTTTTTTTTCTACAAGCCATACCTACTGTTTCTTCTATTTAAAATGAAATTAATATAGTGGAGGCATAGGGATAACAGTAGGAACCATTGCACCCAGGCACAGAGTCCTGTTCTGTGTAAGTACTAGGTAATTCCTAAAAAGTTTGTTTCCAATTATATAATACTAGTGCCCTGGTGCACGGATTCGTAAACATTGAAAGGAAATTAATTAGAAGGTGGCCAATGGGGCGGGACAGGGCAAGATGGGCCAGACATGCCCTAAGCCAACCTCCCTCAGTTCCTCCCCAGCCAGTTGCACCTGGGGTGATGCTGTGGCTCAAAGGGCATCTGTGGAGTGAGTGAGGTGCCTCTGGCAGGTGGGGTCCTTCAGCCTGGCCTGCGGGGATCAGGCTGAAACTGGCTCTCCAACATCCTACCGAGGGGTCCCGGGATTGCGAGGGCAGTTCTTGGGTGACGCACCCCAGAATTGGTCTGCCTCCTCTCTGGTTCTGGGTGCATCACCCGAGAACTGCCACTGCCAAATCACCACAGCTTGGCAGCTCCTGCTTTGAGTGTCTGCCCACTGGTGGGCAGTGTGCATCATAGCTACGGCTCTCCAACATCCTACCGAGGGGTCCCGGGATTGCAAGGGCAGTTCTTGGGTGACGCACCCCAGAATTGGTTCCTCTCTGGTTCTGGGTGCATCACCCGAGAACTGCCACTGCCAAATCACCACAGCTTGGCAGCTCCTGCTTTGAGTGTCTGCCCACTGGTGGGCAGTG
>NW_005360226.1:100350-105318 GCF_000412655.1 Myotis brandtii | reverse complement strand
TCGCTTCAGTGCATGGCTGCCGGCCGCCATCTTGGCTGACAGTTAATTTGCATAAGGATATGCTGATTAGCCAATGGGAACGGTAGCGGTCGTACGCTAATTACCATGTTTCTCTTTTATTAGTGTAGATAGATTATAAGCAATCTACTATTATTTAAAGCTTCAATGCTGTCATCAAAACCCAACTAAAATATCATATTATGTTTGTTTTATTTCAATTGAATTAAACAATAAAACCCTGGAAGCAGCCATTAACTTTAGGTAATTTTCTGCCTCTGAAAGTTAAATGCTCCAAGGAACTACAAAGAATGCTTAGCTGACAAGGTCATACAGAAAGGGTCCCCTGCTTTTATTTGACATTCAGAAACATTTCATTAAACAGTGATGCCAACTTGAGCTTTTTTAAAAATATGTTTTTTAAAATTAATTTTAGAAAGAAAGGAAGGGAGAGGGAGAGTGAAACATCGATAGACTGCCTCCTGCACCTGCATGCCCCCTACTGGGGATCAAGTCTGCAACCTGTGCATGTGCCATAACTGGGAATCTACCTGGTGACCTCTTGGTGCATGGGCTGATGCTCAACTACTTAGCCACACCAACCCGATGCCAACTTGAATTTTATGTTTATAACTAGAGGTCTGGTGCATGAAATTCATGCAGGGTGTGTGTGTATGTGTGTCCCTCAGCCCAGTCTGCACTTTCTCCAATCTAGGACTCCTCGAGGGATGTCCAACTGCCTGTTTAGGGATGGGCAGTCGGTCATCCCTCTCACAATCCAGGACTGCTGGCTCCCAAATGCTCGCCTGCCTGCCAGCCTGATCACCCCCTAACCACTCCCCTGCCAGTGTGATCAACGCCTAACTGCTCCCCTGCTGGCCCGATTGCCCCTAACTACCTTCCCCTGCTGGCCTGGTCTCCCCTAACTGTCCTCCCCTGCAGGCCTAGTCACCCCAAACTGCCTTTCCCTGCAGGCCTGGTCCCCCCCCCCCCCCCGATAGCCCACAACTGCCCTTCCCTGCCGGCCATCTTGTGTCCACATGGAGGCGGCCATCTTGTGTATTGGAGTGATGGTCAATTTTCAAATTACCTCTTTATTATATAGGATGTTACTAGGGGCCCAGTGCACGAATTCATGCACCTTGAAAGGAACTATGGGCTGCAAGGCTGCAGTGTTCATGGGGGCGGGTCTTGGCCCATCCTCTGTGCCCCCGCCTGGCCCTTCCCACCACGGCCCCCGGCTCCTTGTTTGCCAGAAGCCCTGCTCCTGCTGTCGCCACTCCCACATGCTGACGGTGCTGGCCCTGCTCACACCTGCTGATGGCATGGAGCAATAGGGGCTGGTGCCAGCAGTGGGTGCGAGTGGGGCCAGTGCCATCAGTGGGTGAGTGGTGGCTTCCAGCCCCTATCGTCCCTCAGGAGCAGGGGGAGATGGAGAAGCCCTGAGGGGAGATCAAGGCCAGCAGCTGCTGCTCGCACCCACTGCTGGCGCTGCGTGACGGGGCCAGCTCCAGGTGCTGCAGTGGGTGTGAACAGCAGGTGCGAGCAGGGCTGGGTCTGGCAGCAGGTGCAAGTGCTGGGCAGGACCACGGCGTGCAGGAACAAAGACTTTTCAGTAACCACCAGAGGCTCGCCCCAATAACAGCGACTGGCACTCCGTGTTGGTCTGGTGCCCCTGCTCACCTGCTCCACCATCCCTCCGCAGCTGATGCCTGCCATGTTCTGTGCTCTGCCGCCTCCTGCCAACACTCGCCACGTTCTGTATGCACCCCCTGGTGGTCAGCACAAATCATAGTTACCGGTTGTTCGGTTGTTGCGCTGTTCAGTCTATTTGCATATTAGCCTTTTATTATATAGGATATAGGATGATTTGGTAATGATACTTGCTATAAAGATTTATGTTGTTAAGAGGCCAAAAAAATACCACTTTTCAAAAATTGGGTATGAGTAGTAGTTTTCTCCTTAGTACAGAGTGCTTATTTTAAGTTCTCTTCCACTTTTTTCTTCTATTCTTAACCCATTGCAGTCTATTTGCATATAACAACTACTAGTAGAGTAAACTTGTAGAGGTGTAAACAGGATTATGTCACCCTCTGCTTTAAACTTTCCTTGGTTTTCCTTATATTTAAAATCCAAACTCCCTTACTCTTGCTATGAAGCTGAAAAGGATGAATCCTTTCTCTCCAACTTCATCTCATGACACTCTCCCATTTGCTCACTCTGTTCCAAATGCGCAGACGACCCTTCTGTTCCTAGATAAAGTGCCCAGTTCTTTCCTACCTCCGGCCATGGCCATGGTTGTTCCTCCTGCCTAGAAAGCTCGGCTCCCCGATGTTTGCATGGCTGGCAGCTTAATCAAGTTCCACTCAGATGTCACCTCTCCAAACCTTAGGGCACCCTTGATCGCAGTCAATATCATGGCACTTGGCTTTATATTTTTTAATATTGTTTTTTTATTATTTAAAATTATCAATCCTCTGTTTATTTTTTGTCATCCTTGTGTGATAGTGTAATGAAAGTAATAAATAAAGGAAGGGCATTATCTGTATCCCCACCCCCTTCCATACTTCCAGACTGGTATTGGTCTGGAACTACATAAATACTTCTTTTATTGTTGTCGTTAATCCTCACAGGAGGATATATTTCCATTGAATTTTTTTAGAGAGAGTGGAAAGGAGGGAGGGAGAGAGAGAGACATCGATGTGAGAGAGACACATTGTTTAGTTGCCTCCCGCAGGGGCTCCAACCGGGGCCAGGGATCAAACCTGCAACCCAGGTACATGCCATTGATAGGGAATCAAACCCAAGCCCCTTTGGTGCATGGGATGACACTCTAACCACTGAGAAACACCAGCCAGGGTCATAAATACTTCTTTAATGAGTAAATAGTGATGGACAGGGATTTGACTTGGGGTGGTAAACATACAATACAATGTACAGATGATGTTCTGTACAATTGTGCACCTGAAACCTGTATAATTTTGTTAACTAGTGTCAACCCAATAAATTTATTAAAAAGGAAAAATAAATAAATAAATAGATAAAATTTAAAAAATAATTTCTCCTTTTTTTGATTGGTTACTTGACAACCCACAGATATTGCAGAGTAGTAAACTAGATGTGTTTTAACTACTTTGACTACACAGAGAGTTTGGCAAATGTTATGAACTCCTAGGAGAGCAAGTTCCCCTGGCCTTTGATGTAGTAGAAGCAGATCTTTGTATCTAGAATAGAAATGGTACCAGTTAATTAAGAGTATGATCTTTTATGATCAATCAGACAATATAAAGTGTCAATTAAATACTAAATAATATAAATTTAAAAGGAGGCTAAGAAGGGCATTCAACAGAGGTTAGAGGGTAGACTGCATATAGTCATTTCCCTTTATCCACAGAGGATATGTCCAAAGACCCCCAGTGCATGCCTGAAACCACAGATAGTACTGGACTCTATATATACCATGTTTTTGCTATACATACATACCTATGATAAAGTTTAATTTATAAATTAGATATAGTAAGACATTAACCATGATAACTAATAATAAAACAGTTATAACAATATGCTGCAATAAAAGTTATCTAAATGTGGTCTCTCTCTCTCTCTCACAAAATATCTTATTGTGTTGCATTCACCTTCTTTTTGTGATAACATGAGATGATACAAAGCCTACATTACCAGTGAGGTGAATGACAGAATTATGACATAGTGTTAGGCTACTATAAGGGTGAGATGGACACAAGCACAGTGACACCACAATAGTCGATCTGATAAGGAATCAGCCACCTTGTGACTGCTGGGTGGTGATGCTGACAAAGGGATGACACATCACAGGTAAGACAGAGTAGGACAACTTGAGATTTCATCACACTAATCAGAACGGGGAATTTTTCATTTAGTATTTTAGAAAAATGGTTAAAACAAACCATGGAAAGCAAAACCATGGATAAGGTGCCACTACTCTGTATAGATTGGCCAAGAGAATTCTTATTCTCATTGTCAAGGCCTAGAGATAGGCTCGCAACCTGAAAAGGTGTCGACTGAGAGCCTGGCAATGACTCTATGATGCTTTCTAGATGTACCAGGAAAACTGTGCAACGTGAGGCATGCAGTGAGAAAGCCAGTCCATGCAGCAAACCAGCAGTGCATTGTTGAGGAAGGGAAAATTTCCTACAAAAGAAAAAGTTGAGGATGCAGGATATACAATCCATAGTGGTTCAGAGAATGAATGACTCTGTGTGTAGCCTTGGGGATAAAACATGGTTAAAATTGATGGTCTTCCTGGAAGGGGGAATAAGTTTCTAAAAGTGAAGTTAAGGTTGTGTGTGGAGGAGGGAAGGGGTTCTCTCGAGCTTTGTCTTTGATGATAATTAAGGGGGAGAAATCTATCTATATAAAACCCTAATATGCAAATTGACTGAATGGTGGAATGACTGGCAGAATGACCGGTTGCTATGACATGTACTGACCACCAGGGGGCAAATGTTCAACATAGAAGCTGCCCCCAGCCTTCAGGCCCCAACTGGCGGCAGTGGGGGAGGGGGGTGCAGGGCCAGCGAGCGGGCAGTGCCAGGCCATCCCCTCCGGTTGCCCCACAGATAGGCCCTGATTGCTGGCCAGGCCTAGGGACCCTACCCATGCACAAATTTCGTGTACCGGGCCTTTAGTGAAGTATAATATTGGGACTGATAGTACGGGAATGAAACTCATGCCATTTTGAACATCTGTTATAGAATCAGATATTTTCTGTCCACTGTCACCTTCTTGAGGCCTTGTGCAGATATAGGTAGCATATAACTGACAAGCAATAACCTTGCTGGGTAACTGAACCCATTTCAAAAGCCATGGGCAAGAGTTTTAACATGAATGAACTTCAGAAATATGTGAACTCCTAAAACCACACACACATGTCTGTGATTATATGCTATATGTATTTATTTTGGGGGAAATTGTTCATAACTTTTTCTTGGA
>NW_005360226.1:98753-100209 GCF_000412655.1 Myotis brandtii | reverse complement strand
CACACCCCCTACTGGGGATGTGCCCGCAACCAAGGTACATGCCCTTGACCGGAATCGAACCTGGGACCCTTCAGTTCGCAGGCCGACGCTTTATCCACTGAGCCAAACTGGTCAGGGCTTGGATTTTTCAAGGGGTCAGAAATTGTTAAAAGGGCAAGGTACTTGGCTGGATGACTTTGCCAAAGACAAAGTTTTTTTTATGAGAAAACTATCACTTTTCTCTTAAGTTGTAACAATCAAGAGAATCCATCAAAGGGGCAAAATTGTTACTAACAGCCTCTCCACTGCTTGGTAAGTTTGTGAATGTGAGTCCAGGAGGAAATGATCCCACTGCACTGGAAGTAGCTATGATTATCAGCTACTCTGAAAAGAGAATTACTGTTAGAGTGTGAATAAGGCTGTATAGGCTTTGATGGATAGACAAATGACTGGTTCCTGAAAATACTATGGAAAAGCTATGATTTGCATCTGTCTGGAGTGTAAATTTGCTTTTGATTGACATTGTGATGGCAAACAATTTAAAGTGAAGAAACAAAGACAAAATGTCATCTTTGTGGGTAGATGCTTCTATAAGAAGCTGAAAATGTGACGGGAGTGCTTTTGAAAATGTATTATTTCTCCGTGTTCCTTTATGCCACTGTAAGCACAGGAAAAACGTTTTTACTCTTACTCTTGTTTTAAAAAATTCAGTGGATGCGACATTCACTTTTAGCACAAAAAAGTTGTGAACCTGCATTTTATGGTGCATACACAACAGTTTGGTGATGGAGGCCCACTGCTTCAATTTTAGAATGATTGCAGTTTAGAATGATTGAACCACTGCTTTTGTGAAATGCTAGGTTTTGTGAACACTCACAAGTGTTTGCTGAAAATTCGTTATAAACCATCAGGTGCTTACTGTTCAGGAGCTTTGGGCTCGAAGTCTTTAATTTATTAGGTAGAATGAATTGTTCTGGCTCAAGCTCACAAGTACCAAGATACTTTTGTGGCTCCTTAAATTCAGTTAGTGTTCTTGGTATTTGCAGATGCCATGTTAACTTTTTAAATCGTTAGGGGGGCTTTTAAATAAGTGCTACCATGTAGGCCTAAAAGAGTCCATGCCTCTTCTCCCACAGAGTTGCCTAGACACTGGGAAGATCAGATTTCACACACATAACCTGCTGCTATCCCTTACTTACCCTGAAGAGACAAGATGGGGAAAACAGCACACACTACTCAATAACAGATAAAAACAGCACTTTTTCTTTTCTGAGAGCTTTGGAACCTTTGGGTTAATTTGGATGTTTAGAGAATTTTTCATTTTGTACTTGTTAGGAATACTTTATATATATATACCTTGAGTGGCCAGATTATTATGACCACCTGCCGTTTGTCGGCAAATTAGCTATAATTTCGTGCTGAAGTTGCTAGAGGGCCAGACCATTATAAATAAGGAAGCAGGTTGTTTACCACGACA
>NW_005360226.1:72348-98430 GCF_000412655.1 Myotis brandtii | reverse complement strand
CTGGCACCCGCCTGCTCACCAGCTCTGTCCCCCACTGCTGCCATTCGCCTCACTCTGCGGGGCGACTGGCGGGATGATCAGGGCCCTGGCTGGCACCTGCCTTGGCTGGCCTGGGGCCGGTGGGCTGGGGGCAGCTCCTGCATTGAGCATCTGCCCCCTGGTGGTCAGTGCACATCATAGCAATGGTGGATTTGCATATTAGGCTTTTATTATATAGGATAGCAATGAGTTTATATCAAACCGAATGAGCTACTTAAAATAGAAAAAAGAGAACCAGTTCTATTCATCTGAGCCAGCTGTCTCACTTTGGGGCTTCTCTTTTAATTTCCTCACATTCCTCATTTCAGAGGGCCTGGAACTATCAACTCAAACACCCCTTCAAATGCGCACCGCAGATTCTCTCCGGGAGAACTCTTGGGCTGCCAGCCCATATTATCATCTGATAAGAAAAAACTTACATCCAGAAGCCACTGTCACTCAAGCGCCCTCCATCCTAGCCAGCCATGGGAGTCCTAACCCAGAGCTGTCCCTGCTGCCCTGGGACCTTGGGTCCCTGGCTCAATGAATCCACAGCAAAGCTTCACTGGGCTCTGCCACTCAATTGCCACATGACTGTTGCTGATCTCCAGGCATTCAGATTGTCACCTTCTTAGTCTCAAGTGTCCGCATCACCATTACATTCTTTGATTCACTTTAGCTACTATTCCTCACAGAGCCCAGAGAGCATATAGAATGACAAATGTTTAGAAATGGCTTCACAAAACTGAATAATCTGATTTAAAGACTTTAATTTCTAATTTCCTGTATGTGTTTCATTGAGAACTTTTGCTGTTGTTCTTCTCCAGATTGTATATGGCCAATGGGAGAATAATTCCCATTAGCTCACTTTTTAACAAATTATAAATTTGAGCAGACATTGAACCTATTGCTTGTTAACTCTGCTTCTTTTCTGTGGGAGCCACATGAGGGGAGTGTGGGGGGAAGGGAGAGAGGAAGGTGTGTACATTCGTGGACTTGTGTCCAGAATTCTAGATTTTTTTTGATTGAGATATAATTGACATATTACATTATATTGGTTTCAGGTGTACAGCATGATGATTTGGTATATGTATTGATAAAATAACTTTTTACGCCCAGGAGAGAGTCATTCCTGTCTGGGGTGTCACATCGGCAAACCAAAGCTTAGATACATTCACGTCCCTGTAATGCTCCTCCTGACACAGTCTTACTAGTCAACCAATGCCCAAACCCAGCCAACTCTAGGCCTTCTCTCCCCAAACAAGGTTGACTCGTGGCCCTAGACAATTAGATATTTTCTATTTTTCTCTTCTTTGTTCTTTATTCTTTATCCTATAAGAGCCTCCTGTCTTCCATCTCATTTTGTAGTTCTCAGGAAAGAGACTGTGCCATGATGTGTTAAAGTTTGTTTGTATCACTTAAATTATCTTCTTTAATCATTTTGAATGGTATAATTGCAAAATGATCACAATGATAAGTCTACTTAACATCCATCACCACACACAGTTACAGAGTATTTTTTCTTGTATTGAGAACTTTTAAAATTTACTCTCTTAGCCCTAGCCAGGTTTGGCTCAGTGGATAGAGCATCAGACTGAAGGGTCCTGGGTTCGATTCCAGTCAAAGGCACATACTTTGGTTTCAGGCTTGGTCCCTGGTTCCTGGCCTTGGTCAGGGTGCATGGGGGATGTGTCTCTCTTACATCGATGTTTCTCTCTCTGTGTCTCTCCCTCTCACTTCCACTCTGTTTAAAAATCAATGGAAAAAATATCCTCAGGTGAGGATTAACAACAACAAAAAAACCCCCACAAAAATACCAAAAAATTTACTCTCTTAGCAACTTTCAAATACACAACACAGTATTATTAACTACTAGTAGCCCTGCACATGAATCCATGTGCCAGTAGGCCACTGCCACCCTCCTGTAGCTCTCCACCTGCTGCCCCGCCCTCCTGTAGCTCCTCCGCTCCCCCCCCAATAGCTTGTTGCCCTGCCCTCTCCTGTAGCTCTCTGCCTCTTGCTTGCTTGCTGCCCTGCCCCGTCCTGTAGCTCTCTGCCACCCGCTTGTAGCCAGTAGGTCACTGCCGCCCTCCTGTAGCTCTCTGCCTGCTGCCCTGCCCTCCTGTAGCTCCTCCCCCCCCCTCCCCCCCTCATAGCTTGCTGCCCTGCCTCCTCCTGTAGTTCTCTGCAGCCTGCTTGTACCTCGCTGGCCCACCCTCCTGCTGATCCGTGATCTGGTCGTGATGCCCTTGGTCATTAAGCCTCAGGGCATAACAGCTAATTAGCATATTCCTCTTTTATTATATAGGATTGTTACCATGCTGTTGCATCCCCATAACTTATTTATTTATTTAAAATATATTTTATTGATTTTTTTTTGAAGGGAGAGGGATAGAGAGTTAGAAACATTGATGAGAGAGAAACATTGATCAGCTGCCTCCTGCACACTCCCTACTGGGGATGTGCCCGCAACCAAGGTACATGCCCTTGACTGGATCAAACCTGGGACCCTTCAGTCCGAAGGTTGACGCTCTATCCACTGAGCCAAACCGGTCAGGACTTATTTATTTTATAACTGAAAGTTAGTACCCCTTCACCCATTTCACCCCCATGCCTCACCACAGGATTCTAGAATTTAAAGGCCCATTGTGTTCATGCCAAATAATTATTATATCAGAAAGCTTTAGTTCTTTTATGTATTTTTAAAATAAAAATTTTTAACTTAAAACATGGCAACCTTAGTCATAGTCTTACCTTCTTAGAACATTTTAAACTTAGAAATCCTGTGCTAATTTATTTATAAAATTTCAAATTCAATAATCTTATGAAATCATGTATTATTTATAATGTTCTGAATAGATTTAGGGGAACTTTATCAAACCAGATATTTTTTTTCTCCAGGTACCATCCTCAAGGTGACCAGATTTATATACAGTTTTATATGGAAACAACTTTGGGACAGACTGACACAGAAGTCTCCTACCTAGTAACTTGGGTCTCTTAAAATCTGACTAAATTTAAAGTAGCAAATTTAAGAAAAGAATTATTAATAGTGATTCAGAATCTATTCAGAAATATTAAAATTTTACACAAAAATAAAAACCTATGCTTAAAAGATCTTTATACACGAAATATTAGCAATTATAATTCTCAGTGTTAAGAATGGGTAAATTTTCCCCACTCTTAACACACATATTTTGAAACTGAAGTGACTCTTTAGGCTACAAACTAGTGTTTTGATGTGTGACAGAGTCAAACTTTGCTTACCCTGTGAGAGGACCCTCTGATGGTTGAAGTTGTGCCTGAAAATTATCTGAGCAAACTTTACCAACCTGTTTTCTGATTACTGCCCTGAAGTCTAAAATGTTAATGATGATAGGTGGAATCAGTCAGACAGAATTTTCAGATATTCTCAAAGGTAAGTGTACTCACATATCATGAGACTGTTGACCTGAGTGTTGAGTAACCACGAAGGAGACTGGTCTGGTCAGAACACTTGCACCTCACCAAGAATTAGCAGGATATGGTGTAATCTGGGGAACCAGAGAATGGTCATTAGACTGATATTTATCAACTGTTCTAATGCTGTAATTTAAAATGGAAAACTAAGTAACCTTACAAAATGATTTATTATTAATCCATGATGATAACATATAACATAAATATATACAATACTAAATTTTTTAAAATAGAAAATTGATGTCTTTTAATTCAGAAAAAGATGTCATTTCAATTGGATAAAGCAGATGTATAATATATTATACACGCGCATATACAGTATACACAATGGAATATTACTTGGCCATAAAAAAGGAATTTTGCCATTTGTGAGAACATGGATAGGACCTAGAGGGTATTATGCTAAGTAAAACAAATTAAACAGAGGAAGACAAATGCTATATGATTTCACTTGTATGTAAAATCTAAAACACAAAATAAATGAACAACCAAAACAGAAATAGACTCATAGTTATAGAGAACCAACTAATGGTTGCCAGATGGAAGAGGGTTTGGGGTTGGGTGAAAAAATGTGAAGGGATTAAGAAATACAAATTAGTAGTTACAGAATAATCATGGGGATATAAAGTACAGCATAAGGGATGTAGTCAATAATCTATAATAATAAAAGTGTAATATGCTTATTAGACTGGACAGCCGAACGACCTTCCGGACGTCATTCTGGACGTCCTTCCAGATGAAGCCACGGCAGCAGGGGCCAAGGCAGAGGTGGTTAGGGGTGACCAGGCAGGCAAGCGAGCAGTTAGGGGCAATCAGGCAGGCAAGCGAGTGGTTAGGAATGACCAGGCAGCAGGCGAGTGGTTAGGGGCGATGAGGCAGGCAGGCAGAGTGGTTAGGGGAGATCAGTCAGGCAGGCGAGTGGTTAGGAGCCAGTGGTCCCAGATTGAGAGAGGGATGTCCGACTACTGGTTTAGGCCTGATCCTGGCCTAAACCAGTATTCGGACATCCCCTGAGGGGTCCCGGATTGCAAGAGGGTGCAGGCCGGGCTGAGGAACCTCTCCCACCTACCATGCACGAATTTTATGCACTGGGCCTCTAGTATTGTAATAACTATGAATGGTGCCAGGTGGGTACTAGACTTATTTGGGAGATCACTTCTTAAGTTATATAAATGTCTAACCAATATTGGACGAAGTGAGGGGAGGGTCCTTCCTTTTCTCCAGTGTGTGCTGCTGGGGGTGGACTTCTTACAATATCTGGAGAAAAAGTATTTTCTGAGACTTGCACAGGAGAACAAGTGATTTTTATTTGCATGGGATTAAATCCCTGTGTTTCCAAAGTCCCATTTCCCTTAGTCCAGTCATAGAAGAAGTGTAGCTGGGTTTCAGTAAAGCTAGAAGCAGAGTCAGTGTCCAGTGTTTCCTTTTCTGGTTGGAGACAGGACCAGTACAGCATCAGGCCAGTTGCAGTCCATTAGTCTGTTGTGTGTGGGAGTCCACATGGTCTGGGCCACATGGGTGAATGCCAGAAAGCCAAACATGAGCCAGGAGCCAAGTGTGCCAAGAGGAACCAAGAGAGTGCACTTCTTTACCCAGGGGATTAAATATCCCAAATCTTCAGGGGCTTGCAGTGGCCACGCCCATTATGGACAATGACCTTTGTTCCCAGGTGTGACAATAGCAGGTACTTTCCTCTGTCATCCTAACTACTGGGATGCATCTATCTTCCCTTTGTCCAGTCTCCTTCCCCCAGTGTTTAGTAGGAAACATACCTATCATGTCTGGCCTTCCCTTTTCTCCTTTCCTACTATTAATTTTTAGCTAATTACAACAGTATCATAATCATTATGTTATATGCCTGAAACCAATGTCAACTTGTAATTGAAAAATAAAAAAAAGCAAACTATGAAAAGAAAGTATGTTTCCACAAATTAAAAAAAGATACAAAAAAAGAAAATGAATGTCATGTATTATACCCTAAAGTGTTGTTCTATTCTTTTCTGTGAAGTGCAGAAATAAGCCGATCAAAGAAAGAAAAGAGCACTACATTATAAAATTATCAATTCTAAGTCTGTTTTATATGAAGCAAGCTATTCTCTGTAAGCAGTGGGAGAAAAATAAATGCCTTTGTCTTCGAAGCAAAAATTTCAGAAATGATTCCTTTACCCTTAGTAAATTGAAAGATAACATCTCTTCATCAGGAAGAATCACTCCTGGGGGCCACTTCTTTTTTCCTTATCTCGGAGGATTTTTTTGAGGATCAAGGGTGAAGATGTTAAACTATTCAGTCATTCTTTCAAATTTTTTTTACCGAATAGTCATTTTATGAAAGCTTTCTAATCTAATCTATAAAACATCTAATCTGTAAAAACAGTCACTACATCAGTGCATTGTGTCTATTTTCCCCCACCCAACGTGTCGCCTTTTTAAGTATTCTATACCATTACAGAAAGAACAAAATGTGCTGAGGAACTGCTGACTATCTTCTCGTTTGTTAACTGTGATCCCAGTATGGTTTCCTTTGCTACTTCTTCAATGTCTTCTGGAGCTACTTAGCAATGCAAATTACCTCCCTAACAACAAGTAGATCATTTCCATAAGTTTAGAAGTGTCCTTTGAAACGGATGTTTTATGTTAACAAAGTCTTATGAAAATTCCTGATGGGCTTTGGAGTTAGACAGAACTGAGTTGAAATTCTGTCTTAGCATTTATTTTGATGGTGTTAACTTTCACTTAAAATTGAGAAAGCTAATGTCTGGTTCACAGAAAGCAACCTTAATTATGTTAGGCTATAAGTTATATAAAGCACCTGGCATACTTGTAGAGCAAGAGGAACTGACAAAGAGCTTTGAAGATATTTTTGATGCCAGAGAAATTAATGGGCCAGACATTCCAGACAAGAGTGGGAGTGAGGCTCTTGCAATATCTTCAGAAAATGAATTTTCTAAGACTCTCACGGGAGGGTGGAATGTGGAAGGCTTTATTGGCATGGAGTTACATTTCTTGGGTTCCAAAGTCCCCTGCCCTTTAAGCCAGTACTGGAAAAGATGCAGTTGGGTGTTCAGTAAAGTCAGAAACAAGGCCAGTGTCTAGAGTTTACGTCCCATGTTGCAGTTGGGTGTGGTTCAGCATTCAGGCCAGATTAAAGTCCATTAGTCCATATATGGAGCCCAACATGGCCATGTGCCATATGCGCACAGGGGAGCATGGCCCCCTGCAGCAGGAGTCCTAAGAGCCAGGAGCCAGGAGAGACTAAACTTCTGTTGTTTGGAAGTATATATATATTTAGATTTTGAGAATTTACAGTGGCCATGCCCATCTGGCCAATTACCTGTTTCCAGGTGTGATTGATGGGCAAGCATTTTCCCACATCACTCAGACCTTACTGGGCATGCGTCTAAACTGCCTTTGTCCAGTCCCTTCCCCTATCAATGAAAAGGGAACAGATGTGGACAGTGTTAAATGTAGCTTTTTGGCAAAGGTGTATAAATGGCATGCCTATATCTAGTCTTCCCTTTTACTCCTTTTCTGCTAAGTAATAACCAGATTATTACAACGATATCATTTTCATGACATAACCAGAGCTGTCTTTTGCTGGATGGGGGTGTAAGATGGTTGGGGTTGGTTTTTTAAACTGTGAGTCCCCTAGATTGGCACTGAAACCACCTGGGTGGGAAAATATTTTGTAATTCAATAAAATTGATGAATATAAGCATCTGAGAGTAATTAACAAAGAAAACCTCAATGAACTCAAGACACTATCATAGCCCCCACAGCCAAAGCCCAGCAAGAACATACCTGTTGTTGCAGACAGGGACACACATCTTGGCGACAATGGGATGGTTCAGTAAGAGGGAGTAAGAAAGGATTTCCAGTGTTTGGTCTTGGGCTAGGAGTCCTAGGTGATTTAGGGGAGGATTTAAGAAGGAGAGCTTCACTCTGGATTGGACACTGTCAGGAAGGGAATGGTGGTAGACAGAGGTAGATAAGTCTATAATTAGGTATTCTATGGCTGTCTGGAAAATTTTCCAATACCATTAAGCCATTCTCCTATTTCCAGCAGACACCAACTGGGTGTCCTACACATTTACCTTATTCCTGACACTATCTGTGTAGAGATAGCATCAGATCTCATAGATTGAGGCCTCGGTTTTACAAGATTGTGTAACCATGCAGAAACTCCATTTCTTGAACAGAATTCTTTCTTCTTTCTGTTTGTCCAGTCCCTTCTTTAATCTTTAAACCCTTAGTGCATCAGATTCTGGTCAGCATTAAACTGTCTTAAGAACAAATTGAGGCCTCGGTTTTACAAGATTGTGTAACCATGCAAAACTCCATTTCTTGAACAGAATCCTTTCTTCTTTCTGTTTGTCCAGTATCTTCTTTAATCTTTAAGCCCTTAGTACATCAGATTCTGGTCAGCATTAAACTGTCGTAAGAACAAAGCCTCAGGTTTGTTCACCACAGAAACAGTTTTGGTCAAACAAAAGATAAAATTTTGACCTCAGTTGTGTTTCAGACCTACCTACCATATCCTCACAAAACGAGACAGAATGATGCCATGGCTGACTTTGGGATCTGATATGATTGCCAACTACTCCCTATTCTGGGCCCAACCAATCAGTGGATCCCATGACCCCCTACTCCATTAATCACCATAATTAAAATTTTTTAAAATATATAATCTGTCCCTATGTGGGCCATCAGTGAGCTAGGTTTTAGAACACTAGTTCACCTGTGCCTCTGAGTTGGTGCCATTTCCTTAAATAAACCTTTACTTTCTTAAACTCCTGTTGTATCTTATAGGGCTTTGATGTGCGCAGGCAAACAAATGCCTTTAGTTTGGTAACAATTGTCTCCACTTTAGAGACCAATCGAAAGACCAGATTGTCATGTGTACTTTTGACCAACTGGCTATAAATGAGGGTTCACATGACTTCCCCTTAGGGTTTGGTAATTTGTTAGAATGGTTCACAAAGCTCAGGGGAACATTTACTTATGTTGATTATCAGTTTTTAAAAAACACACAGATGAACAGCAGTGGGAAGAGGTACATAGAGTAAGTTCTGAAGGGCCCCAGGCATTGGAGCTTCTGTCCCTGCACCAACCTCCTGGCACATGGCATTCATCAACCCAGGAGCTCCTCATGTTTGTTTAAGAGTTTTACTCTCCAGCTGACCACCCCTTGCCTTACTTCCCAGAGGTCAGCGGGTGAGGCTGAAAGTTCCAACCCTCTAATCACTTGATCTTTCTAGTGACCAGACCCATCCTGAGGTTCTGTAGGGACTCCACCCTGTCACCTCACTAGCAAAAACTCAGGTGTGATCCAAAGGCCTTGTTATGAATATCAAGACACTTCTATAATTTAAGAAATTACAAGAGTTTTAGGAGCTCTGTGGCAGAAACCAGGATGAAGACCAAATATATTTATTAGACCACAGGTTGCTATAACAAAATACCACAGACTGGGTGGCTTACCAAACAGAATTTATTTCTCACAGTGCTGGAGGCTAGAAGACCAGGAGCAAGTTGTTGGCACAGATGATGTCTTCTGCGGCCTCTCTCCTCAGTCTGTAGTTGTCCATCTTTTCCCTGTGCCCTCACATGGCCTTCCCTCTGAGTTCAAATCTTTTCTTCTTCTAAGGACACCAGTCATATTGGGTTAGGGCCCAAACATTTTAACTTTTTTTTCTTTACAGATCCTGCCTTCAAATATAGCCACAGCTGAATTACTGGGAGTTAGGACTTCAATATATAAATCTTGAGGTGTTCGGGACAGCTTCGTGCTGGGGGCTGGCCCTGACCCAGCACGGTCTGCAAGTTCTTCATTCACCCAGGAAAAATTTCAAGGTTGAATTGGAGTGAGAACAAAGCAAGTTTTATTCATATAGAGAAAAAGAAAGGCTAGGGCGTAGGTTCCACTGTAAAAGAAGTAAAAAGTACCTGTCTGAGTGGACACGGGCCAACTCACCAGTGAGTTGCACACTTGGTCAGTTAGTTCTTGGGATTTTATGTCATCTCCAAGCTTTGTGCGTCATCTCCAAGCTTTGTGTCAAATTCTGACACTGTCTTCTGGTTGGGACGGGGACTTGTTTCTAATATGGTCCATTCCAGATGTGTTTGGCATTCGTTCTCCTCACCCCTTCTACTTGTGGTGTCAGTTTTCACTATAATGGTGGTATAATGAGCTTTGGGGTCATTTTCTGGTTAGTTTTACCTTTATCTTGGATTCGTCTGGTTCTAATTATTATTTTTTATCTACCTCCCTGACTATGGTGATTTAAAACACCTGCTCTTAGGCATCTTCAGTTAGGGAGGGTAGGGTCCTGTGATTTATTAGCTGGCTGTTAATTGCTCAATCACTCCAGCCATTTGAAACACAACTGAGGCCTAGATGTTATCTTTAGTTTGGCCAAAACTCTGTCTGTGTGGTCAATAGTCCTGAGTCTTTGTTCCTAAAATTGTTTGATGCTGGTCCTGAGGGCATAATGCTTAAGGAAGTGGTAATGCAAGAGAGAAGGAGGCAGGTGAATCAGGATGCTGAAAAGGTCAGTTTGGATCAGCTGTCTGTCTCATTTTCCCCATTCCACTTGCCAAGGAATTTTCCTAGTTTCTTACTATATTGCCTCGATATTACCTAGGACAGGAGATGTTTGGTTATTAAGGTGGTTTGCCAATTGTTCATGTTTTGTCTGTGTTAAACGCACAAACAGGGTCCTTTGCCTTAAGGGTTTTTATCTGTTTTCTAAAGACAGGAATTTTAGGGGAGGCCTCAGGGGAGGATCTCAATAGAATATTCATCAGCTTTCCAGGTATGTCCTTTCAGGGTCCTGGTCTCTATTGATTCATTAGCGCTAAGGTAGGGGGTCATTAGTCATTGCATCTGGTTCTGATGTCAGCCATGGCATCGTTTCATTTGGATTTGCTGCTTTGTTGGGCCTGGAGCTGAAATACAACTGAGGCCTAAATGTTATCTTTAGTTTGACCAAAACTCTGTCTGTGTGGTCAATAGTCCGGAGTCTTGATGCTGATCAGAACCTCCTGGTCCTGAGGGCATAACGCTTAAGGAAGTGGTCATGCAAGGGAGAAGGAGGCAGGTGAGTCAGGATGCTGGAAAAGGCCAGTTTGGATCAGCTGTCTGTCTCATTTTCCCCATCCCACTTGCCAAGGAATTTTCCTAGTTTCTTACTGTATTGCCTCAATATTACCTAGGACAGGAGATGTTTGATTATTAAGGTGGTTTGCCAATTGTTCATGTTTTGTCTGTGTTAAACTAACACAGTGATCTTGACTTTGTCTTGATCTTCATGACCACAGAATGTACTTATCTGTAAAGTTGTTTGTGTTCAAAAGGAATACATCATGTCCTACCTGTGATTGCCAGATCAACTTCTTGGTGTCAGGAAAAAAGTGAAGTGAAATACAACACTAGTTAATATACTACCCTCACCCCCTCACCAATTTGAAACTGTGTGTTTGGCTTTTCTGAATAGACCATCATCTAATAAGTGTGAATAAAAGCTTTACTTCCTAAACAAGATAAATGGGTAAATAGTTGAAATGAAAACTGTGATGCTAAATTCTATGACAAGACTCTTGCATAAATTATCTTATCATTAAAAACTCCTTTAAATAAAAGACAAGCTGATTACTTGTGATTACTCAGCATCATGGGAAAGACTGAGCATGTACTGTTCAAGTGAAGGAAAGCACATGATGCCATAAGAATGGTAATGGTGATACCATTATAATAACCTGGTTATTAATAACAGACCAATTGTTCATGTTTTGTCTGTGTTAAACTAACACAGCGATCTTGACTTTGTCTTGATCTTCATGGCCACAGAATGTACTTATATCTGATGCTCATGTTCTGTAAAGTTTGCCAGGAAGCTGCAGTTAATAGTTTTCTCCAACTCTGTTCCCTGCAGATCGCTGGGAGAAGGGATTGGACAATAGACACATGCCCAGTAAGGTATGGGTGATGTGGGAAGATGCTTACCTGTCAGTCACACATGGGATTCACACCTGGGATTGAGTCAGTGGCCAGAATAGGTGTGGCCACTGCAAGGGCACAAAAAACTGAGATACTTCACTCCTGAACAAAGAAAATTCCCTCCACTTGCTCTCTTGGGACTCCTGTTGCAGCGGGCATGCTCCCTGCATTTACCCTCATGGCTCACACAATGGGCTGATGGACGGAATCTAGCCTGATGCTCTGCCAGACTCAACTGCACTATGGAACAGAAACTCTGAGCACTGGCTTTGCTTCTAGCTTTATTGAAGCCCCAGCTGCACACTTTCCAAGACTGGTTTAAGGGATCAGGGACTTTGAAAACCAAGGGATGCAATGCTACACAAATAAAAATTACTCAGTTTCCCATGCGAGTCTTAGAAAATTCCTTTTCTCAAGATATTGCAAGAACCCCACTCCTACTAGTGACAAAGAAATTCCACCCACCCATTTCTATGGCAACAATGGGATTGGAGTTAAAGACACCCAAACTGCCAACTTGAAGCTACTTTCCTGTCCAAGTCACCGTAATCTTTTGCATGAACTATTGCACATGCGTCCTAAGTGGTTCACCTGTTTTTATTCTTGCTTCTCTGCTCCCACAGTCTGTTATCCCCTTAAAGAGTAAGATTGAATCATGGTACATCTCATTTGTCCCCACTGCCAGAATATAACCTAAACACTTTACCATGGTCTATAATGACTTATACACTCTAGTCTCTTTTTATCTCTGTCCTTCCACTGTTCTCACAATTCCATTCTAGCCTCCCCAGCCTAGCTGTCCCCTAGCTCACTGAATTCATTTCTGCGTCATTGATTTTTGCTTTTTCACTTGCTAATTCTTCTAAGATGAAATGAGATGGCTATTTCTTCACTTCGTGTAAATCTCTGCTTCCATGTTATCAGCTTAGAATGGCTCATCTTGACATCTTATTTAAAATATATTCTTCCTTCTCAAACCTCTCTCTATCCCTATAGTCTTCTTGAATGTTCTTCACAGCATATATCAAAAAACTAAGATGATTATACTATGCTATCTCTTTACATGTTTATTGTTTGCCATATTCACAGCATATAAGCTCTAGAAGGGCTGTCTGATTGTATGGCATCTAACGCAGTGCCATACACTGGCATGTGGTCGACAGCCAGTAAATATTTGTTGCATAAGTACATGATAATTGTGTCCCTTATAGTATTCATCAAATATTAGTTTTCTTTCATTTATGTTTTTTCCTTTGGCTTGGCCTTATGACACTTCTCCTTATTTGGAACCCAAAGGCATTGAGTCAGCCAGTTGTTGTGGTCCATTCTAACTTGAATATTAAGATCTGTAGTAATATTTACATATATACATGTAAATATTTAGTTAATCAGCTGCCACTTAGGTTCTGTATGCATGAAAATCAATGTTTCCAATGGTCCAAAGTATAGTAGCTATGGAAAAGAAATATGGACCTTTCCAAATTGTTGAAAAATGTAAAACTCTAATAATAGACAGACAAAAAAGAGAGGTCAAATAGATAATCTAAATAGGCATATATATTGAAGATGTTGAATCAATAATGAATAACCTTCCAAAACAGAAAGCACCAGACTTAGATGGGTTCACCGGTGAATCCTACCAAACATTTAAGGAAGAAATTATATTAATGCTGTGAAATCTCTTTCAGAGGATAGAAATAGGAGGAATATTTATTAATTATTCTATGAGGTTAGCATTACCTTCACACTAAAAGAAGACAAAGAAATTACAAAAACAAAAAGCAATAGCCTATAGATGCAAGAATTCTCAACAAAATATTAGCAAATCTAATCCAACAATGTATAAAAACCCCAGGACCAAGTGGGTTTATCCCAGGTATATAAGGCTGGTTTCAATATTCAAAAATCAATTAATTGTAATCCATCAAGTCAAAAGGCTAAAGAAGAAACATTACATGATCATGTCATAGATACAGAAAAAGAATTTGATAAAATATATGTTACAAATGGTAAAAGTCCATTTATACATAAGGAAACTGAAACTTGTAGAATTTTTAAAAAAATATATTTTTATTGATTTCAGAGAGGAAGGGAGAGGGAGAGACCTGGGCATGTGCCCTGACCGGGAATCAAACCATCGTCCTGGTTCATAGGTCCATGCTCAACCACTGAGCCACAGTGGCCTGGATAAAACTTGTAGAATTTAATGATTGAGACCAGAATACATATAAATATAAATAAATAAATAAATATATAAATAGATAAATAAATAAATATATATATTCTTATAAATAAGGAAATCTGGCCATTTGAGACAACCTGGAGGACAGTATGCTACGTGTAACCAGCCAGGTACAAAAAATAAATAAATAAATTCTATATGATGTCACTGATATGTGGAATCTAAAAATGTTGAGTCAATGGTAACATAGAGTTGAATAGGGTCTGGGGTATTACAACTGTATAAAAGTTTTCTGACTGTGTGATATAAAAATATATATTTTAAAAAGATACCCTTGAGTTTAGCATTGGTGTCTGAAGGAGAAAAAGATATAAGGAATATGTCAGGACAACAATAAGGTCTGAGACATTTTTTCTGGATGGAAAAAATCCTCATTGCTGTGCAGAAATCTCTAGAAATGTTATACTCTAGGGTTTGAGAAGCTGAGATGAAGCAATAAAATAGAAGCTTTCTTTTGGAAGAAACCTGAGCTGAGAACTGATGAAGGAAAAATAGTGCCAAGGTTCAGAAGTATTTTT
Source organism: Myotis brandtii (assembly GCF_000412655.1). Taxonomy (NCBI): domain Eukaryota; kingdom Metazoa; phylum Chordata; class Mammalia; order Chiroptera; family Vespertilionidae; genus Myotis; species Myotis brandtii. The sequence goes on along the minus strand of NW_005360226.1, from coordinate 84,197 downwards.
AGCTCACATGCCAACCTGCATTCAGATTTGACCAGGCCATGGTATAAAATAGGTTTGTCTGATCATGCCTGGTGCACATTGGTCTGTAGGACAAACCCACTCAATGATATAACAGCAAAGGTAGTGTAAATCGGGCCATTTCCAAGTGTGGTTTTCTAATTTGCATGAGAGCCTGAGATACAGGTTGACAACTCACTAGATAATTATCCTGGTGAATTACAATGACATGTATTTAATTACTTACTACATACAGCACGATGTTCCACAAATAACACAAAGCAACTTAATTATGATATTGTTCTATTTCTTTACATTTAATATGTTTTACCAGGCTTCATTTTAGTTCTAACAATGTTTCTGAGACTGGTATTAATGGCCCACTTTTACAGCTGACGTAATGGTAGGTCAGGAGGATTAGTTGACTTGATCAGTTGTGAGGTAGGTGTTAATATTATATTCTTGCTGGAGGGAAAGAAAGTAAAACTTAGAGAAAAGAAAGTAAGTTGCTAAAGAAGACATCCTAGTTTGGGTGTTATTAGGAGGTAGAATTACAACTCAGACTTACTGACCTCAAAGGCTCTCATTAACCACTGTGGTACCTCCTCAAAATGTTGCATTTCTGATGGTTTTACCCAATAAAAAAGTCATTCAGTTTACTTATATTTTCTAAGTATGAATTTTAAACTACAATTTTTAGTACTTTTTAAAAAACTAAATTCTTTAGTACTTTTTAAAAAAATATATCTTTGTTGATTTCAGAGAGGAAGGGAGAGGGAAAGAGAGAGAGAAACATCAATGATGAGAGAGAATCATTGATCGGCTGCCTCTTACATGTCTCCTCCTGGAGATCAAGCCCGCAACCCAGGCATGTGCCCTTGAGCGGAATCGAATCTGGGACCCTTCAGTCCGCAGGCTGACGCTCTATCCACTGAGCCAAACCAGCTAGGGCTAAAATACTATTTTTTAAAATATGAATGCAATGTAGAATTAATTTCAAATTCTTCTGATAATATGAGACTATTTATTTATTTATATTTTAGTAATTCTTTATTGTTGAAAGTATTACATATATCCCCTTTTTCCCCACAAAGACCCCCTCCAGCCCGTCCTTCCCTCCCCCCTATCCCAGGCCTTCACCACCCTATGGCCTGTGTCCATGGGCCATGCATATAAGCGTACAGGTCTTTGGTTGATTACCTCCCACCCAGCCACCCTCCCTGCCTTCCCTCCGAGATTCCTCACTCTGTTCCATGTCTCTAGATCCACTCCGTTCATCAGTTTATTTTGTTACTTAGATTCCACATATGAGTGAGATCATGTGATACTTGTCTTCCTCTGACTTATTTCACTTAGAGACAATTTATTTTTATTTCTAAAATATTGGTCCATCCAGGGAATTTTGCTTGTGTTTACTCATATGATTTTTACCCAATAAGTTCTAAGAGCAAATTAACCTTGACAGAAAAACATCTGCTGTTTTATCTGTGGAGACACCCTAAGTCAGTGTTGTTGATTTTTACAAGAGATCAAAATAGTGTGTTAATCTTTACTGTTCACCTTGTGCCTTCAGCAAATATGTTTTCAATCTGATAAAATACAACTGACTCAAGTCTTTACCCGTGACTCAATTTTTTTAAAACATTAAAACACAGTTAGTTTCTAATTACATTATAGAAGTGAAATAAGGGTATAAGAAGTGATAGGAGGAATAATCCTGGATGCTATCCCATCTAAAATCCAGACTTCTTTTAGTTATGAGGAAAAACCCTGGGTTGCTTTGGGAGATACTTTCAAGAGCCATTTACCATGTATATAGCAAAGTAAATAGTTGAATGAACTGTCTCTTTTTGCTGAATACTAAATAGCAATAAAACATTATTATCCTAACAGCCGCTTCTCCTGTCCACAAGATTTTGATATCCTAAGATTCAGATATAGGTAAACCTGATGCTTACTGCTCAGTTTGCCTTCCCCCAGAGCCACTGAAATTCTTCCTCAGAGGGTAGGTTTGGTCTTGAGATGTTACACAACAGATATGAAGGTTGTCACACTTCTGAAGTGCCCACATATAGGGTTCCCTAAGGATGTGAAGCCTGGAACTGATGCCAGTGGCCCATTAATGCTTCTTTGATGGCCATGCTAAGCATTTTCCACAGCCCAACTGCTGATGTTACCTGGGCAAGATGATTCAGTGTGAGTGCCTGAGACCAGCCACAGAGAGGGCTGACTTTGGTCTCTTACAGTAGGTGATAATGGCCTTTATCCTTTTTATGCACTTATTCTGCTGTAGGAACTCTTTTTAGGATGTCAAACTGATCCCCTAACACCATAGAATATCCTTGAACCACTCTGATGGCCCTCAAATATGATTGAGAGCCTTATATCTTGCATCAGCCCCATTTATTTGAAATTTGGTCCTTCTTCTCTCCCTCCCCCCAGCCTGTCCCCATGTTTCTGGCCAACCACCTCCCTAGGAGTCTGTCAACAAATTAGACATAAGTTTTGTCAAAGCTTTGATAATAGAGAGGTGACAAGTTTTTCACCTACTAATGTATAATGTAGACTTTTACAAGTATGTTGTGGAAAATTAAATTGGGAATGTTGCATAATAATTAGAGCAAAATTAAAAATTAATTATAAGAAATTAAATAATTAAAAACTAAGAAATAAACTAAAATGAAACATTTAAACTTAAGTGTGACATACATGTTGAAAAAGTCCTGGGGAGGTCATGTACAACATGGTGCCTATAGTTAGTTATACTGTATTATATAAAAAAGTTGCTAAGAGAGTAGATAAAAGTTCTCATTAGAGCAAAAAAAGTGTAACTATGGGTGGAAATGAATGTTAACTAGACTTATTGTTGTGGTCAATTCACAATATATAAATATTGAATCATTAGGTTGTACACCTGAAATTAATTCAATGTTATTCATTATATCTCAATAAAAAATAAATTAAGCATGACAAACTTACTATTAACAAGTATTTCTCTAGAACCTAACAGTTTTAGGTTAGGTTCACATATAATATTAGATTCCACATAAGCCTATTTTATTTTATTTTTTTTTTAAATATATCTTATTGATTTTTTACAGAGAGGAAGGGAGAGAGATAGAGAGTTAGAAACATCGATGAGAGAGAAACATCGATCAGCTGCCTCCTGCACATCTCCTACTGGGGATGTGCCCGCAACCCAGGTACATGCCCTTGACCGGAATCGAACCTGGGACCTTTCAGTCCGCAGGCCGACGCTCTATCCACTGAGCCAAACCGGTTTCGGCTATAACTAGCCTATTTTACTAAGAATGTATTGGATGCAACTTTTGCCTAATGATTGGGAAATGGATATGCATTGTGAGAGCCTCGTTGTCAATAAGAACTTCATGGACTTTTGAAGAAGCTCTGTGCTCAGTATTGACTTTTGGAATCTAGGACACAGCTGAAAGAAATTGCTTAGCGCCAATAACTGATGGTCTCATCGGGAGTAATCTTTCTCACAATCTTTTTGGCCTAGTAGATATTTAAATTTCACACATTCCCCAAACAAACAACAGTTCTCGTCCCACTGTTTCCTGGAAGAAAACTGATAGTTTATTGAAATGAGAAATGAAAACAAGATAGCAAACTTTACCTCTAAAACAATAGTGTAGAACTACAATTACAGTTTAATATGAGATAACTTCTTCATATATCAAATTCTGAACTCATTTTTATAACTCATAAATGGCCTAAGGAGCCATTTTTCAAACAAAGCATTGAAAAATAATGGTTTTTGTTTATCTTTTCCTCAGTAGAAGGACACTTGGATTGGTTCCAGTTTTTGCTGATTATAAATAAAGCTGTCTTGAATGTTTGTATGCTGGTTTTTATGTGAATCTAAGTTTTTACTTTACTTGGAAAAATACCTAGGAGTAGAATTGCTGGATTGAAACTGCCAAACTGTTGTTCAAATTGGTTGGGTGCATACTTTGTATTCTCATTAGGAATTAGAAGAATTTCATTTGCTCTGCATTTTTCTGATCACTTAGTATTGCCAATATTAAAAAATTCATAGCCTCAGGCATTACTCAGGGGTGGGCAAACTTTTTGACTCGAGGGCCACAATGGGTTCTTAAACTGGACCGGAGGGCGGAACAAAAGCATGGATGGAGTGTTTGTGTGAACTAATATAAATTCAAAGTAAACATCATTACATAAAAGGGTACGGTCTTTTTTTTTTTTTTTAGTTTTATTCATTTCAAACGGGCCGGATCCGGCCCGCGGGCCGTAGTTTGCCCACGGCTGCATTATAGTTGTAATTTTTATTTTCCTGATAACTAATGATGTTGAGCATCTTTTCATGTGCTTTTTGCCATGCATATATCTTGTTTGCTGCAGTGGTTGTTCAAATCTTTTGCCTAAAAAATAATTTTTAAATATGATTGCATTTTATGAGCTCTTTATATAGCCTGGATATAAGTCCTTCATTAGAAGTTACTTGCAAATATTTTCTCCTAGTCTGTGACGTGTCCTTTTAATATTTAACAGTGTCTTTTAAAGACCAGAAGTTCTTGCCCTAGCCGGTTTGGCTCGGTGGATGGAGTGTAGGCCTGCGGACTCGGGGGTCCCAGGTTCGATTCCGGTCGGGGGCATGTACCTTGGTTACGGGTTGTGCGGAGGGCAGCTGATCGATGTTTCTCTCTCATCGATGTTTCTGACTCTCTGTCCCTCTCCCTTCCTCTCTGTAAAAAATCGATAGAATATATTAAAAAAAATAAAGACCAGAAGTTCTTGATTTTGAAGTCCGATTCATCATTTTTTGAAAGGCTACATATTCTATGATTTGATTTATACAACATTTTGGAAAAGACAAAACTAAACAACAGAAAGATCAGTAGTTACCAGGGTATAGGGGTGGGGAGAGAATTGACTACAAATGAAAGAGGAGAATTTTTGGGGGACTAATACAACTTCTGAATCTAAACCTTGGAGGTGCAGATTGTCCAGCTATATGTACTTGTAAAAATTCATAGCTCTGTTCACAAAAAAAGTGGTTTTACTGTATGGCAATTATACTTTAATTCAACAAAAAAGCAATTGTTTTTACTTACTTGTCCCCTTACTGCATCTCAGTTTTTTTTAGGAAGGAGTTCTGAAAATATCAAGGGCATAGCATAGAAAAATGTTTAAGAGGTTAAGAAAGGAACCATGGCAATCCTATCATACGAGTGATATCCAGATAGAAAACATTTGTAGAGAGTGGGGTAGAATTGTTTGCTCTATGGTTAATTAGTATGGAGGAGCATTATGGCAGACACTGCTATGATGATTCCTAAAACCATTTTTATCTACTTCCAGAGCACACTATCTTATGATAATTTTCTCCCTTGCAATTATATCTGACCATGTTACTAAATCCTATAGAAGTTTGCATGCCACTTCCAAGCCTGGCCCATAAAAACCTCATAATCTCCATTCTTTCTCATCTCCCAAATTCTGGATGGGATGGAGAAGATCTAACAACAGTTTTAAATTCCTATGGGATGGTGGAATAACCAGGTGGAAATAGCCTGGATTTCTAAATAACCATATGGAAAGAACTTTCTATTGGATTGTGACATAAATTAAAAATAAATTTTTATTTTGTTATACCAGTGGAGGTTTATTAGGTTTGTTTGTTGTAGCAATTGGTGCTAACTCAAACAAAAACAGTCATTTTTCTTGCCTGTTCAGGGATATTAAACGGTTAGATTTTTTTTGGTAAGAGAATAATGAGATGATAAATCCATAAGGTTGGAGGGATTCGGATAATTTTGGATGTGACATTTTCAGGGGGAATTTTTTGAGGAGTTTCTTTTGACCTATGGGTTTTAGGAACACTTTTTTGCACTTTCACTTATGCTCAATTGTTATAAGTTACCTGATGTACCTATTGATTAATGGAAGGTCTGTATTCAAAACATTTCACTATGTTGATAGACTTTTCTATTTCTCATTGCACTTGTATAATTTTCACCTTATATTCACTGAACTTATATTATTGCATATGATTTTAGAACTGATGCTCTTCCATGCATATTGAACCCTTTATCTTTATGAATTGACCTATTCCTAGTAGTACTCTTAGTTTATAAACAAATTATTTGGTGTTAATGGAATTATGCAAGCTTTTCTTTGGTTTAGTATTTGTTTAGCATATTAATTTTGATTTTTCTACTTTCATACTTTCTATAGCTTTATATTTTTAATACAGTATATTGCATATAAAAAGATATAGCTGAATTTAAAAATTAGAACAATTTTAATAATTTTGTCTCTTTTTAAATTGGAATATTAATTTACATAATTTTAGATTGTTAATGTATATGGAATAATATCTATTATTTTATTTTGTGATTCCAGTGTGTATAGTGCATATATAGATCAATTGAGTAGAATTGGAAATCCAGAAATAGAATCATACCTACATGGTAAATTGCTTTCAATAAATGTGCTAAGGCAACTTAATGAAGAAAGTCTTTTCAACAAATGGATAGCCATGTGTGAAAAAAAGTGAACATCAGTTCTTACCTCACCTTCTACAGAAAAATAACTTGAGGTGAAATATAAGACAAGTGGTAAAGTTAAAAGTATAAATCTTTTAAAAAAATATTTCATTGATTTTTCACAGAGAGGAAGGGAGAGGTATAGAGAGCTAGGAACCTCGACAAGAGAGAAACATCAATCAGCTGCCTCTTGCACACCCCCTACTGGGGATGTGCCAGCAACCAAGGTACATGCCCTTGACTGGAATCGAACCTGGGACCCTTCAGTCTGCAGGCCGACGCTCTATCCACTGAGCCAAACTGGTCAGGGCAAAAGTATAAATCTTATATGAGAAAACAGGATAAAATCTTCTTGCAACTTCGAGTAGGAAGTTTTTCTGAGATATTACAGAAAACAGGAGGTGATATTGCAAAAAGTACACAATTTCTGACAGTTCTTATTAGAAATTATATCTGCATTTTGAAATGATCTCAAAATTACACCAAATAAAATTTGTTAGCTGTGAAGAAAATTCTTTCAGATAGTTGTGATATTAGAAGAAAAAGGAACACTTCATTTCTTTTCTCTAGGTTGGTAAATAATATTTCAAAAATGACATACAGTTTTAACTTTATTATTATTCAACTCATGCCAATTTTAAGCCTGTATTCAATAGACAATTATTCTTAATGTTTTATAATTGATATGTAATTTTTTAAAAAATATATTTTTATTGATTTTTTACAGAGAGGAAGGGAGAGAGATAGAGAGTTAGAAACATCGATGAGAGAGAAACATCGATCAGCTGCCTCCTGCACACTCCTACTGGGGATGTGCCCGCAACCCAGGCACATGCCCTTGACTGGAATCGAACCTGGGACCTTTCAGTCTGCAGGCTGACGCTCTATCCACTGAGCCAAACCGGTTTCGGCAATTGATATGTAATTTGACTCCATAATTATTTTACTTTATTTTATGGGACCTTTGAATTTCAGATAATGTGATAATGTTAACCAAGTTTGAGCACTAGCATTCTTATTGTGCGTGGGCCAACATCCTCCCTTCTGCTTATTTTATCTGTTTCCCAATATTCTCAAGGAAATATGTATATCTAGCTTATTAAATTGATCATATACTAGTACACAATTGATCATATACTAGTATATATTAAAAATTAATAAAATAGGCATTATTTTTAGTTCAGAAATCTTTATATAAGCATTTGTAATGAACTAATGTACATGTCTGTGTTACTTTTGTTACTTTTATCAGTGCCCTAAAAATGCTTGTTGTTCAATATTTGTTCATAAGGGGAAAGATTTTGAATTTATATCTTATCATGTATCTTTGTGGATGAGAGTCCTACTTTTCTTGAAAGAAATTTCTAAGTTTTCACCTCTTGCAATGCACTCTAAAGTTAGTTGTGCATTCACATTTCAGATGCGTGATCATATATCAGGCTCTATTTCTGAAAAAAGTATTATTTTAATAAACATTGTTTTAAATTTTTGAACTGAAAATTAAAGAGGAACATGGGCTTACATCAGGTGCTAGTTTTGAAAAAGTATATATTGCTTTTATACGTATTACTTTAAATCTCTGAACAGAGAAGAATAAGGAAACTGAGAGAACTATTGGATAATCACAGAACGTGCACAGATTTTGAGGTTTGAGCCAGGCTCTACTATTTACCCGATATGAAACAACAGACAAAAATTGTATTTCTATAAATGTTAATAGCTCAAGTTTAAAATTAGTGTTACCTATTAGTTGAATATTAATGATATAGTATGTGTATCATTAAGTAAAATATGTGTGAATACTTTTACATAGGTACTCAAAAATTGGCTTTTCTGTTTTGGGGTCAACTCTGCACATTAGCTCACGCTTGCTTATTTATTTATTTAAAAAAATATTTTTATTGATATCAGAGAGGAAAGGAGAGGGAGAGAGAGAGATAGAAACATCAATGATGAGAGAGGATCATTGATTGGCTGCCTCCTGCAGGATCCAGCCTGCAACTCAGGCATGTGCCTTTTACCGGAATCAAACTTGGGACCCTTCAGTCCACAGGCAGATGCTCTATCCACTGAGCCAAACAGCTAGGGCAGCTGATGCTTATTTAATTGGAGCATAAGGACTAAAGGAATGTGTAACTTACACTGAACGCCGTGGAAATGATTAGGGTTAGAGTGTTAGTGGCGCTTTTCTGAAGGTCCCAACTGCGGATGCGAGTTTCAGGAGACAGTAGTTCTTCCCTTTTCAGAGTTCCGCTTTCTGCAGTTTCAGTTACCAGAGGTCAACTAAGGTCCGAACATATTAAATGGCTAATCCCAGAAAGAAACAATTTACAAGTTTTAAATTGCATGCCATTAAGCCGCGTGATGAAATCTTGCTAGTTTCCCTCCCTCCTGCCCAGGATGTGAACCATTTTCTTGCCCAGCATCTCCAGGCTGTCCATGCTTCTTGCCCATGAGGAGCCCATGAGGAGCCCATGAGGAGGCCAGGCTATCAGATCAACTGTTCAGGTATCGCAGCGCTAATGTTCAAGTCACCCTCATTTGCCTTAATAACGGCCTCCAAGTGCAAGAGCAGTGATGCTGGCAATTGGATTTGTCAAAGAGATGCTGTAAAGTGCTTCCTTTAAGTGAAAAGGTATGTACAGTACAATAAGATATTTTGACACACACATGAGCCACATTTACATAATGTTTATAACAATACATTGTTATAATTGTTCTTTTCTGTTATTAGTTATTGCTGTTAATCTCAAATTTATAAATGAAAGTTTATCATAGATATATATGTACAGCAATAAATGTTATTATAGGGTTCAGTATTATCTGTGGTTTCAGGCATCCACTGGGGGGGGGGTGGGTCTTGAAAATATATCCGCATGGATAAAGGGGAGACTACTGTATCTCTCTCCATTGTGTGACCATTATGAGGTCCAGCCAGTTGTGAACAACGAGAAAGGGAACCACTTTAGCTGAGAGGAAGCTCTCTGTCCCTCTTTTGTAGATAAAGTTTTTAGATAAATGAATGCTTTTTTTTTTTGAAAACCTTTGCCTCTGCAAGATGCCATGCCAGGTATTGTACATAATGATATTAAAGTGAGGGAGTTCTCATTACCAAGACATTAACAACAACACAGCTGAGACAGATGTTAAATTAAGACAGCAGGCAAATAATGAATTCTTAAGAACTTATTATTTTTAGGATTTTCCTAAGCCCCTTTGAAACAAATGATTTCTATGGAGGATTATTCCAAGCAGCACATTCTTTTCTGTGAATTAAGTAAAAGCATTAAAGAGCTATGCAGTGGTCTATATTATTTTGGTTTTCTCACAAAATTCCTTTTAAATTTATTTTGCATATGCCTTCAAGTTAATTACAGTGTGGGGTGCATATATTTTTGCATTTATTGTAAGCATTTGGGAAACAGTTGAAGATATCATCTACCACACTACTCAGTGGCCCTTGTATATAGACCCATGACACATATGGGGAATTGTAGACTTAAGCATGTTCCTTTGGAGAAATTATTGGCCATCAGGAAGCTCTAGAATTAATTTGTGGCCCAATTTTTATAGTACCACATCCATAAGTATATACTAATGCGTAGTCTTACAGTTAAGGTATAGCTATGGTGTTCTGACCTTGTTTTATATTTACTTATTTTTATTTTATTAAATTAATTTTGTCTGTCAGTACTTGTCAGTTCTTCATATCCTTTGTGTCTTGGTATATATGTAAATAGACAATTTCTCTAAATAACATTACTTTTATTATCAACATTCTGGCAATGCTAGTTCACTTTTAAAATTAATTCCCTAGGATATTTTTAGTTTAAAATTTAGTGTTGTGTTTTCACATATTAAATATAATTAAAAAGAAAGGGAAATTGGAATAATTTAAAGACAGAAAAGCTTAATAATGAAAGCTATCAGAGAAGACAGGGACATGAGTAAAATAATTACCCATCCCATCACATAAAATTTAAACTAATTCAAACAACCAGCTTTTAAAGAAACAGCAGCCAGATTTGGAAGATGGCGACTGGCAGGAAGGTAGGGAGGGAGAGAGTGTGAGAGAGCGAGGGAGTGATAGAGGAGTGTGTGGACGTGTGTGGTGTGTGTGTGTATGAGCTAGGGACAGTTAGATTCTGCAGGTCTTCTAAGGGGCTGCTAAAACGGGTAGTCTTAGATGGTGGAGCCCCGCTCCCAGCACGGACACTCCTGGGCGGCCAGCACAGGCACAGAGACCGCGCCATCTTGAGAAACAGCTGCTTGAGACTAGGATCCTGGCCTCAGCACCACCCAGTCTGGTCTCAGACACAAACCAGGACCCTGCAGCCACTGGAGACAGAGACCTGCGACCACAGCTATAGACCCACGGACACCAAGAATCCAGACCTCCTGGCAGCAGATCTCTGTGAATAACAGAGCCCATCCCCTTCCCCGCAGGCTCGCGGGCAGCGCCACAGTAACTGACAGACCCACCCCTCACTCAGGCCTCAGCGCTGCTACAGGAATTTTAGCCTGGAACGTGCGAACACTGGGAACTTGTTCCCTGCAGCACGGGCTACAGGAATTTTAGCCTGGAAATGCGCGAACACTGGGAACTTTTTCCCCACAGCACGGGCTCCGGGACCCTGATTCTCTGGGTGGGAGGCAGCACTAAGCACCAGTGACTTGACTCTGTTTCTTATCACCTGTGCCTGGGATCCCTGATTCCCTGTGCATTCACACTAAGAGCCAGTGACTCCAATTCTTGGTGCATGCACACACAGGGACCCTGATTCTCAAAGTGAGGCCGCGTGAAGCAACAGAGACTCTGATACTGGATTCTTGGGGAACTCTGACTCCTGGCACACGCTAGGGGGCTCTGATTTTCAACACACTCTAAGGGGGTCTCTGTTTTAGCATGGTGCAGGTGGGGTCCCTGATTCTAAGTACGCATATGAGGCCACACTGAGTGCTGATAATGCTGACTCTGAGTAAGCCTGGTTCCCACCAACCCATGACATCCACACATCTTAGTGTCAGAGCTCTTCAGTGACACTAGGGTGGTGCGAAGCTCCCACTGCACACGGCCCAGGCCCACACAACTCGACGTTTGAACCTTCTGGAGATAGTCAGAATGGGGAGACGACACAATCCCCAGAGGAAAGAAAACGAGGAGTCGCCAAGAAAGGAAATTAGTGAAATTGAAGCATGCAATATGACAGAAAAAGAATTCAGAGTAATGGTTGTACAATTCATTCACCGGATGGATGAGAAAATCAACAACCTATGCAAGAATCAGGAAGAAATGAAAAGTGATATAGCTACAATCAAAAA
>NW_005360226.1:68306-68892 GCF_000412655.1 Myotis brandtii | reverse complement strand
CCCAGAAATCGACCCAAACCACTATGCCCAATTAATATTCGACAAAGGAGGCAAGAGCATACAATGGAGTCAAGACAGTCTCTTCAATAAATGGTGTTGGGAAAATTGGACAGATACATGCAAAAAAATGAAACTAGACCACCAACTCACACCATACACAAAAATAAACTCAAAATGGATAAAGGACTTAAACATAAGACGGGAAACCGTAAAAATACTAGAGGAATGCACAGGCATTGAAATCGCAAACATGCCAAAGGAATTTCTTTACTGATACAGCTCCTAGGGCAATGGAAACTAAAGAGAAAACAAACAAATGGGACAACATCAAAATAAAAAGCTTTTGCACAGCAAAGGAAACCATCAACAAAACAACAAGAAAGCCCACTGCATGGGAGAACATATTTGCCAATGATATCACCGATAAGGGTTTAATCTCCAACATTTATACAGAACTCATACAACTTAACAAAAGGAAGATAAACAATCCAATCAAAAAATGGGCAACGGACCTAAATAGATACTTTTCGAAAGAAGACAGAAGGAAGGCCAAGAGACATATGAAAACATGCTCAAAGTCACTAAT
>NW_005360226.1:57352-67477 GCF_000412655.1 Myotis brandtii | reverse complement strand
TTTGTAATACCTTAACCAATAAAGAAATTAAAGATAAAAAAGAAACAGCAGCCATTTCCCCCCAAAATAAACATACTATACATCACAAAAAAGAATATTTCTGAAGTTAGAAATCATAATGCTTAAAATTGAATGCTTTGTGCATTGGCAACCCCCTCTTCCTGCCCCCTACACAAATAAGCACTCCTTCCTACCATTTAGATAATAAAAATACATCTTGCTGCTAGGGATTGGCAAAACTACCATTTAATTAAAGAATAGCTTTTAAAGTGAATTTCATTTTATCACTTCCTTAAGCATAATTCTTGACTATTGTGTCCCTTGTGCCATTTTTTTCAGCTTTTCCACTGCCTGAAGCATATTTATAGTTATTATTTAGAGTCATCCAAGATTTATTAATATTCATTCATTTTCATTCTGTATCAGGTATTATGCTAAATAGTAAGAGAATGATGATGGTATTCTTAGGTGGTCTATCACTGGCTTTTACTGCAGTTAATTACTCTGCCATCTTTTACACATTTTATTTGGTTTCTATTCTGTCATGGTTTCCCCTCACCTTACTGCCTTCCCTTTCCAATTCTCCTGCCTGGTATTTCTTATCTCCCTGACCTTTGCAATAGGAATGCCCCAGGCCTCAGTCCTGGGCCCTTTCCTCCACCTACACTAGCTCCCTTGGAGGTCTCATACAGTCTTGGGCTTTAAATATCCATTCAACATTCACATTGTAAGGTATACAAGGCATACAAATATGACTTGTACTTAGCGAAAAATATTTAGAGAAAAAAAGCATTTGAATCCCAGTGCCTGTTTATCATTGCCAGGGCCCATTGCAATTATCTCCAAAATAAAGTGGTAAAAACTTGTGGGGTTTGCAAATAATCCTAGTAATAAGATTGCTCCTCTGGCAATAAACCATTTGTGCTTATATTTAGCTTCTAATTCTAAATGGAATCATTTCCAAAAGATGTTCTTTCTGTTTTAGTTGTCCCCGAATGCTCTGAAACTTAGCATGTGATGTTGGATAGACTAAGGCGTGTGTGTGCTTATGTCCTGGGTGAGTCACAGGCCTGATAAGCAACTAGGCTGCAACCACTGAGAACTAAGGAACTAAGACCATCAATCAGTTTCCAACCGACAATACCTTTATCGCTGTAGACAGTACAAAATACAGAAACAACACATAAAAAAATTATAGGTGCTGTTTCATATTAATGATTTTTCTCTATTTGGCCTCTATGTACATTAATAGTGAAGAAATGTAAAAGCCCACGCTCCCTAGGAAACCGCACATTTTAAAAATTCTCTAATGTCAAACATGACGAATGTGTCTTTTCTTGGCATCGAGGCATTTGGTGATCTAAAGCATCTGAGCCTGGATTGTCATTGCTCTGAGAGTTCATTTCATACTGAGTAGTAGAACTCGATAAAATATGCTTGGCCAAATTCTGGGCATTGAAGGTTTTTCATTTTTGTGGGTGTTTTTAGCTTCACTAGGCTTAGAAATAGCCTTGTTCCAGGAGTGTCCTGAACAGTTATCTCATATCCTTCTCATTCACTATACTTCAGATGCAGAATTATTTCCCAGCATCAGGACCAGCCTCTCCTTCTTCCTCCATCTTTCCCAGCACAAGCAGGTTACTGTGACGTCAGACTCTTCTTTTGGAATCCTGAACTTTGCAGTCTTCAGCATCCCATAGTGCATGGCTGCAGATGTTTCTCTTTTAGATTCATTTTTGCATAATCATTACATTGGAGAGCCTCTGTGTCCTAGTGGGTGCTCACTTTTGACTTTATTTGGAAGAAAACCATGTGATCCTAAAAATTTAAGCAAAAGATTTGCTTAGAAGCCTTCTGAAGAAGTAGGTGAGTGTACAGGGCATACTTGCACTATTTTAGAGAAGAGTCTAAAAAATAAAATACTCAGCATAGAAAAATAAACTCATTTAATAGTTGTTCATTTTGGAGAAAATGCTATAGTTTTATATTTTGTGTTGAGAGGACATTTGATATTTACAACAAAATAGGTTGTATCATAAGCAGCAACCATTGGTGTGGATGGGTAAGCAGATGACCACTGAAGAAGTTGCTAACTACCAATGGCGATGAGTCTAAGAATCAGGCTGCCTTTAAAAAATATCAGCTTTATTGATGTATAATTGACATATAAAATTGTAAGATATTTAAAGTGTACATTGCCCGGCAAGTGTGGCTCAGTGGTTGAATGTCAACCCATGAACCAAGAGGTCACCAGTTCGATTCCTGGTCAGGGCACATGCCCGGGCTGTGTGCCCAACCCCCAGTGTGGGGCGTGCAGGAGGCAGCTGATCAATGATTCTTTCTCATCATTGATGTTTCTGTCTCTTTCTCCCTCTCTCTGAAATCAATAAAAATATATTTAAAGTGTACATTGTGGTGATTTGATATACATATACATTGTGAAAGGATTCCCTCAATTGAGTTAATTAATACATCCATCATATCACATATTTGTCTCTTTTTTTTTTGGTAAGAACATTTAAGTTCTACTCTCTTAGCAAATTTCAATTATACAATACAGTGTTATCAACTATGGTCATCATATTTTACATTAGATTCTCAGACTTTATTCATCTCATAGCTGAAAGTTCGTACCCTTTTACCAACTTCTATTTCTCAGCCTCTGGCAATCACTTTTTCACTCTTTGTTTCTATGTTTGACTTTTCAAATTTATTTATTTATTTTTTTGTTAATCTTCACCTGAGGATATGTTTTCCATTGATTTTTAGATAGAATGGAAGGGAAGGAGGAGAGGAGAGGAGAGGAGAGGAGAGGAGAGAGAGAGAGAGAGAGAGAGAGAGAGAGAGAGAGAAGAGAGAGAGAGATGAGAGAGACACGTCGACTGGTTGCCTCCCACAAGCACCCAGATGGGGGCCAGAGATCAAACCTGCAACCAGGGTAAGTACATGCCCTTGATCAGGAATCAATCCTGCGATCCTTTGGTGCCAATGCTCAAATCACTGAGCCACAAGACCAGAGCTAAATTTGACTTTTTTTTAAAGAAAAAAAACTATTAAGCCCTGGCCGGTTTGCTCAGTGGATAGAGCATCTGCCCTTGGACCAAAGGGTCACAGGTTCGATTCTGGTCAAGGACATGGACCTCGAAAAAGCAAGTGATCCTATTGACTGTATTCTTAGATGTTATCTCACTGATTATGGCAAGAATTGTTTTAGTAGAATTTATCAGTATTAGATTTCCATAATATATAACTCATTCTAAGTGTTCTATTCCTGAACTGCTGTTTTAGAACAACGCCTACCATGTAATAAGTGCTCAATAAAATATTCATCGAATGAATAATTTTATAGGTGAAATTTATTGAGCACCTACTATCAGTCAGGCACTGTTCTAAGCATTGGAAATATGGTAGAATATAGCAATACATAAATAAAACAATTGGAGTATAATGCTTGTACCTCTTCACATTGGAAATGATAGGCCATTACCCATCAGCCCCTCTCCAAAGGTGGGTGTACTGGAACATGATGTTCCTAAAAAATGTTTAGATTTTCTACACTGAGATTATTTTCAACCAAGGTGGTAGGTGGATAACACTAGCCTTTATTGATTCCCAAGCCAAGCAGCTGTAAGACTACATCTAGTCATTTCCGAACTTTTTGATTGAATACGATGTCATGAAATTTTTTGAGCACCTTTTAAATAATATACATGCTTCATTCCTGGCCAGCTACAGTTGCTTTCGGAGTTTCCCTTATTTTAAAGAAAAATTTCAGACAGGTTTCTGAAATTTTACAGTTATAGTTCAACTTTGTGGCATTTCAGGTACTTAAAGCAAATGAGATCTTTTTATTCTGTATCTTTGGCAATTGTCAGAGAGTCTGGTCTGGATCTTACTGTTCTTTTCTCTCAAAAGAGATGAAGACAATTCCTATTTGAGAGTCATAATCGAAGGCTCTTCTCACCTGGTGTTGCCATAGATGGATTGAGGGTATATGGATACACCAAGTGATTGCCCCTTGGAGGGACATGCATAGTTCTGAAAAATTCTGAGCACTGGTCCAAGAGATAAAGTAATCATCTATTTTCTGGTTTTTCTGACATAAGGTCGCCAGAAAGTTTGGTACTTTATATGACAATAATTTTCTATAGAAAAGCACTCAAAGAATTATAACATGTGCCCTAAGCTTTTTTGTTTTTAGGAGATTGTTATTAAAAATAGTACATATAAAAAGAAAAAAATACCACATATGGCCCTAGCCATTTTGGTTCAATGGATAGAGCGTCGGCCTGAGGACTGAAGGGTCCCAGGTTCGATTCCGGTCAAAAGCACATGCCCAGATTGTGGGCTCGATCCCCAGTAGGGGTCATGCAGGAGGCAGCCGATCAATGATTCTCTCTTATCATTGATGTTTCAAGCTCACTCCCCCTTCCTCTCTGAAATCAATAAAAATATATTAGAAAAAAAAGGAAGTTCTCAACAGGTCTTCCTCATATATATCACATATGAGTTGCAGGCGCTGGGATCTCTCAGACTCAGTCTTTTGAGCCAGTGTGGGGGCATTCAGAATGGTCCAGCATTTAACATACCATCGGAGGCTGTCCTACAATATAGCTTTTAACAAAACTAGGCTGTCCTGAACCCCTGGTAATAGAATTGTTTACCTTTATACCACGAAGGTTGAGAAAGCACCAAATCTGCATGTGGCGTGTGCCCAGGCTGACTTAGTGGAGCTCGTACTGTGAGACCTAAAGTTCTAATGAGTTTGTTTGAAACGAGAAAACATGTCAGCAGGGCCTGTGGTGGATCCATGTGTGCTACATGTGTCCGTGACAGGATCAAGCGTACTTTCCTTCCCGAGGAGCAGAAAATAGCTGTGAAAGTGCTGAAGGCACAAACACAGTCAGAAAGCTAAATACAAACAAAAAAGAAAGCTTGTTTTGAGTAATAAAAGCAAATAAAAGACTTGTTCTGGTATTTCTCTTGTAAAATAAAGCCTTGTAGAATAAATTGTTATTAAGGATACAAACATTTAACAACATTCGTTATGTTATTAAATTATTCCTCACGAAGTGGCAGGGAGCGAACTTTCTCCTGAAAATGAGAAGCACACTAGGTGTGTTTTCTTTCTCTACTTTCCATTTCATAAATAATTTTATTTTTTTCTGGGAAGTCAAATGTTAAATTTTATGTTTAGCTGATCTTATATCAAGATTTAAAAAAAATGCATTTTCTTCAAAAGACTTGCATTTTAAAAAAGGAATTAACCTTAAAAATTCCTTAAGAAGTATGCTTTAAAAATTGCTGCAGAAATTGAGAAAAAAACCTATTTGACTTTTTTCTTTGACTTTATAATGAAACTGCATATTGACTGTATAATGAAGCTACAAACTCTGATATTTGCCAAGAGATAATATAAGGATGGATCTTTTACATCTTTGAATATATAAAAGCTGTTCGAAATATTTCCTATCCAAAAAACCTTCTCTTGACCTTCATCTCCTACTGGTTCTTGTTTAATTTCTTTGCTGCCTGCATTAGCAAACTTCTTTGAAATAGTTGTGGATACTTTCTGTCTTCTCATTCTCTACAGAACCCACTCTAATGTTTCTGCATCATTCTACACCTGTTTTTTTTTTTTTTTTGTTGTTGTTGTTTTTTTTTTTGCTTGTTTTTGTTTTTTATCCACATGCTCCCTGTTGCTAAGCCCAGTGGTCAGTTCCCAGCCCTATCTGACTGATGGAGCAGCAGCATTTGACATCATTGGTTGCTCCTTTCTCTTTGAAACTGTGTCTGCACTTCGTCACGAGAATACCATCTCCTTTTTGTTCTCTATCTGCCTCATTAAATTGCTGAGTCTCTGTTTTTTTTTTTTTGTTTTGTTTTTTTTTCCTGGATCCTACTTGGCTTTTTGACCTCAAATATTGAAGTATCTCAGGTATAGTCTTTAGATCTTTTCTCTGTCTATATTCACTTGGGTTATCTCATCTTGACCCAGAGGTTGACTCTCAAAAAGTTATTTACCCTTCCCTTAAACCACATATTTCAAAATATCAGACAATCCTGTCAGCTCTATTTTCAAAATATATCCTAATGAGTTATCAATGAAATGTTTTTTAGTCCAAGTAATTATCATGTTTCACTTGATCTATTGCAATAGGTTTCTAATGTGTCTCCCAGCTTCCCCTCTTGCTCTGTGATCATGCTTTACCCCTGTCCCAATAACGACTTACAATTTCACTCAATGAAAGTTCAAGTACCATGGCAACTAATGTCATCTATGAAATGGCCTTTACCTGTTTTTCTATCTGTGTCTCATCAATCTTGACCCCACTCTCCTTCAGTCAACCTTGCTCCTTGTGGCCTCCTCAATCATGCTAAGTCCCCTGGGGCTTTGGCAAATTATGCTGCTTCTGTCTGAAGCAATTTCATCAAAAACCTCATAGTTCACTCTCTCACTTCATTCAGCTTTTCCATACAATGTTACCTAATCCAAGAGTCCTTCCCTGAGCCTCCATCAAACATAGGAGAACTGCCAGCCTTTTAAATACTTTCCATCCTCTGACCCACCTTTGTTTTCCTTGGAGCACGTATCAATCTTATCATATCCATTGATTCAGTTGGTTAATCATTGACATTCTCCAGTACAATGTAGACTCCCTAATGGCAGGGGCTTTGACTTTTTTTGCAGTTATAGCTTAAGTGTTGGAAGAGTGCCTGACCTATAGGAGGTGCTCAATAAAATTTTTTTTAGTGAATAAATACAAGAAATGGTAAGTGGCTTTTATTTATTAGCATTGAATTGTTTGCTTTTCTTGTTTATAATCTATAAAATGCTGGTTGTGGCTATATGGTGAATCGACTTCATGACTCTTCACCCTGAGAATTCTATGCTCTTTTGCTGAGCTCATGCTGGGTAATGGGTCATTTTAAATGCTCTTTTGTCAGAAGAGTCTCTTCCTACTTGGAGTTCTAGTGGAAAATGAACCCACCACTGCTGAGATACACAATTACTCTTAAATTTCCTCTGCAACACCCATGAGGTCTCCCCTGTCCCAACAATAGTAGATCAGGGAGTGAGCAGCACTAGTGCCCTTTGGTCACTTCACAAAAGCAGAATTTATTTTCATCTCATCTAATTATCTTTTGGAACCTAGTTTGGTAGAATCACTATTTTGTTATTTGATGGGGGGGATACTGAGGGAGGTGTTTAAACTTCTCTAAAACCATGATATATTAGAAGTGTTTTCTCTGTGGCAAAATTGTTGAAATCTGACATTAGAATCAGTATTTTTATTGGATATTTAAAATCACTTGCAGCCAAAATAAAATGTCAGAGGAGAGACCAAGATGGCGGCATAGGTAAACACCGTTTTGGAACCTAGTTTGGTAGAATCACTATTTTGTTATTTGATGGGGGGGATACTGAGGGAGGTGTTTAAACTTCTCTAAAACCATGATATATTAGAAGTGTTTTCTCTGTGGCAAAATTGTTGAAATCTGACATTAGAATCAGTATTTTTATTGGATATTTAAAATCACTTGCAGCCAAAATAAAATGTCAATCAAAGGCATATATTTAACTGCCACAGATTCAAGATTTCACTGGATTTTTGTGATGTATATCTCTTCAAGGTACAGTTTGACAGAAGTTAAATTAAACCTGCCATTTCAAATAAATCCTGGGGATGGAGAAATTACAGATGATTTTAAATATTTGATAAAGATATAGTTTTCTCTAGCAGTGAATGTTACAATCAAAATAAATAAATAATGTTAAAGATTGTTTGAGATAAGAATTGCTTTCAGTAAACCCATAATGAAATACATATTACAAGAAGATTATTAAAATTCTCCAATTGAGCTTTATAAATTATAACACTAATGTAAAAATTATAATTTGCTTTTAATTAATTAAAAATATTCCAGGTTTAGTAGGTAAGCTATTTGTTAGACTTTTTGTGATAGATCTTAAAATACATTATATTGGAATAGCCAAAATATCATCAATAAGACTATTAATTTTGAAACTATAAAGAGTAGTTAAAAAAGAAAACGTAGAAGACAGAGCATATTACTATAACACTGCTGAAGACATTACATAAAATCACACCATTTTAAATTTAAAATAGCTATAAAATTAATGAAAAACTTAAAAGAAAGAAATCTGAACATGTGACAAATTACATTTATTTTTTATGTTTTCCCAGTCCTTAGCCAAATCCATACATACTTTTAGCAGACATATCATAAGGTAAATGCAATTTTATATCTATAACTGTCACTTAAAAGCATATATATATTTTTGCATACTTGCTATATAATCTCTATGGATATCATTTTTAATGAACACTTAATATTCCATTCAGTACATTGCTATAATTTACCTAACCACTTTTGTCATGCTAGGCTCAGTCACATTCTGTTTGCTTCCTGAGAAGGCATTTATAATATTTAGTATAATAAAGAACTCCCTATGTGGTATGATTGGAGTAATGCTGAAAAAGATTTCTCATTTCAAAATTTCCATGTAAAGTTATTCATCATTATACCGTGTCCTGAATTCGTTAGCATATTAGTTCTAGCCCAAACACGAGAAATGCGTTTTGAATGGAGAAGATGTGAGCATGGTGCTGGAACCTCGCTCACCCTGGGAGACCAAGTCTGGCAGGCTGACACTGAGAATAGGCTCTTGCCTGAGAACGGAAACCCTAAAGGGTCAGAGGAGCCATCTCATTTGCAGTACAACATTTATTATTGGGCTGAGGAATAAAAATTGTAGAATTTGTATAGAGTTTGAATCTCTACAGACATAGAAAGAAATTTTACCTAAAAAGAAACAACTACAAATAATTTTTCTTTCTGTCATTGGATTGGAGGATTCACAGGCTATATCCACTATGGGTAGAAAAATAATAAATTTACTTGACCAGAAATTTAACACAGCATAGGAGCATGACTATGACAACAAAGTTTCCAAATCTGTAAAGTCAGAGCTGCCCTTGTCAGTCCTATTGTTTGTCACTAATTCCTGGAAAAAATACCAATGACTGGTAAGATTTCAAAAAATAGTATTTTTCAGAACCTTTTACAGTCCAAATGACCAAGATATCATGGGAACAAGGATTCCTCTGAATTAGAAGGCAATATATAAAGAGCAATAAAAAATTTCCCCCCATTAGTGGTCCATGAGCATTGTAATTCATTTTTTTAAATTTATTTATTTATTTTTATCATTTTTAATTTCTAATTACAGTTGATATAAATTACATTAGTTTCAGGTGTATACCCCAGGGGTTAGACATTACATAACTTATTAAGTGATTGTCCTGATAAATCTCCCAACCACCTGACACCATACATAGTTATTAGCATATTATTGACTATATTCCCTATGCATCCCCATGACTATTCTGTAACAACCAACTGTGGCAAACAGTGAGAGCCAGGTTGATGAAGTCTCAGATACAGGACCTGCCTGCTGGCTCAGTGGGGGAGGGGGAGGAAGGCTCCGCAAAGGAACAATGGCCTCTGCTGGCATTTCAGTCTCAGAGAAAGCTGCCCCTCCACCACTCACTCTGATGCTGGACCAAGTGGGATTTATTCTGGGGATGCAAGGCTGGTACAATATCCACAAATCAATAAATGTGATACATCACATAAACAAATTGAGAGACAAAAATCACATAATCATATCAATTGATGCAGATAAAGCATTTGACAAAATCCAACATCCTTTCTTGAAAAAAAGCTCTCAGCAAAGTGGGAATAGAGGGATCATACCTCAACATAATGAAAGCCTTATATAACAAACCTATAGCCAACATCATACTCAATGGGCAAAAACTAAACGCATTTCCCCTGAGAACTGGAACAAGACAGGGATGCCCACTTTCACCACTCCTGTTTGATATAGTACTGGACGTGCTAGCCATAGCGATCAGACAAGAAGAAGAAATAAAAGGCATCCAAATTGGAAAAGAAGAAGTAAAACTGTCCTTATTCGCAGATGACCTCATATTATACATAGAAAACCCCGAAGACTCCATCAAAAAACTAGCTAGACTTAATAAATGAATTTGGCAATGTTGCAGGATACAAAATTAACACCCAGAAATCTATGGC
>NW_005360226.1:50766-56145 GCF_000412655.1 Myotis brandtii | reverse complement strand
GTAAAAAAGAAGGAATTCTTGCCATTTGCAACAGCATGGATGGAACTGGAGAGCATTATGCTAAGTGAAATAAGCCAGTCAGAGAAAGATAAATACCACATGATCTCACTCATATGTGGGATATAATGATCAACATAGTTTGATAGACAAGAATAGATCCAGAGACAAATGGCGGGGGGTGGGAGGGTTAGAGATCAACCAAAGGACTTGTATGCATGCATATTAGCATAACCAATGTACACAGACACTGGGGTGGTGGAAGCTTTCCCGGGGTGGGAATGGCTGGTGCGGGGGATCAAGCGGGGGAAAAAGGAGACATATGTAAAACTTTAGACAATAAATAACTAAATAACTAAATAAATACATTAAAAAAAGTTCTCTGGTGGGTGGGGGGGGGCAGATGGTGTAGGCCTTTTAGACAAATATAATGACTTTTACTTTTATTTAGGGTGATATAAGAATCCATTACAGGTTTTAAACTAGAGGAGGGACATGATCTGGTTTGTTTTAAAGGAATAATATAACTGTGTAGAAAACAGAATGGCTATATGAAAAAAAAAACTATATAAAATGAGAAGGAAAAAAAAGGGGAAACAGGTTAGCAATCTCTGTATAGAGGAGATGTAACTATAGCTTTGAGGCAGTAGAAGTGGTCAGACTTAGGAATAATTTAGAAGGATGAGCCTATAGGTCTTCTGATGGATTGAATGTGTAGCATGACATTAAGGGAGAAGACAGGGATGACTAAGGCTACTGATGTGAGCAGCTGGTAAGATGAGATTGCCATTTTTTTGAGCTACAAGAGTGTTGGATAAGCAGTTCTTTTATTCATTTAAATTTATTTTTCAATACAATGTAAGGTAAGGGTCCAACTGTATTTATTTATTTTTTTTGCATGTGGATATCCAGTTTTCTCTGCAGCATTTATTGAAATAATTGTCTTTCTCCCACTAGATAGTCTTGGAAGCTTTCTCAGTACCATTTGACCACATATGAAGGTTTATTTCTGGGATTTTTTAAATTTATTTTTTTTATTTCTGGGCTTTTTATTCTTTTCCATGAAATATACATCTGTATGTATGCCAGTGCCACACTGTTTTGATTACTATAGCTTTGTCCTAAGTTTTGAAATCAGGAAGTGTGAGACCTCCAACTTTCTTCTTTTTCAAAATTGTCTTGGCTATTCAAGGTCCCTTGAAATTCGATATGAATTTTAAGATGGATTTTTCTATTTTTGCAAAAAAAATCATGGAATTCTGATAGAGATTGCATTGATTCTGTAGATCACTTTGGGTGATATGGATACCTTAACCATATTAAGTCTTCTGATCCATAAACAAAGGATGTCTTTCCATCTATTGGTGTCTTCTTTAACTTTTTTCAGCAACATTTTGTAATTTTCAGTGTATAGGTATTTGCCTCCTTGGTTAAAGTTATTGCTTAGTATTCCTTTTGATGGTATATTATTTATTGTTATTTAAAAATTTCCCCCCAGATTTACTAAGGTATATTGACATATAACATTATGTAAGTTTGAGGTGTACAATGTGATGTTTTCACGCATGTATATATTGTGAATTAATTGCCACAATATGGTTAGTTAATGCAATTTAACATTATTTTAAATGGGAATTGTTTTCTTAATTTCTTTTTTTATTGTTCATTATGCATAGAAAAGCAGCTGATTTTTGTTGAGTTTCTATCTCTGGCCTCCACCTTATAATATTGCTTAACATCCTGCAAACTAATATTCCTAAGAGCACAGTTTGGGAAATAGTGCCCAAAGATATACCTTTTTTTGTTGTTATTGTAAAGTATTTCTTTGAATCTATCTGATTTTTCATATCATTTGCAGAAATTTATAACATTTTTAAACAGTTGTGATAAATGATGCTCTTATTTATTTTGAAGGAAAAAACCATAGAGAATTTGAATAATGTCCATAGTCAAATTAAAACTTGATTTATTTATCTACCAGAACTCTCTCTTTACTTGCATTTTATTAATTCAGTGGACAAAATTTCAAATCTAAGTTCTACTGCCTGTGAGCTACATGGATTTGAACATCCTGTTTCATAATTTCAAGCCTAAACTTTCAAATCTGTAAGACAGAGTAACACCACCAGAATAATTTTTGTTGATGTCAAAGGACGCATATATTTATTTCAGTCAGGGAATGTTTTAGGTTGGAGAAGAAGAATGTAGGCTTGATTTAGAGTTGGCTATTTTTTTTATGTTCTCAGTTATAATATTAAACTTTTAAAAAGTTTATTTCTTCATTCATGGAAAAGTGAAGTCATGTATGTAGATGATATGGTCTAGTAATACCATTTATTTATTCTATTATTTAGGCTTGACAGTATTCCTAGTGTTATAAATTTCTCTGATATGTTCTGACATCTGATGTTGGAAAGCACAAAAGAGATAGGGAAGTTAAATGAGATGTTTCTAAACACAATTTCTAAGAAACATTGTTTGAGCAAATTCATAAGTGAGAATCAGATTATTGCTTTTTGGTAGCAATCTTCCCTTTTCCTTCTTATAAAATTCAATGTGTTGTGCAAGAATAAACTAATTAATAAAGATAAAACATCATTGCTGCACTTGAAATCGTTGATCACAGAGGCTTAACTTGAGTTCTTTTCTCTTTCTCATATTCAAAGTTGTAAAACAGATTTGCCCCTAAAGATTATAATTATTCTTGTCTTTAATCTCAGTTCTCTCAGAGAAGTGTAAACTAACTTCTTATCACAAGCCTTAGAGGTGACATTGTTGCTATCTTATTGATGACGATTTGCTTTCTTCTGTACATAATATAGTTGCAGTCACTTCCCAAAGGTTTATTTCTTAAGCAGAAAAGTCTGTTCTAGTGTAAAATACTCTAAATAAGAAAAATCAGCAGTATGTGGTTGATTTTTAACTCTGGTTGGAGGCAGGAAGAAAAGAAAAGACAGAGAAGTCTTACTGTTCTTAGAGGTGGTGTCAGCTGTTGCATCCATCCACGTGCCATCCGGGTGTCTCTGGTCTGTATCCTAGTGTCTGCAGAAGCTCTGCTCCCTGCTCAGGGTGAGAGGGCAGGATTCCGTGTCACTGGTTCATCTCACCTGTCAAAGCCCTGTCTCAGCAGGTTCAGAAACAGTCAGTTGTCTGTCAAAACCACAAATGCTCAAGAATGCATTCATCCTTCTATTCTCCTATTTGTTGATTTACTCATCAACAAGTATGGATTGAGCACATTGTATAAGGCACTTTGGGGGCTTCAGAGATGAAAATAATATAATTTCTGACCTCAAGGAACTCTCAGTTCATTGAGGTGACAAACAAATATGTAGCTTTGCTACAGTACGATTAGAGCACAAAGAAAGGACACTTTACCATGAGGTGGAGGGAGAAGGTTGCACTTGAGATTAAAATATAAATGCAGTTTTCCCAACTTGAGTGGAGTTTGAGATTCTAGGTGTAGGGGACAGCTTACACAAAGGTAATTCGGTGTTGGTACACGAGGATGGCCATTGCTCAGGCAGCTCACCTTCGGCTCTGCGCTGGCTGCCAGGCTGCTGCCTGTCCTCGGCTGGGAAGGAACAGTGCTTCCTCTTCCCCATCTCCAGGGCACGAGCACCCAGGTGAGAACTGAGCCTGATGTTTTGGCAGGTGGCAGGGTTGGGTGGGTCCTGTCTATCTTCGCTTCCAGAAGGTGGCTGTTATCCGCGCCTTGAAACCTTATATGAATCTGCTGGGGCAATCAGACTTCTTATGATTCTCTTGGCCTCTGCATCACTCGATGGTCTACGTGCCTCTTAGACTTTGTACATGGCACTGAGATCGAATTTTCCCTGAGACTCACAGCTCTGCTGTTACTCCCTGCAGGCTTCCTCTGTTTCTTGTTGGGTTGAGCGTCCTTCTTATTCCCACATAATGGCCAGTTTACAAACACTCAACTTCCATCGGGTCTTCATCTGGATAAAAAGAGGTTGTTTCAGAAATAAGTTGTCAATCAGGACTTTAAACTTTAAAGGGCAGTTGAGGACATAAAGGGAATATAGGCGGACAGTAGGAAAATAAAACAGAAAACAGTAGTGAAGAAGAGAAAACAAATGCTAAAAGTAGTAAAGTGGTATAGTCTTGATATATTATTGGAAAAATATAATTTAAATTATATATTTAAATTACATAAATTATAAATGTTAAAATTATATAAATTATTTATATCTATCTATCTATCTATCTATCTATCTATCTATCATCTCCAAAGCTTTCTGGGAAAGGATGTGGATACAGTGATTGTGTGAACAGATAACTATGGCTTAACAACATTTATTTTACAATAATTATTTAAAATTTTCGTATCTATTAATTCTTTACACAAACTCTCTGCCATATGACCCCTCAATTATAAAAGCAGCCTTGGCTCTACCTGCCATTTACCTTTTGGTGCAATCTGAGCACTCTAGCAAATTGGGGCTTTCCTGGGAGGAGCTTCTGAGGGTATGATGTGGGAAGACACTGGCAGGGCTTGCTGAACAGAGGCTTGATGTACCTCCGTTCCTAAGGCTGCAGATTAGAAAGACCACCTGCCTTTCTTTGGGTGGCCAGCTGGTGGTGGTTGAGGTGAAATTATCCCCCAGATGCTCTGTGGGGCCTGGGGCCAGGGCACTGACAAAATGCAACAGTGCATGATCACAACGCCAAAACTGCTGATCCATTCGACCAAATATGATCCAATTAATGGAAAGAAGAAAAATCAGACAATCTAGTCATTTGACAGCAGTAAGTTCAAATCGTCACAGCATTGTCACTGGAGTCTCAGTCTTACACCTTTGACAGGAATTGGTATAACAGGACTAGGTGAAATCTACACTATTAGGAATTCCCTCCAGGACACCAAGACAGCTACTGGGACTCACATTTGTGGTCTTTGGTCCTTTTGCCCCAAATACAAACCTTGGGTAATCATCTGATGAATTTTGTGCACTTTCCCATGAGCTTCCCCAGCAGAGCTTCCCTCCTCTTTTTTGTCAGTTACAAGATGCTAGTATGCTAATGTCATGATGTCGGCCTAGACGGAGATCATAAATATTCAAATCAATTCCATGTAGTGCTCATTATGTGACTGGCTGTAGCTCTAGTAAAAGAGGAGTAAAACACAGCCCTGAGCCTCAGAGAAGCAGGCTAATTGTTTGGGAGGAATACTAAAAGCTAGGTATGATGTAGTCTTACGTTATTATAGCTGGACACACTGAAATTCTGGCAATATATGACAAAGGACCCAAAATGTGCTCCCAGACAAAAATTTTAGTAATTTTAGTATTTATGTTGTGAACATATTGGGACTTCAGTAATTTTGAAGAATGAATAGGAGTTGGGTAGACAGAATGGTGG
>NW_005360226.1:49257-50415 GCF_000412655.1 Myotis brandtii | reverse complement strand
TGTGCTCCCACAGGGGGAGCGCCACTCAGCCAGAAGCTGGGCTCATGGCTGGTGAGCGCAGCGGAGTTGGCAGGAGCCTCTTCCGCCTCTGCGGCAGTGCTAAGGATGTCCGACTGACGGCTGAGGCTCACTCCCTGAGCCGGCAGTCAGACATCCCCCAAGGGCTCCTGGACTGCTAGAGGGCACAGACCGGGCTAAGGGGACCACCCCAGTGCATGATTTTTGTGCATCAGGCCTCTAGTGTTATACATAAACAGTGGTAGGCCATGAAGATGAGCTAGTTCTTTATTTTAGAGAAAATTAGGAATTGGGGAAGTTATTTGGGCAGGGAACTTGTGAATAGGTAAATTTACTTGTTAGTTTCTTGAAAAGAAAAAGTATATTAGATATGGAAAAGAGGGAAGGCAAGAACACCAGTTTGGAGGCTGGGGCAGCAATCTTGAGGGAACATAAGTATTCTTGGATTAAGTTGTGGTGACGAGAACAGAAATGATCAGAAAAAATTAATAGCACTATGCACTATGCACTAACACATAGCACTATGATGTGGCAAATGCTCTTATAAGCCCTTTTCTTTATTACTTATTAGTCCTTGTAAAAACTCTATGTGGTATGTACCATTAAAATCATCCCCATCTTACAGATGAGGAAACTGAGGCAATGAGAGGTTGTGTAACTTCTCTATGGCACATAACTATTAAATGGTAGAGCCTGGACCCAATCAGACAATTGACTACACTCTCTGTGCTCTTAACTGCTAAGTCCCATTGCCTCTGGGATGGGTAAAATGGATGTTTATGAGAAAATTTGGATAGTACTTGGAAATTATATATTGTATGTGAAGATAAACAGCATCATCTCTTTCCATTAAATAGCTTTTAACTGTTTATTCAACGTAGTGTATTGTTTGAGTTAAGGATAGATAATACACTGTAAAAATGGAATGACGGGAGATAAATTTTTAAATGTCTTTCTTTGATTTTTTTAAAAAAGAGGAGAGATAACATAAATCTATTCAAATGCCTTTAAAATGATGGGCATTTATATTTCCAGATACAAATTTTGTATTTGCCATATCAGAGATGTAATCCTATCTAATAATAGAGAAACATGGTAATTAGCCATACCTCCGCTACCCTTCCCATTGGCTAATCAGGG
>NW_005360226.1:44900-48249 GCF_000412655.1 Myotis brandtii | reverse complement strand
TGACAGGGTACGGAGCCCCAACCCCCCTGATGGGCCCTGCTCTGTGCGTGACAGGGGGTGGCGCCGCAACCTCCCCATCGACCCTGCCTTGAGCGTGACAGGGGGCGGCGGCCCAACCCCCCAATCGGCCCTACCCTGAGCGTGACTGAGGGTGGCATTGCAACCTCCCGATCCGCCCTGCTCTGTGCATGACAGGGGGCGGCGCCCCAACTCCCCAATCGGCCCTGCTCTGAGCCTGACCAGGGGCTGCACCTAGGGATTGGGCCTGCCCTCTGCCACCCGGGAGCAGGCCTAACCCAGCAGGTCATTATCTCCCGAGGGGTCCCAGACTGCGAGAGGGCACAGGCCGGGCTGAGGGACCCCCTCTCCCCCCCGAGTGCACAAATTTTTGTGCACCGGGCCTCTAGTCCTATATAATAAAGAGCTAATATGTAAATTGACCATCATGCCCTCACACATGATGGTCACCCTTTTGTGGTCACAAGATGGCCACACCCATCTGGTCACAAGATGGCCGCCACAAGATGGCCAGCAGGGGAGGGCAGTTGCGGGGGACCAGGCCAGCATGGGAGTGCAGTTAGGGGCGACCAGGCCTGCAGAGGGCAGTTAGGGGGGGCAACTAGGCTGGCAGGGGAGGACAGTTGGGGGCTATCAGGCCAGCAGGGGAGCAGTTAGGAGTCGATCAAGCTGGCAGGGGAGTGGTTAGGGGGTGATCAGGCTGGCAGGCTGAAACAGTTAGGGGCAATCAGGCAGGCAGGCAGGGGAGTGGTTGGGAGCCAGCAGTCCCAGATTGTGAAAGGGATCCAAGATTGGAGAGGTTGCATGCTGGGCTGAGGGACACCCTCGTCCCCCCTCCAGTGCATGAATTTTGTGCACCGGGCCTCTAGTTTGCATATATAATTGATTGATTTATACTATATGCAAAACCAAATTGAGACCTTTTGTACATATTATTAATTAATTGTGGGTTTTGTAGTAAAATGCAAATATTTTCTTTTGTAAGGTTGGCAATTTGCCAAAAAGCTTTTGGGTGACTTAGTAATGTGCCAACAAATAGCCTGCTTTCAGCTTTACTGTAATAGGAGTACTCAGTACTTATGTTTGAAGACAGAAAAAGGCCTATAAAGAAAAGTGTTTATATCTTTTCTCCTGTTCTTACTCTTTAAATTGTGAATTATACTTCTAAGGAAAGGACAGTCTCACACTTGGCTTAGCATCAGACATTATTAAATACTAGGGGCCCAGTGAACGAATTCATGCACCTTGAAAGGAAATGTGGGCTGCAAGGCTACGGTGGTCACAGGGTCAGGTCTTGGCCCATCCTCCATGCCACTGCCTGGCCCTACCAGCCACAGTCCCTGGTCCCCTGCCTGCCGGCAGCCCTGCTCCCACTGCCACCACTCCCATGTGCTGATGGTGCAGAGTTATTGGGGCCGGCGCCAACAGCGAGTGTGAGTGGGGCCAGTGCCTTCAGTGGATGCGAGTGGTGGCTGATGCCCCGATCGCCCATCAGGAGCAGGGAGAGGTGGAGAAGCCCTCAGGGGCAATCAGGGCTGGCAGCCACCGCTCATGCCTGCTGACAGCGCTGAGTGATCGGGACCGGCTCTGGGTGCCGGCAGTGGGTGTGAGCGCTGGCTTCGGCATCAGCTATGGGTGCGAGAGGTGGTTGCTGGCCCCAATTGCCCCTCAGGAGCTGGGGGAGGTAGAAAAGCCCTCAGGGGCGATAGGGGCTGGCAGCCACTGCTTGCATCTGCTGACGGCACCAAGTTATTGGGGTTGGCGCTGGGCGCTGGCAGAGGGGGCGAGCAGCGGCTCTGGCGCTGGCAGCAGGTGTGAGTGCTGGGCGGACTGTGGCACATGGGAGCAAAGAATTTTCACTAACCCCCAGAGTCTCCCCCCATTGACAGCGACCAGTGCCCTGCCTTGGTCTGGTGCCCCCGCTCACTTGCTCCACCATCCTGCCATGGCTGACCTCCGCCATGTACCGCACTCTGCCTCCTACTGCTGATGCCTGCCATGTTTCACACACGCCTCCTGCTGTCAGTGCACGTCATAGTGATCGGTTGTTCGGTTGTTCCACCATTCAGTCTATTTGCATATTAGGGTCTTATATATATAGATGTGGTTGCCATCTTCTTTCAGAGTAACTTTGTAAGTTGCTTTATAAAAATGCTAACAGCTTTATGCTAATAACTAATAGACTCTGATAGAAGTGTAGAGCATTTTAATTAATGTCATATTTGAGTGGATTCATTGTTTCCAGCTTAATGAGGGAGATAAAATCATAAAATATTTTTATGATTATAAAAAATAATATATTTGCAATATAGATAATTTGAAAGTACAGTGAAGTAGAAGAAAGAAAAGCTAATACTCACAACCTGGAACTATTGTTAACTATTGTATTTTTTTATAGTATTCTTTACTTTCATATATGAGCACAACTAATTGGGATCATATTTAATTACTGATTTTATCTTGCATTCATTTTTTATTTAACATTATGTCAGAAACATCTCATTAAAATTCTTTGAAAACAATCATGATATAGTAGAATTTAATGATTCATTTATTTGAACATTTATTTCTACTTCTTCCCTATTACAAATAATGCATAATGAACATCTTACCTAATAATAGACAAACATGCAAATTGATGGTACCTTCGCTATGCCTTAAGCCACGCCCACCAGCCAATCAGAGCGATTATATGCAAATAAACCCAACTAAGATGGCGGACAGCAGCCATGGAGCTGGAGCTAGCAGGAGGCTTGCTTGCCCCTGCGATGGAAGAAGCCAAGCTTCCCAGCGGCAGCTGCCTCCTCTCAAGGCTACAAAGTTTCAATTATAGAAGGTAAATAAACCCCAGATAACTGCTTCCAGTCGCCATGGCCATGGAGCTGGAGCAAATAGAAAAAATAAAAAAAAAGGAAAGGCTGGGAGCTTCAGTCGCCAGGGGTCTTGGTCAGTCTGAAATCAGCCATCAGTCCCTCACCCAGGCTGGCCAGGCACCCCAGTGGGGACCCCCACCCTGAAGGGGGTTTGGACAGCCTGCAAACACCCATCAACCCCTCACCCAGGCTGGCCAGGCACTCCAGTGGGACCCCCACCCTGATCTGGGACACCCTTTAGGGCAAACCATTCGGCCCCCACCCATGCACCAGGCCTCTATTTCTACACTAATAAAAGAGAAACATGGTAATTGGCATACGACCGCTACCCTTTTCATTGGCTAATCAGTGAGTATATGCAAATTAACTGTCAGCCAAGATGGCGGCCGGCAGCCAGGCACTGAAGCGAGCACGAGGCTTGCTTGCTGCAGACTCCAACGTTCCCCGCCTCACTTGCC
>NW_005360226.1:20268-42113 GCF_000412655.1 Myotis brandtii | reverse complement strand
GCCTTCCGGCCCACAGTTCCTTTCAAGGTGCACAAATTTGTGCACTGGGCCCCTAGTCCTATGTAAAAAAGAGGCAATATGCAAATTGACCATCACTCCAACACACAAGCTGGTCGCCCCCATGTGGTCAAAGATGGCCACCCCCATGTGGACACAAGATGCCTGGCAGGGGAGGGCAGTTAGGAGAGACCAGGCCTGAAAGGGAGGGAAGTTGGGGCGACCAAGACTGCAGGGGAGGGCGGTTGGGGGCAACCAGGCCTGCAGGGAGGGCAATTAGCAGGGACCAGGCCTGAAAGGGAGGGCAGTTGGGGGTGATCAGGCCTGCAGGGGAGGACAGTTGAGGGGGACCCAGGCCAGCAGGGGAGCAAAGTTGGGGGGACCAGCCCTGCAGAAGAGGGCAGTGGGGGGAAATAGGCCTGCAGGGAGGGCAGTTGAGGGGAACCAGGCCTGCAGGGGAGGGCAGTTAGGGGCAACCAGGCCGGCAGGGGAGGGCAGTTAGGGGCAAATGGGCCAGCAGGGGAGCAGTTAGGCATCAATCAAGCTGGCAAGAGAGTGGTTAGGGGCAATCAGGCAGGCAGGCAGGTGAGCAGTTGGGAGCCAGCAGTCCTGGATTGTGAGAGGGATGTCTAACTACCCGTTTAGGCCCAATCCCTCCAGGATTGGGCCTAAACGAGCAGTTGGACATCCCTTGAGGGGTCCCAGATTGGAGAGGGTTCAGCCTGGGCTGAGGGACACATACCCCCATGCACAAATTTCGTGCACTGGGCCTCTAGTAGAATATAAAACAAAGAGTGAACCCTAATGTCAACCGTGGGCTTTCAGTGATAATGATGGGTCAATGTAAATTCAACAACACCATTTTGGTGTAGGGTGTTGATAGTAGGGGAAATAGTGGGCAGCAGAATTTGGGAACTCTTATTTTCTGTTTAATTTTTCTGAAAGCCTAAAAGTGCTAAAAAATCTATTAATTAAAACCAAAACAAATTATATTCTACATAGCTGAACACTTGAAGCAGCTCTGGCAGTCACATTTTGGCAAACCTCAAGTACAGAATCCAGACATTCACGTCTGTACTCAAGGCATCAGACAACAATGAGGATATCCTGGACAGAGCACAGGAATCATTGGGATACAAGATAATTTAGCTGTGAGTTCTCCACCTTTTATTCTTTATTGAGAGTGTTCAAACCAGGTTGCTTTTCCTTCCTCATTTTAACTAATCTTTCCATCATCCTTTTATTCCTCTTAACACATCCAGGGCATAATATATTATCTTCCAGGTCTAAGGATGGGAAAGCTTCAGTTGGTAGAGAGGGATCATTTTTGTGGGAGTGTCAGGCATCTAGGCCTGACCTGCAGGGGAATTTCAGGCAAATCCAAACCTTTTTGTCTTCCAAGAGAGGTCTGCCATGGACCACACACCACCTGACACCAGATGCTTGCAGCAGGAAGTTCCCAGCAGGAATAAGAATGGAACATGAATTCACAGCCTCAGATTGCATGGCTCTTGCAGCGAATTCTTGACCATGCTGCCAACATGGCCTCCTGGGCTGAAGCTGTCACTTCAATAACAGTATTGGCCCCTTCCCCTCTCTTACTCATCTGACAGCGTGTCTCATACCTTGCTCTCTTGGTCACCAGCTTGCATTTCCTCAAACATGACTGTGATGTGGCCTCCTGTGGTGTCTCAGCAATACTCTTTACACTGTCTCCTTGCTCCCCACTCATTTGTTTTTCTTCGGAGCAAGCATGTTCCCTGCACCTCAGATAAACCTCTATTTTCTTGCCATCAGTACTCAAATTCAATATTTCATGCCAATTCTGCAAAGTGTTGCAACACACTTTATTAATTGAAGGCAAAATGGAAAGCAAAGGAGGGATTGGTTTGGGGAAAGCTTTGAATTGTTCAATTGTTTGAGGAAGATAAACTTTATCGTTTGTCCTAGGCATCTTCAGTTTGGCTTCTGAGGTTGATGAAATATTTGGCTTCATTTGATGTTCTTCATTACATTCCTCATCAAATGGAACCAATCACACTTAATTCATTGAATTCATCCTCAAAGAAACCCTTTTCGCTGCTATCAGAACTTGAGCTTGCCATTTCCAGGAACACTCAGAGGAAGGCAAAGCCAGCCGTGTTATATAAAACATTTTAATGCTTTTGGTACATACTGTGAAATTGTTATCCAGAGTGGCTATACAAATTTATTCATAATTATGTCAATATCTACCTCCTGGTATTTATGCACTTGTGTAATCTCTTCCATGTGAATAGGGTCAACCTTTGTAAACCAATATAATATATGAAAATGAAGGCTAATCAAGGGACATTATGGCATCTGCCTTGCCTTCTCTTGGATCCCATGACTTGGGAAAAGCCAGGTGCCATATTATGAGAACACCTAAGTAGCCCCAAGGAGTGGTCCATGTGGCCAGGAACCGAGTGAAGCCTCTTGCCAAGAGCCAGCAAGGACCCGAGTCCTCCAGTCAACAACCATGAGTGAGACATCATGCAAGTGTCCTCCACTCTAGTCCAGCCTTCAGATGACTTCATCCCTGGCCAACACTTTGATGGCCACCTCATGAGAACTCCTGAGCCAGAACCACCCAGCTAAGTTACTACTGGATTCTTGACCTTCAGAAACTGTGTAAGATAATAAATTTTTGTTGTTTTACTTATTACCCTTTAAAGAAAATTTGTTACACATCAGTAGTTAAATAATACCCACTCCTACTAGCAGCTGGGGTAGAGTCCTTGCTGGCATTGTAATTTTTAAGCTAATTTGGCAGTTAAAATTATTTTGTTTTATTTACACATTTTAGTTAATAATTTTCTCATGTTTATGAATCATTTTTTCACTTCCAATTGATAATTTATGTCCATCCAGTTTTTAAATTAGGGTTTCAGTGATATTTCTAGGATTTTAATTTCTATCAAGAACCAATACAACATCATAAAGATGCCAATATAGATCATAAGGGAGCTTTAGACATGCATAATTTCAAAGATTTTGTTAGAATAACAAAGGTCAAGACTTGGACAATAATTAACTCTTAAAGATGCATTTTGGTATTTTTGCTGGTACCCTCTCTGATTATCAAAGCAATCATGTGGCAGATTGTATATTTCAAAAATGCTGCAACAATATTTTCCATCTACAATGCTCCCCCTATACTGTGAATTTGAAAGTCCTTCCATTGAGCATTTGGGTCTATAAACTATGTCACCTTGGACTGGATGGACTGGGGATTGCACAAATTCAAGTGAGGTTATGTGAATTTCAAAGTTAGATCATAAAAGATAATATAGCTCCTTTCTGACTCGTGCTTGGAACTCCACTACACTAATGCAAGGAAGTCCAACTAGCCCACTTGGAGAAGACAGTTGGCGAGGCCCCTCACAGGTTTTCTAGTGAACAGCTCAGCTGAGCTTCTTGTCAACAGCTAGCATTAATTGCCAAATATGTGGGTGGAGATGCCTCCAGATAATTCCAGCCCCCAGACATTGGGTCACCTCCAATCTTTGAGTCTTCCCAATTAGGTCTGCAAACATTTTAAGAGCTGAAATGACAAAGTCTACTCTGCCCTGGTTGAATTCCTGACCGACAGAGTCTGTGAGCATCCTAAAACCATTGTTTTATGGGTGGTTTGTTATGTAGTAATAGTAAGTGGAAAAACAACCATGTAAGGAATGGTAGGCTACTGAGATGTTTTTAATCCCCATTTTAGACCTAAGGAAATTCAGGCAAAGAGAGAAAGAAGGAAGGGACATTTTCAGGGTTTTATAATAAATTAAATAGTAGACTTCTTTCACCATTGGGCATTCTTCCAAAGATACAACTAGTGCTATAATGGAGACATATTATACTCAATCACTCGTTCAGAAATATTTATTGAATAGTACCACTAAGTTGTAGCCAGTAGATGAGGTTTTGAGGGTTCAATGATGAGCAAAAAGCAGACATGGACTCCATCTCCGTGGGAATTATAGGCCAGCACAGGAGAGAGACATCCACCAAATAATCACACACATACTAATGCTTAACAATGGAGTTCATCAAATAAAGGGAATTTTCACAGGTTCTAAGAGCAAAACCAAAATGATAGTGGCTAGGGAAATTTGAAGAACTGGCATTTGAATTGAGAACTGAAGAATGGGAAATGTGTTTAGCTATATTTTGGTTTTCTTTCCCCACTTTATTTAGTTGTTTTTGGTGTGTTTTTTGTTTTGTTAATCCTCACTTGAGGATATTTTTCCATTGATTTTTAGAGAGAGTGGAAGGGAGAGACAGAGAAAAACATCAATGTGAGAGACACATCGATTGGTTGCCTCTTGCATGCACCCGACCAGGGTTGGGGAACCTGCAACCAACGTACGTGCCCTTGACTAAAATCGAACCCGGGGACCTTCAGTCTGTAGGCTGACGCTCTATCCATTGAGCCAAACCAGCCAGGTTAATTAGGGTTTTTTGTTAACTTTTTACCATTAAATTACATACTGCTTGAGGCCAGGAAATGTGGTTTCTATTTTACTTAAATCATTCAACAGAGTATACTTATGGCTTCTGTAAATGACTCAATGGAACACAATGGACTCAAGCGTAATTTAACTTAGGACTCCATTTCTATAATTGTTTTATAATACTGCTTTTATATAACTTACCTCCAGGGGTTAGCTGAAACTCTGTATCACCTAAACAAATCCGTTTTTAATGAGTGTGAGGCCAGTGGGTTGGCACACTGATTTACAGTGGAGGATTCAATTACTGATGAACCATGCATTTATTTGGCAAAATTATGAGTTATGTCATTAATTATATAGAAACACTTAGTGGTTAATAATTGGCAATATAAACTGGTAATAGTTTATGAAGAT
This sequence comes from Myotis brandtii, assembly GCF_000412655.1. Lineage (NCBI taxonomy): Eukaryota > Metazoa > Chordata > Mammalia > Chiroptera > Vespertilionidae > Myotis > Myotis brandtii. The sequence continues at coordinate 37,236 of NW_005360226.1, read as the reverse complement.
TTACCAAATGGAATTTATTCTTAATAATAATCCAAGAATGGAAAGAAAGTGATAGGGATATAGGATTCCCCAAACCTAAAATTCTAAAAAACTCATTTTACAATTTACAGCCTTAGTAAGATTCTCAGCCACTGAGCCAAACCGGTTTGGCATCTCAGTATTCTATAATGAAATTTCTATGAATGCATTGTAACTATGAAGGAGACTCCCCATAGGCCAAAACTTAGGGGGTCTGATGGAACACAAGATGGATATGCAAGGGATTGCAGGGGAGATGGAAGGGTACCTGAGCAGAACACCATGGGCTCTCCAGTATAGTCAGGCATTTGTACTCCATCAGGACTGTAAAAAACAGAAGTTCTGAGATGAACATCACTCCAGAATTGCTCTCTGATTTATATCCTCATTTCTTTTGGGAGACCTATCTCTTGCAGTACTGTGCCTCTTCTAGACTTGCTGAAATACAGTCCATTTATCTTCTTGTCAGAAACTTTAGCTCTCTAAGGACTGAACAGTGGTCAGGTGGACAGAATAGTAGCAGGAGATGTAATATATTGGGCAGAGGAGAGCAGGAGGCAAAGTTGATGCTGCTTAGCGAGGTGAATGGAGGCTGTTCACAGAGACCAGAAGATCCAAGTAAGGTTTAGAGGGAACACTAGCAAATAAAGTTTAGGGAGGTGAAGGCAGTTAGACAGCAGGACTAGAGTTATAAATATATTCATCTATGTAAGAAGAATATAGAAGGTATGGGAATGATTGAAAACAACCAAGGGAGTCTCTACAGTAATTCTATATACTAAGCCAGAACTCATTAAGACAGAAGCATTCATTACCCAAAGGCATATAGTCCAACAAGTCTAAATCAGAGTAATTAAAGTACTTACTTGTGTTGCTCAACTTCTATGAAAGAGATAAAAATACATAATAAAGTATTTATTTTTCAATTAAATTTATTAGGATGACATCCTATATAATAAAAGCCTAATATGCAAATTGACCAAACAGCAGAACAACCGGTCAGCGGGGGGTGGGGCCGGCAAGCACATGGCGCCAGGCCAGCCAAGGTGGGTGCCAGCGGGCAGAGGAAGGGGATGGCGATCGGGGGACGGTGGCAACTGGCAGTAGCAGAGGGGCAGTAGGGGGGTGGAGCCAGCCATTCGCCAGCTGGCACCATCCCCTGATCTTTAAATCTTTTAAAATCTATTATTTACCCACCTACAGTAGGGTTTTTCCCTTTATACTACCAACTTTCCACCAACTATATACTATACACACCACAAAACCTCCTTTCTTCTCATTCCTCTATTTATCATTCTCCTGATTCCTATCACAAAATTCTGAAAAGGGGGAAACAAATTAAAGTGGTGAGAAGATATAAGACTTTAGATGTTTTATGAAGGTAGAGCCAATAGAATATGCTAACAAATATGATTGGAGTTGTGAAGGAAAGAGATGATTTAGTAGTTTTGGACTGAGAAGACATTAGTGAAAGAGAAAAATGTTGAAGGATCAATAGAGTAACAAAAGAAAATATAAATCTCACATTACAAATTTGATCAGCCTGATTAACTTCCTCTTAACTGTATACACATATGCATATGTGTGTGTATGTGTGTGTGTGTGTGTGTGTGTGTGAGAGAGAGAGAGAGAGAGAGAGAGAGAGAGAGAGAGAAGGGTGATAAAGTAGAAGAGGAATTGAAATCTGTAATGATCTATATCGAGAAGATGAAACTTAAAATAGCCCTAAAGCCCTGGCCAATTGTTCAATGGTTAGAGCATTGGCCCGAGGACTTAAGGGTCACAGGTTGATTCCTGACACAGGTCAAGGCTCATATGGGAGGCTACCAATTGATATGTCTCTTTTACATTGATGTTTCATTCTCTCTCTCTCTCCCTTCCACTCTCTCTAAAAATTAATGGAAAAAATATCCTTGGGTGAAGATTAAAAAAAATAGCCCCGGAAATTATGATTGGAAGTCAATATTTTTATCAATCAATATTCTATGAGAAGTATTTCTCTAATACCTTGAAAAGCTCTTACAAAACTGCACTTTTATATTTCTGTTCTGTTTTAGCATTTGGTGTTTACAGTTCAATTTTTAAATCTCTCAGTATAGATTTTTGTATTTTATTTTATTTTTAGACTAGAGCAGTGATGGCGAACCTTTTGAGCTCAGCGTGTCAGCATTTTGAAAAACCCTAACTTAACTCTGGTGTCGTGTCACATATAGAAATTTTTTGATATTTGCAACCATAGTAAAACAAAGACTTATATTTTTGATATTTATTTTATATATTTAAATGCCATTTAATAAGGAAAAATCAACCAAAACATGAGTTCGCGTGTCACCTCTGACATGCGTGTCATAGGTTCGCCATCACCGAATTTGTGCACCAGTGGGGTCCCTTGGCCTGGCCTGCGGGAGCGGGCTGAAACCGGCTCTCCAACATCCCCCGAGGGGTCCCAGATTGTGAGAGGGTGCAGGCCAGAGTGAGGGATCCCACTGGTGCACGATCAGGGCCGGGAAGGACGCGGGAGGTTGGCCAACCAGGGAGGGACTGTGGGAGGGCTCCAGGGCATGTCCGGCCCATCTTGCTCAGTCCCAAATGGCCAGATCCCAGCAGCAAGCTAATCTACTGGTTGGAGCGTCTTCCCCTGGTGGTCAGTGCACATCATATCGAGTGGTTGAGCGGCCTTAGCATATCATTAACATATTACACTTTGATTGGTTGAATGGCCGACCAGACGGCCAGACACTTAACATATTAGGTTTTTATTATATAGGATGAGTATTCAGTTGACATTCACCTGAACTATCTTACAGAGGAAGCCTCTAGGTGATGCTAAGGAAGAGTAATGCGTCAGGACCCATTCAAGCCAGACTGTAGTAGGATGCTGGTAGAAGTCAAAATATCTATAATAATAAAAGTGTAATATGCTAATCAGACCGGACATCCGTCTGGATGACCTTCCAGACAAAGCCGGGCTGCCATAGAGAAGCTGGTGCTGGCAGCCAGGGGAAGGAAGGCCTACTCTTCCATGAATTTCGTGCATCGGGCCTCTAGTAAAATGATAATAATGTGGAACTGAGATAGACTCCAGGCATAAAAAGATAGAAGCACCTAAATTCAGTTACTGCATAAATATTAGCTTCAAGACATGGTAGCTATCACTTGTTGTCTCTAAACCATCCCCAAATTTAAAATTTTAAATGAAATTTACTACTGAGAGTAAATGTGAAATATTGCCTCAAATTTACCATTGTTTGCAAAGGTGTTAATATTCTAAATTTACCAGGTTTGTTAAACTAAGTAGTTTATCATACATTACAACCGGATATATAACTACCTCATACATGTTTTTCAAAATCTGTAACTTCACTACTCTTTTCATTTAGGTTGACTCCCCTCACTTATGAAATAAACATTTTAAAAGTCTTCACATAGAACACTGAACATTTAAAGCCCTTTATAATCTGGCATTTGTCTGCTTTTCTGCCCTCATGTCCTACAATTCTTACTACTTCCTTCCTCAACATAGACACACATACCAAGATATTAATCATCTTCTGGACACGCTAAGGCTGTTGATAACACTGCCTTTGTATATGTAGTCCTGCTTATTCTTTGCTGGGAAAGTCTTCTAGGATGTGCACATATCCTGATCAACTCCTTATGCCATAAACCCCAGATTGGAGAGGCCTTTGAAATAAATCTCGGTTTTTGTCCCAGGAAGGGAGTTGATTATTTCAAGGGCTGATTTAGCCTCTAAACATCTAGCACTTACCACAAGGAATTGTATTATTTTCTTACAGGTCAACAGACATTTGAAAGAAAGAGCTCATATCTTATTTTTCTTATATTTCTAGTCCCTGAAGCAAAGAAGATTTACTCAAAATGTTTGTTGAATGAATTTAAAGGATTCTTTCCAAATGGTGGTATGGTAAATGGTACATGGCAACTAGTAAATAATCAATGAATAATATGTTGGACAAAAAGCTTCTATTTTGGCTATATATCCTGAAATGTAAGAAGATTTTTAAAACTCTAATAATAACAAATCAAAAATTTAAAAAATAGATTCCATGTATCTTACTTGATGAATATTTCTTCAAGATTAGAGAAATCACACCAAATTTTAACTTTATTTGGTGAGCAGGATGTATTAATTATGATATGCCCTTTTAGTAGATTTTCTTAAATTCCATAAATCTAAACAAGGGATATCTGTTTGCAACATATTTTCCTGAAATTTCAGTAAAAATGTCCTTTCCTTTAATATAATATCAAGTGAAGTAATGCCTCCAGTATAAGAGCATTGCATCTTTTGTCAAGTGCAGGGACTTGTTTCACTTCCCTGAAATGTGTACTGATGCTTTCTCTTCCTCAGAGCTGCATTAGCAGGCTTTTAGGACCTCTCCAATCAAACTCCAACTAGGCCTTGTTCAGATGAAGGTAAAAGGAAAAAGAAAAAGTATATACAGACAGTATGCAAACTTTCTAAAATGTTTCAGGAAAATAGTGTTTACTTTCTTTATTTCCCTTTGAAGATGTTTTAAAAAGCAGATTTATAGATTGTTAGGAAGACTTTTGGATAACACAATTGCAGAAAAAGAACCATTTTTTTTCTGAGTGCTTTTAGAACATAAAGTGAGAATGTATAATGTCAGGGTTAGATCTAAATTTGTTTTTGTTTTTTCGGGGGGCTAACATCATTTACAGCCAGGATTAATTTACATCAAGAAATCTGGGCAATATTGTTGGAAACTGTTAGGAAATGGCTAATTTTATGAATGGGTGGGTTACTGGTTGACCCAGAGCCACTCTGGCCTTAAAACATAATCCCACAGAGGTCAAGGTGATACTCAGCATCAACAAGCAGACCATTGGGAACTTCTTTTTTCAAAGACCAAGTTTCCCCCTACTCACAGTAGGAAGCTTATAAATGTGGGGTCTGGGTAAGGAGAATAGCTAGATTAACAAGAATGTTGGAGACTTTTGGCCAAGATTGTGGCGTAGGTAGACATGGTACTCGCCTCCGCCCACAATGACATCAAAATCACAACTAAACCATCATTCAGAACCATTTGAAACTGAGCTAACTGGAAGTCCTACAATTAAAGAAGACACAGTGAGATTGGTAGGAGGGACAGAGTCTCGGAATGAGCTGGTCCCACACCCACATGTGGCTGATAAAAATCAGGAGGACATCTCGGCTGAGGGAGTTCCTCCCTGAGGAGTGAGGGTCCCTGCCCCATACAAGGCTCCCAAGCCCAGGGTTCCAGTGCCATAAAGAGAAGTCTCCATAACTTCTGGCTTTAAAAACCAGCAGGGATTGAGGCTGAGGGACATGGAAGCTGCTGGAGTTCCAGGGAGTTTCTCTTAAAGGGCCCATGCATGAACTAACTCAGACTCTACTCCCTCTGAACTCCAGTGAGGGGCAACAGCTTGAAAGGGGCGAGACACTTCAGGGAGGAACTGAGTTGTCCAGCATCAGGACAAGAGCTGGGGGTGGGGGGCAGCATTTCCCAGACAGAAGGGCTGGCAGAAGCCATTGTTTCTTTTCTGAGCCCCCTGCACTCTCCCATAGAGCCGATAGGTGAGTGCCATATCTGAATCTCCATCAACCTGGCTGATACTGTTTGCCCCACTCTAGTGATTCCCTGAGGCCCCATGCCCTACCCAAGACAGGCCACTGGAAACAGCTTGGGTAGGCCCAAAAGTTGCTTCAGATTTTCCTAATATCTCTCAAACAAGCAGCTAGCCTCATCAAGCCCCATACTTCTCGCTAAGTGGCTCCAAATCCAGCAGAGCAGCGCTGACCTTCATTCACAGCTTGGCTTTGCCTGAGCACCTCCAAGCCCAGTGATGGCGAACCTATGACACGCGTGTCACAGGTGACACGCGAACTCATTTTTTTGGTTGATTTTTCTTTGTTAAATGGCATTTAAATATATAAAATAAATATCAAAAATATAAGTCTTTGTTTTACTATGGTTACAAATATCAAAAAATTTCTATATGTGACACAGCACCAGAGTTAAGTTAGGGTTTTTCAAAATGCTGACACACCGAGCTCAAAAGGTTCGTCATCACTGTTCTAAGGCATGGTTTTAATGCAGGGGTGGGCAAACTTTTTGACTCGAGGGCCACAATGGGTTCTTAAACTGGACCGGAGGGCCGGAACAAAAGCATGGATGGAGTGTTTGTGTGAACTAATATAAATTCAAAGTAAACATCATTACATAAAAGGGTACGGTCTTTTTTTTTTTTTTTTAGTTTTATTCATTTCAAACGGGCCGGATCTGGCCCGCAGGCCGTAGTTTGCCCACTGCTGTTTTAATGACTTGCAATCTACATTAAGTAATGTGATTATCAGCTGCTTTTCCTTAACTATTGGATTAAACACTAGTTGTTTATCCTACATTCCCTTTATATCTTGTCTGATTTTCATTTTCCCCTGTTCAGTGTTTCCAAATTTTGCCTAATCATAGTATCACCTGCAAATGCTTGTTAAAAATACACAATCCCAAAATATCCTCTCCATACCTCTCTCCCCCAGTCCCATGATTGTGATTTGGTAAGTGGGTGATATAATTAGGGTGCATATTATTTAAGTACCCTTTTGTTGATGCTGGACTTGAGGGATGACCAAACCATAGCTTTTTCCCCCCAAGACATCTTCCAGAGTTGAGATCCTTCAATGCTTTCATTGTAGAATGAAATACACCTTTAAGACAGGATTAAAGTATGACATTATCCACCAGCATTTGCCATCCTGGCTTCCTGAGGACAATATCTGTGGAAGTCAGATAGGTCTCTGTTTTCATCAAGTCTTCCAAGGAGTTAAGAGGCCATAATTGTGCAGGAGCATTCTGTACCAGAAATGAGATATAGATATAAATACTATTACAAATCAAAAGCAAGACTAAGAGGAGGTAAAAGCCACAGGAATCTGTATCCAATAATTTTTTCATTTATTCAACTACTCATTGAAATTTTATAAAGCTTTGCTGCAGGTTCTCAACTTTGGGAGCTTCAGTATTACCGTGGTGCTTTAAAAAATACAAATAGTTTAGCCAAAACCCTGCCTACCAAATGACTATCTCTTGGGTTGAGCCGAATGTGTGTATTTTGAAAAAAGTCTACTTGAGAATCCCTGAGATGGGCACACTAACACTTCATTATCGAGTAATCTAGATCAGTAGTTCTCAATCCTGACGGAGGCATGACTGGGAAACATTCGTGATATAAACTCTTGAACCCCATGCATTTTTACTGAATCAGAAGCTTTTGGAGGTGGGAAAAGAAATCTGTTTTGAGAAAAAACAAAAACAAACTGAATTGAATCTGATGATTCAGCTGTTTAAGAACCATTCATCTAAATTTCAAGGGACTTTAAAGGAAAGAGTTTTGAGACAATTTAATAAAATGGTCCTTTGAAGGGAACCTGTAGAATTCTAGAGAAACATTTTTTAAAATTGTTAGTCTGAAGACAGCTGAAGCGAAGTTTTACCGTATCACATCTGCTCTGGTACCTTCCTCTTCCTTGTGGTACTTCTAGTCTTCTCTCTTCCTTTTTCCTCCCTACCTCCCTGCCTCTCCTTTTCTCATTCATGCCTAAAATCTATATTACAGAATTTAGTTTAGTGAATTGTATAAGTTATCTCATAAAATGCTGTTTGGATACAATTTTAATTAGGTATAGGGCAGAGTTCCTCAAATCTGACATTACATTTGAATTACCTGGGGAGCTTTAAAAAAATGCCCACACTCCACCCTGGAGTAATTACATCTGGGACTGGACTTCTAGTACATGTATGCTTCTGAAAGCTTTTCAGTTGATTCTAATGGTAAGAATCAACTGGATTGAGGGTTGAGAATAGCTAGTTAATTTTATTTGTCATTAATGCATTCAAATTGATAAATTAGGACTGAGATCTTTTGCCACCTGCCATTTCTGTTGCTGTTTATCAGTTCTTTTTAATGCTAAAATCTATGTGATATAGGATAGGTTTTAGTGAGATGGCAAACTGTTTCATGCAGGCCAAAAAGAAAACAATGTGAAAAGACATTACTTTGTACCTGGTAACCTGAGCACTTACCACCAGGCTGATGGGATATGTGGATACAGTCTCCACAAAACCAAGGTTTTGGGTTGTTTCTTGCCATTCATATTTTAATGTACAATTTCAAATGTTTTGTAGTGAACTATACATCTTCCTTAGAGACTGAAGCCTTTAGGCCTTATAAGTTCCAGGACATACCACACCATAACTAAAGTGACACCCTTTTATTATTTATTTATTTTTTTATATATAAGGAAAAGCTTAGATTGTGAATATTTTCACAAGAAATATATAAATGTACTTATATTTTGGAATACCTATATAATGGAAGGAAGCAGAGTAATGAGATGTTTTATTTCCTTTAGAGCATTTGTAGTTCTATTCATCAAACATTTAGGGAATCTCACACTAAACACTAGATGCAATATTGGACATTTGGAATGAGCATACAAATAACATGCTTACTGCCCTCAGAGAGTTCACCTGAATGAATAAAAAAGGCATGCTAAACAGTAAGATAGCTATATATGTAGTCTAGCTGACAAAATAAAACAAATATGCATGTCACAAATATTAGAAACTGGCTATTTGATCATAATTGGAAAATTATTAGAGAATAATGAAGTGCTAACTAGAGTGCTGCTACTTAAAGACTAATAGGAATTGAGAAGCAGTGGGAATAAGATTTATACAGAGCATGGTACTTTACCAAGAATAACAGAATTTGCATAGAGGATGTAGAAAAAGAGGCCATTCTAGGTGTAGGACTCAGAGAGCAAAGGGGCCAATGTGGTGTACACATTAATGTAGGTGTTGAGGGGCAGAGTATATGCAGACACACAGAAGTAAATTCTTACTTTTTGGAGAGGAGGTCATGAATTCTTTTGATAAGCTCATGAAAGTGATGCAACTCTTTCTCCAGAACAATGCATAAACATGCAAATGCAAAACTTCGTATTTTGCTTTATGGATTTAAAACTTCCTTAAAGGCTAGTGGAGGAAATAAAGCATAAGTGGTTTGTTTCCAAATGACTATTGATTTATGAGGAGGGAAGTGAAATTGTTACACTGGGTTTAGGGACATTTTCTGGCTAAGAAAAATTTTCCTGGTAGTAATGTAACTAGAATGATTAGAACCAATAATGTAAATATGAAATTACAATGGAGATTAAATCTATAAAAGGAAGATATTACTCATTAATTAACTAAAGTTTTTATTTTATTTTATTTATTTATTTTTTTAATTTTTTAATATATTTTATTGATTTTTTACAGAGAGGAAGGAAGAGAGATAGAGAGTTAGAAACATCGATCAGCGGCCTCCTGCACATCTCCTACTGGGGATGTGCCCGCAACCCAGGTACATGCCCTTGACCGGAATCGAACCTGTGACCTTTCAATCCGCAGGCTGACGCTCTATCCACTGAGCCAAACCGGTTTCGGCAACTAAAGTTTTGAAGTTATTGGAATGCAATGAATAATTTTCTGTGTGCCTTTTATTTTTATAGAGGCCCGGGGCAATCAGGCAGGCAGGTGAGCAGTTAGGAGTGATCAGGCAGGCAGGCAAGCAGTTAGGGGTGATCAGGCAGGTAGGAAAGTAGTTAGGGGCGATCAGGCAGGCATTCAGAAGGGTCCCTCAGCCAGACCTGCACCCTCTCGCAATCTGGGACCCCTCGGGGGATGTCCAACTGCCAGTTTAAGCCGGTTTCCCACATAGGGCCTAAACTGGCAGTCAGACATCCCTCTTGCAATCCAGGACTGCTGGCTCCTAACCACCACTGGCTCCTAAACCTGCCTACCTCCTGCCTGCCTGATTACCCCTAAATGCTCGCCTGCCTGCCTGATTGCCCCTAACCACTTTCCTGCCTGCCTGATTACCCCTAAATGCTCGCCTGCCTGCCTGATTGCCCCTAACCACTTTCCTGCCTGCCTGATCACCCCTAACCACCTCTGCCTTGGCCCCTGTCACCATGGCTTCATCCAGAAGAATATCTGGAATGATGTTTGGAAGGTCGTTTGGCTGTCTGGTCTAATTAGCATATTGTGCTTTTATTATTATAGATGCTCCAAATATTTTTGGAGGTATCTTATGATACCAGAATTTATGTAGTATCTTAGAAGCAGAAAAACTGTAATAAGAGTTTTAACAGTTGGCTATTATAAATAAAAAAATAGTATTTTCATCATATTAATTTGTAGGAGATGAAAGAGAAGGTAAAAACATGACAGTGCTATCAAATTTTGCAGAATAATTAGAACCTGGCAAGAAGAAAGGTTTTGCATATAATAAGTTTAATAAAAACCCATGGTTTTAAGAATTTTTCATTTCATAGCTTGCTGAGGTAACTTGGTTCTTTATAAGGAAGCATAACGTAGAAAATCTGATGTGTAAAGGAACCACATGTAGGAGGAAGAGATGATGAACTTGCATGTCCTTGCTTGAAGAAGACAGCTATAAACCAGCAGAGGGAGTATGTTAACCAGATTTTCAATAGTGTTAACATTTTTCACACAAGTCATGAGTATGAAAAGCTTTACTATAACAGAGTGAAAATCAAAATTATAAAGATACCTTCTATCTTGATAATTAGATCCACTGCATTCTTTTGTAAGTCTCTCTATATCATGGTTTTATGAAATTACACAAGGCTGAAATTGGCAAACTAAGCAAAATGTGAGAATAAATGTTTTATTCGTGGTTAGAGCTGTGAAGTTGATAGCCTTCTTGTCTTCTGCTGAAATTCAAGAAGGGAGATCTGATTTTCAAGAACTGAACTGTGGTAGTGCAGATGTTTACATTTTGGACAAAAATATTGTTATACGATTTTTTTTCTAAGAAAATAAGCTGAATTGTGTCAATTTGCTTTCCAATTAAGTTATATATACTATAGTTTAACTTGAAAGTTATGTTTAACTTTACACAAATCTTTTAAAACAAAAGCAAACTTATTGGTGGTAGGAGTGATAAAAAGATCAGGGCAAGAAAGTAGAAAATACAGTCGTCCCCCTTTATCTGTAGGTGATACATTCCAAGTTCCAATATGCCTGAAACTGCCAACAGTGCAAAACCCTATATACACTATGTTTTTTTCTATGCATAGATATATTATGCATATAATTTATGTATTAGGCACAGTAACAAACTAACAACAATCCTATATAATAAAAGCCTAATATGTGAAGTGTCTGACTGTTCAACTGTTCGACCAGTAGCTATGATGTACACTGGCCACCAGGAGGCAGATGCTCCGACTGGTAGGTTAGCTTGCTGCTGGGTTCGGTTGATCAGGACTGGCGAGGCGGGCTGGACACACCCTGGAGCCCTCCCGTGGTCCCTCTCTGGCTCTGATAGTGCACCAGTGGGGTCCCTCGGCCTGGCCTGTGCCCTCTTGCAATCTGGGACCCCTCAGGAGATGCCGGAGATCTGGTTTTGGCCCGATCCCCACAGATCAGGCCGAGGGACCACACCGGTGCATGAATCTGTGCACCAGGCCTCTAGTAACTAATAATAAAATGAAACAATTATAATAATACACTGTAATAAAAGTTTATCTCTAAATATCTTGTTGTCTACTCATCTTTTCACTTAAAGGAAGCACTTTTTGGGTCCTCTTTGGCATATCTGAATTGCCAGTGTCACTATTCTTGCACTTTGAGGCCATCCTACATAATAAAAGCCTAATATGCAAATCGCCAAGCAGTGAAACAACCGGTGGAAGGACCAGTCACTATCATGTGCACTGACTACCAGGGGGCAGATGCTCAATGCAGGAGCTGCCCCCAGCCTGTAGGCCCCAGGCTAGCCAAGGCAGGTGCCAGCGGGGGCCCTGATCACCCCGCTAGTCACCCCACAGATCAGCCCTGATTACTGGCCAGGCCTAGGGACCCTACCCATGCACAAATTTCGTTCATTGGGCCTCTAGTTATTAAGTAAAATGAGAATGATCTGAATATGAGCACTGTGATACTGACACAGTGACTAACAGGTGGGGAGTATATACAGTGTGGAGAAGCTGGACAAAGGAATGATTAATGTCCTGGGCAGGATGGAGAGGAGCAGCATGAATTTTCATCACACTACTCAGAAAAGTGCACAATTTAAAATGTATGAATTGTTTATTTCTGTAATTTTCCATTTAATATTTCAGATCTTGATTGACTGTGGATAACTGAAACTGTAGAAAACAACACCATAGATAAGGAGGGACTACTATAAAGCTGGGATGAAATTAGTACTTAAAAATTTTGGCCCCAGCTGGTTTGGCTCAGTGGATAGAGTGTCCGGTCAAGGGCAGGTACCCAGGTTATGGGCTAGATCCCCAGTAGGGGGCGTGCAGGAGGCAGCCAGTCAATGATTCTCATCATTGATGTTTTTATCTCTCTTTCCCTCTCCCTTCCTCTCTGAAATTAATGAAAATATATTTAAAAAAATTTTATACATTTGCTGAAGTTGTGCAGAAAGTTGACTGACTTCATAGTAGAAAATAAATTATCTTAGTTTCTTAATTAAAAAGTTTAACAGCTTTATTGAGCTATATAACTCAATACAGTTCAGACATTAAAAGTGTAAAATTCAATGGTTTTTAGTATATTTACAGGTATGTGAACTCATCACCACAGTCAATTTTAAAACATTTTAATCACCTTGAAAGTAAACCCTCTACATTCTAGCTTTTACCTCTCTCCTTTATCGTTTACCTTTCAGCCATAAGAAACCACTAATTTATTTTCTGTCTCTGTAGATTTATATATTTTGGACTTTCATATGATTGAAATAATATAGTATGTGTTTTTTTGTGTGACTGGCTTCCATCACTAGGAATAACGTTCTCAAGATTTATCTATATTAGCGATTTTCAACCTTTTCCATCTCATGGCACACAGACTAATTACTAAAATTCTGCAGCATACCAAGAAATATACATTGCTGATCTGACAAAAACCATAGGTATAATTTTGATTGATTTAAAAGCAATAGTAATTATCTACCCTTTTTCTACAAAGTGACTTTAAAAAAATTGGGTGCCTATAAATGTCTACAAAGATTTCTGGTACCAAGAATTAAGCAATCAGGCCAGGCCACAGATCCAAGATGGCAGTGGATTAGGTAGATGTTACACTCACCTTTTCCCAGGACCTAACTGGAATTACAACTAAACTATAGAACAATTATCTTGAATAACCAACTGAAGACTAGCTGGAGAGAAATGTTATAATCAAAAATTTTCAGAAGAAGTCACATCAAGACTGGTAAGGAGGGCGGAGACACGGAAAGGACTGGCTCAGTTCCCATGGGCAGCAACTGAGGTTCTGGGGGGGATACCTCAGCTGCAGGAGTTCCCTCTGAGGAGCATGGGATCTGAACCCCAAGCTGGGCTTTCCAGCCCAGAGAACCAGAGCCAGAAAGAGGTTCCTACATAATATCCAGTAAAGTAACAGGCACCCTCTTAAAGAGCCAATGCACAAAATTTCATTTGTAGCTACTCACCCTGAACCCCAGCAGAAGGAGGGTAGAGTGAATAGAGTCATGTAAAGAGAATCTGAGGTTTGTGGTTCTGGGGAGGGAGCCGAAGGGTCAGGTGCCAGGATCTCTGTACTGAGCCATTCTCCAAACCACAGACAGCATCTTTCTTAGATGGAGCACTTTCTTCCATGTGGCATCAGCACCCATTTATGATAAAAACTCTCAGAAAAGTGGGAACAGAGGGAACATACCTCAGTATAATAAAGGCCACATGTGACAAACGCACAGGCAACATCATACTCAATGGGCAAAAACGACAAGCATTTCCCTTAAAATCAGGAACAAAACAGGGATGTCCAGTTTCACCACTCCTTTTTGTTGTTGTTGGTAATCCTCACCTGAGGATATTTTCCCATTGATCTTTTAGAGAGAGTGTAAGAGAGAGGAAAAGACAGAGCGAGAAACATCAATGTGAGAGAAACACATTGATTGATTGCCTCCTGCACACCCGCCCCCCTCCATCCCCCTGGCCCTACTACGTGCCCTTGTTCGGAATCGAACTAGGAACCCTTTGGTCTGCAGGCCAGAGTTCTATCCACTGAGCCAAACCAGCCAGTGCTCACCACTCTTATTTGATATAGTACTGCAATAGCATTCAGAGGAGAAGACAAAATAAAAGGCATCCAAATTGGAAAGGAAGAGGTAAAACTGTCATTATTTGCAGATATGACTGTATAAAGAGAACCCTAAAGATTCCACCAAAAACCTATTAGAACTGAAAAATGAATTCAGTAAAGTAGTAGGATGCAAAATAAATATCCAGAAATCAGTTGCATTTTTATATGCCAATAATGAACTATAAGAAAGGGAAACTAAAGAACCAATTCCATTCACAATTGCTTCAAAAAGAACAAAATGCCTAGGAATAAATTTAATTAAGGATGTAAAAGATCTGTACTCAGAAAATTATAAGACTCTGAGGGAAGAAATTTAAGAAGATGCAAATAAGTGTAAGCATATACCATGTTCACTGATAGGAGGCATTGCTAGTAACATCATTATAATGCCCATACTACCCAAAGCAATCTATAAGTTCAATGCAATTCCTATCAAGATACCAATGGCTTATTTCACAGAACTAGAACAAATATTCCAAAAAGTTATATGGAGCCTCAAAAGACCCTGAATAGCAACAGAAATTTTGAGAAAGAACAAAGTTGGAGGAATCACACTACTTAATATCAAGCCATAGTAAATCAAAACAGCATGGTACTGCATTAAAAGCAGACATATAGATTGATGGAACAGAATGGAGAGCCCAGAAATAAACCCACACCTTTACAGTCAATTAATATTTGACAAAGCAGGCAACAACATACAATTGGGTAATGATAGTGTATTCAATAAATTGTGTTGGGAATATTGGACAGATACATACAAAAAATAAAACTAGGCATCTTTCTTAACCATATACAAGAATAAATTAAATATGGATTAAAGACTTAAATGTTAGACTGGAAAACATAATAATCCTAGAAGAAAAAACATAGGCAAAAAATCTCAGTCATTTCTCATAGCAATATATATAGAGCCTCAGGCAAGGGAAACAAAAAAATAAACAAATGGACTATATCAAATTTAAAAGTTTTTGCACAGGAAAGGAAACCATCAACAAAATGAAAAGACAACCCATTGAATGGGAGAACATTTTCTCTGATACATCTGATAAACGGTTAATATTAAAAATTATAAAGAGCTTGTAAAACTCCACACCAAAAATAAACAACCCAGTTTAACAAATGGGCAAAGGATCCGAATAGACACTTCTCCAAAGTGGACATACAGATGGGCAATAGGCATATAAAAAGATGCTCAACATCACGAATCCTCAGAGAAATGCAAATTAATACCACAATGCCATATCACGTCACACTTGTCAGAATTGCTATCATCAATAAATCAACAAACAGTGATGTTGAGGATTTGGAGAGAAGGGAACCCTTGTCCACTGTTGGTGGTAATGCAGACTTGTACAGCCACTGTGGAAAGCAGTATGGGGTTACCTCAAAAAATTAAAAATAGAACTGCCTTATGACTCAACTATTCTAGTTCTGGGAGTTTATCCAAGGAAACCTGAAATACTAATTCAAAAGAATATATGCACCCTTATGTTTATTGCAGTGTTATTTACAATAGCTAAGATTTGGAAGCAGCCTAAGTGTCTATCAGTAGATGAGTGGATAAGAAAACTGTGGTCTGCATTCCCACCAGCAGTGCAAGAGGGTTCCTTTTTCTCTGAAATCTCACCAACACTTGTCATTTGTTGATCTGTTGATGATAGCCATTCTGACAGGTGTGAGATGGTACCTCATTGTTGTTTTGATTTGCATCTCTTTTGTTAAGTTGAATGAGGCCCCTATACATTCTGGAGATTAAACCCTTATTGGAGATAATATTGGCAAATATGTTCTCCCATGCAGTGGGCTTTCTTGTTTTGTTGATGGTTACCTTTGCTGTGCAGAAGCTTTTTATTTTGATTAAGTCACAGTTGTTTATTTTCTCAGTTTCCATTGCTCTAGGAGCTGTATCGATAAAGATATTGCTATGACAAACGTCCGCTATTTTGCTGCCTATGGCTTCTACTAAGATTTTATGGTTTCCCGTCTTACATGTAAGTCCTTTATCCATTTTGAGTTAATTTTTTGTATGGTGTAAGTTGGTGGTCTAGTTTCATTTTTTTGCATGTATCTGTCCGGCCCAGAGACGGCTTGTATCTCGAAAAACTCTTTAGTCGTGACACTCGTAAGTCAAGGCCCCACTGTATAATAAAGGGTAATATGCAAATTGACCCTAACAGCAGAACAACTGGGAATGACTGGTCACTATGACACACACTGACCACCAGGGGGCAGACACTCAATGCAGGAGCTGTCCCCTGGTGGTCAGTGCGCTCCCACAGGGGGAGCTCTGCTCAGCCACAAGCCAGGCTGATGGCTGTCAGCATAGCGGTGGTGGCGGGAGCCTCTCCTGTCTCCTCAGCAGCGTTAAGGTTGTCTGACTGCAGCTTAGGCCTGATCCCTGCTGGCAAGTGGACATCCCCCGAGGGCTCCTGGGCTGCCAGAGGGATGTCTGACTGCCAGCTTAGGTCTGATCCCCCGGGGAGCAGGCCTAAGCAGGCAGGTGGACATCCCCCGAGGGGTCCCAGAATGTGAGAGGGCACAGGCCGGGCTGAGGGACCCCCCTGAGTGCACAAATTTTTGTTCACCCGGCCTCTAGTTGAGTATTAATGGCTTGGGCCAATTTCTGGGTTCCATTGGTCTATATGTCTGTTCTTGTGCCAGGACCAGGCAGTTTTGAGAGCAGTGGCTTTGTAGTATAGCTTGATATCTGGTATTGTGATCCCTCCAACTTTGTTCTTCTTTCTCAAGATTGCTG
>NW_005360226.1:12608-19950 GCF_000412655.1 Myotis brandtii | reverse complement strand
GAGAGCATTATGCTAAGTGAAATCAGCCAGTCAGAGAAAGATAAATATCACATGATCTCACTCATTTGTGGAATATAATGAACAACATAAACTGATGAACAAAAATAGAACCAGAGTCATAGAAGCATCGAACAGACTGTCCAACCTATGAGAGAAGGCAAGGAGTGAGGGGGTAAGAGATTAACCAAAGGACCTATATGCATGCATATAAGCATAACCAATGGACACAGATGAGGCGGGGGGTGAGGGCATGTGCTGGGGGGTGGGGACGGCTGGGGAGAGGTCAATGAGGGAAAAGAGAGACTTACGTAATACTTTAAACAATAAAGAATTTAAATTAAAAAAAAATTGAAGGAAAATAAACTTCCTCACACTCCCCCCCCCGCCCCCGCAAAAAGAAAGCTGTGGTACATGTACTGAATAGAATACTACTTGACCATGAAAATGAAGGAAATATTACCCTTTGCAACAGCATAGATGAACCTGGAGAGCATTATGCAAAATGATACAGCCCAGTCATCCAGTCAGAGAAAGACAGGTACTATATAATTTTACTCATGAATTGAGTAATTTTACTCAATTACTCATATATTAATGGACAAAATAGAGACACATTCATAGAGAGAGAGCAGGCTGACAGCTATCAGGAGTCTGGAGATGCCTGGGTGGGGAGAGTGGAGGGATTGAGTATAAGGAAAAAATTCATGGACTGGGACAGGTGGGTGGGGAAGAGGGGGGTGGGGGAGTTGGAGGACAGTATACTGGGGATAAATGGTGATGGACAGAGACTTTACTTGGGATGGTGAACACACAATACGGTGTGTAGAATTGTTGTAGAATTATGCATCTGAAACCTGTAAAATTTTGTTAACCAGTGTCATCCAATAAATTCTATAAAAAGGATAAAAATAATTGAGCATTCAGACACACCCTTATTATGCAATGTGACAAATAAGATGCAGCTCTATTATATGACCTATATATTTAGGGTTCAAGATGTCATTTACACCAGAAGGCTATTGTTGTGTTGGCTGCTGTCATATTTTTATTTGACAAGGCAAGGGAAAAGAGGTTGTAAGGTTAAATAATTGCATGTTTTAAAAATTCTTGCAGCACACCAGTTGAAAATCACTGATTTATATTATGGTGTGTTATGAGTTCTCCATTCCTTTTTCACGGCTGAATAATAGTTCATTATATGGCCATGCCACATTTTGTTTAGCCATTCATCCATTGATGGATATTTGGATTGTTTTCATATTTTGGCTGTTATTAATAATGCTGTCATAAACATGTGTGTACAAGTTTCTGTATTGCATATGTCTCATTTCTGTTGAGTATATACAAAAGAGTGAAATTCCTGGTAACTGTGTTTAGTGATTTGCAGAACTGCCACACTATTTTCCAAAATCGTTGCCCTATTTTACATTCCTACTACTAGGATTCTGATTTCTCAACATACTTGCCAGCACTTATTACCTCTTTTTTAAATTCTAGCCACTCCAGTGGGTATGAGGTGGTGTCTCACTGTGATTTTTATTTGCATTTCCCTAAGGACTAATTATGGTTGAATATTCTTTAATGATCATGGGAGAAAAAGAAATAATTTGCTTATTATCATATATCTATATTTCTGCTATGTACATGGACCTGAGAAAACTTTATTTTATGGGTCTTTATAAAGAGACTCTGTATAATACAGGGAGTAATCTCCTCTAGGATATTTCTATAGTCAACATTGTAACTCTGTGTCAGAGTTGGGGGATGTGATATGCTGTAAGAAAAATTAGAATTTGCAAAGTATTTTATAATTAGGGATACATAATTTTTAAAATTGATGTTGATTAAAGAGACACCTGTCTTAAACAACCATTTGTTTTCTCTGAAGCACACTGAGTGAAAAGCTAGATTCACCTTAATTTGCCCTTATAAGTGTGCTAATCTTGGCAAATATAAGTCAACAATTCTATTTACTCTGTTAGTTCTGCTGAAATTAAAAGGAAACAATTTAAGGCTACTTTGAAGAGCTCATTCTAGAGAATGCGATTCCTGTTTTTCTTTCTGGGAATCTTTTCTTACCAGCTGGCTCTGCAAAGATGATAAATCCTGTCTCCTGCTGACTGTTCACCCCTTTAGAAACTCAGTGTCACTGTGCTCTTATTCACCTTAGAATATGTTGATCTTTCCAGATCTCGACATTTGGGCTGAAAATAATAACAGACAAAAACCCTGGGAAGAATTCATTCCCTCCCATGTTTTTGCTGCTGGGATTCAGACAGGGCTATTTTTTTCTGTGTCCATTTCTTGAAGCAAAGCAGGCTGAGACTATATGTTATTTTTAAAAAGTACTCTCTTCTTTCCTCAGATTAAACACCAGGTGTGAAATTAACCCCTGGAGGTGGTTGAATAGAGATAATGTGTCTGTTCAAGAATGAGATATTTTACAGTTAATAAGACTTCATTTGGTGCTATATTATTCCCTTGTCAGAAGCTTAGAAATCATTTAATAATTCTGAAAGAACTTGAGGAAGTTGTAATGAAACATTGCTATTCTCTTTAGCAGCCCTTCTCTCTAAGTCCCCTCTAGCTTTGGGACTTAATGATTTATGTCATGGCTTCTAGATTCTCTGAGTTTGGCAAAGAGAAGAGAAGATATATTAAAAAAAAATACTAACTGCCCTCTTTGAAATTTTTGTGTCTCAATCCTTTTATTGTGAATTTTTACCAAATAGATGAAAAAAAAATCCAGCAATATATAAGGATTTTGCTAGATAACTCCAGCAGATGTACAAAATAAGCAGAGAAATTGTTCCGATTCCATCATTTACTAAATACATAATTATACATCCTTTGTATTAGCTAACTTTCAACTAGTGGGGGAATTAAATTCAATAAACCTTAGATTAAAATTTGTGGATCTGTTTGGCACTACAGTGATAGGAAAAATGAGTGGCTTGAGTAACCGGTAGAAGAGGTAAAAAGATTTACTTCCTAAACATTTTTATAGTTATTCAGTAACAGCAACACTGTTAATTAAATGTCACCAATAATAAGAAAAAAAAATGAAGCAACTCGAAGCACTTCCCAGAAAGTCTCACTTTCATCGCAGATTTGGTTAAACCTCATTAATTTTCCTTGGCAGCTCACCAGAGCAGAGAAAGATATGGAAAGCAGGATTCAATGTGCTAGAATAGCCATTTCCATGGGCTCAGCCAGCTCTCATTCATCACGATCTAATCATGTCCTCGGCTTGGACCACCGCTATGACCAGAACCCGCTTCCTGGGTGTGTGACCAGTGCAGGCAGGCACTTTGGGTTTAATGCTCTGCAGTTGCTATCTTGAAATTCTTAATAATTTAATCTTTGCATGTGTGCTGTATAATTCAAGTCTGATGGAACAGTGGAATCTGTGCCAGGGCCTTGGAGCCTGGGTTTGGGTGGGGGATTCCTGCCTTTCGCCACCTCCATGTGTCCCAGGACCTAAGCTCAGGCACCAGCTCCCCTCCCCCTCCCTTTTTGCCGCCACCCCCAGCGGGGTCTGGGTGTGTGGAGAAGGCTAGGATTGGGTATGAACCTCTTGTGCCCAGCTGTGGGGCAGGGCTAGGAGGTCTTTACTCTCCTAAGAGAGGGCAGCATTAAAGAGACAGATGGCGAAAGCAAGGAGAAAGCTTCTTGCCAGCTCTGTGAACAAGAGGTCTCCTTTTTCATTTTGCACCGTGTCTTGCAAATTATGTAGCTGGCCCTGTTTGTTACACGTTGATTCTCCTCATTTCACCCTTGCTATTTGGTTGTTTTCTTTTGAAATGTGTGGATAGAGTAAAAATAACATATTTCCCTTGTTGTTCCCCCCCTATGCTCCTGAGGGCTTTTGTGGGGTTTTTCACTGGTCAGATCCACTCAGATTCTAGGGAATGACACTTTGTTACAAAGGCCATGGTTTTGAGTACTCTGGGGATTAATTAATGTCTCTTTGAATGACTCTATTGGATTTATTTTTCTACAGGGAATTCAAGCAACCATTATATAAAAGATTTTTGTAGCCCGGCCGGTGTGGCTCAGTAGTGGAGCGTCAACCTATGAACCAGGAGGTCACAGTTTGATTCCCGGTTCAGGGCACATGCCCAGATTGCAGGATCTATGCCCAGTGTGGGGTGTCCAGGAGGCAGCCAACCAATGATTCTCTCTCATCATTAATGTTTCTCTCTCTCTCCTTCTCCCTTCCTCTCTGAAATCAATAAAAATATATTTTAAAAAAGATTTTTGTAATCTTTGTAATGTCCCATACTTATTTTTGTTATTGTCTGTATTGATTAGTAACATAATCTTACAGTCAGAAAGACCTATTCACTTACCTCTAGGGGCATCACAAAAAGGCTGCTCATTGGTCTTCCTTTGGTGTTTCTTTAAAAATTATTTTTATTTTTACTTTTAATTACAGTTTACTTTCCATATTATTTTGTATTGGTTTCAGGTATACAACATAGTGGTTAGACAATCATATACTTTACAAAAGTTTCCCCCCTCATATTTCCAGTACCTCATATTGTACCATACATAGTTATCACAATATTAGGGATTATATTCCCTCTGCTGTATTTCACATCCCTGTGACTATTTTGTAACTACCGATTTGTACTACTTAATCCCTTTACCTTTTCATTGGGTCTCCCAACCTCCCTTCCTTCAATTTTGGTTGCCTCCCATATGCACCCTGACCTGGGATCAACCCCGCACCCTGGGTATGTGCCCTGACTGAGAATTGAACCTGCGACCTTTTGGTGTACAGGATTATGCTCCAACCAACTGAACCACACTGGTTAGAGCAGCAATTCCCCTTTGAATATTTTGAGGTAACTCCATACTGTTTTCTACAGTGACTGCACCAATCTGTGTTCCCACCAACAGTGCACAAGAGTTCCCTTTCTTCCACATCCTAGCCAGCACTTGTTATTTGTGGATTTACTGGCAGGTGTGAGATGATATCTCATTGTGGTTTTAATCTGCATCTGCATATCTCTGACATTAGTAATGTTGAGCATCTTTTCATATGTCTCTGGGCCATCTGTATGTCCTCTTTGGAGAAGTGTCTATTCAGGTCTTTTGCCCATTTTTTAAATTGGATTGTTTGTGTGTTTTTTCTGGTGTTGAGTAGTAGCATGAGTTCTTTATAAATTTTGTATATTAACCCCTTCTTAGATGTATCTATCTCCTTCCATTCAGTAGGTTCTTTTTGTTTTGATGGTTTCCTTTGCTGTGCAAGAACTATTTATGTTGATACAGTCCCAACTGTTTAGGACTTCCTTTGTTTCCTACTCCTGTGAACAGGGTGGGCAGGAAAATCCTGGGAAGAATTGTGCTTCCAGGTACAGAAAACCACTGAACACTATTTTCTTGTCTCTGGCTCCAGAAAGTAAACATTCTCCTGGTACCCTAAAGATCACTCAGAAAATACTCTCTTTCAGATATTACCTGGTCCTGCATATTGATATACCATATGCAAATTTTTATAATTAGTAGCATTTGTTTACTCATTATTAGAGAGGGGCAATACCTCACATGCCAAGTTAAAATAGGTATCGTAAACAACACTGGGTAGATACATAGAGCATATCTAGCTAAAAGACATGGGGGACTAAATTCAAGCAATATTTCAAACTTGTCATAGACTATTCTCTTTCTCTAAAGCTCCCAGGAAAGAATGCTTACAGCTCTCTGATACCTTTCCTTTCTTTATAGCTGCAACCATTCTGTGTTTACTTTGTAATGTCTGCACAGTCTAGATTAGTGTTTCTCCATCTATTATCTATACATCTTCACTGTCCCCTCTAGTTAATCCCTCAAAAAAGGGTGACATAACTGGAAAATGCTACACACACTCACCCCTTCTAGGAGAATTTCAACATGTATTAATTTATTGAAGCCTCTCCATAGGACCACAGTAAAATGGGTGTTTAATATTTTTTAAACCAGAATTTTCCAAACTGATTTGCTCATGTGGCATATTTTCCTCCATTAACATCTATTAATATTTTAGGGCAAAAACAATCCACAGTGAATTCTTTGGTAATTGTTGGTCTGACAGAATTATTTGGGAGTAAGATCGTCACCTTTAACCAATTTGATCTGCATGATCTTAAAGATACATATGAACTCAGTGATGCCTGAAGATGACAGAGTGCCTAGAATCCAGAATTGTGTGTTTCAGAAGAGGTAGCTGTGTGTTGCAAGAAACCAAGAGTCTACCTGAAAAAGATAAAATCTTTAGATGGGTCTTCTGAGGGCAAACATCACAGAAATTGGAGCAGAGATTACTCATCCCACTTCTCTCCATATTAGTCTTATCTCTAATTATGGGATGTGGGCTCTTGTGTTAATGGGAGGGGTTGAATATAATTTTGAAAGATTATGCAATCTATAATAATAAAAGTGTAATATGCAAATCGACTGAATGACCGAACAGCAGAACAACCGTCTGGATGACCTTCCAGATGACTATGCCATGACATGCACTGGCACCAGGCCAGCCAAGGCAGGTGCTATGTGATTGGTCAGGGGGCTCCACCATCACCCCACGATTGCCCCACAAAGGGAGGCCCAGGCTACCCTCTGCGAGGCGATCAGTGGGGGGAGGCCCCATGATCGATCGCCCCACAGAGGGAGGCCTAGGCCATCAACCAGTGACACTGTGATGGGTATGCGGGGCTGGCCAGTGATCACCCTGCAGCAGGAGGCCCAGGCCAGCCAAGCAATCACACCCCATGCCTGTTGCCTGTAAAGGGAGGCAACCAGTGGTGGTGGCAGGGGGGAGGGACAGTGCTGCACAGATGGCAAGCAGTAGCAGTGGCAGGGGCGGGGCCAGCTGCCAGCAGCCAGGGGAAGGAAAACCCCGATAGGCCCTGATTGTCAGCCAGGCCTAGGAACCCTAGCCGAGGGGTCCCGGATTATGAGAGGGCACAGGCTGGGCTGAGGGACACCCCCTTCCCCTTGCACAAATTTCGTGCACCAAGCCTCTAGTGTGAATATAATAAGCAGAATAATGTCTCCCACTAATATAATGTCTCTTACTAATATCTGGAACCTAGAAATGTTATAGTATATGGAAAAGCGTCTTTGCTGATGTGATTTAAGTTAAAGATCTTGAGATGGGAAAATTATCCTGGATTATCTGGTGGACCTAATGCAATCACAATCCTATCTAATAAAAGACAAAAAGGGTAATTGACCATATCTCCGTTACGCTTCCCATTGGCTAATCAGCAGGATATGCAAATTAACTGCCAACAAAGATGGCGGTCGGCAGCCACGCAGCTGAAGGGAACATGAGGCTTGCTTGCTCCAGTGA
>NW_005360226.1:5464-11854 GCF_000412655.1 Myotis brandtii | reverse complement strand
GGGGAGCAGGCCTAAGCCAGCAGGTGGTCATCCCCTGAGGGGTCCCAGACTGCGAGAGGGCACAGGCCGGGCTGAGGGACCCCTCACCCCCGAGTGCACAAATTTTTGTGCACTGGGCCTCTAGTGTCTTTATAAGAGAGGGACAGAGGAAGATTACTTACAGAGGAAGAGGATGAGGCAGTGTGAACAAGGAGCTGCGAGTGATGTGGCAAAAAGCCAAGTGTATTATTAATCAGCATTCTTCAAAGAAACAGAACCAATAGGATATTAAGATTATAGATATTGACTCAGGTGATTGCAGAGGCCCAGAAGTCCCATGATCTGCTGTCAATGAACTGGATAACCAGGAAAGTGAGTGATGTAATTCAGCCAAAGTCCAAAGGCCTGAGAATGGTTGGGAGTAGATGAAGCTGATGGTGTGAATTCTGGTCAGATTCTGAAAGCCAGAGAAGCAGGACTGCTGATGTCCTAGGGCACAAGAAGATGGATGTCTCAGCTCAAGCAGAGAGAACATAGTCACCTTTTTTATTTTGCCCTTTTGTTCTTTCCAGGCTTTTAAAAGATGGGATGATGCCTACCTCCATTGGTGGGGGGATCTACTTTATTCAGCCTGTTGATTAAATGCTAATCTCTTCTGGAAATTCCCTCATAGACACACCCAGAAATAATGTTTTAGCAGCTATGTAAGCATCGCTTAGCCCAGTGAAGTTGACACATACAAATAACTATTACACCAAGGACTGCTGGCAGTCCCCATAGCTGAAAAAGGCGAGAATGAGTGTCCTCCAGAGCCTTCGTGGTCCATTGGTACTGATTTTGGACTTAATTGTTTCAAGGACTCTGACCAGAATCAAATGAAATCAGATGGGTATAACTAAATGTACTCCCATATCTACCTATCATCTATTTAAAAATCCATTTATCTACCATCTATGTCTCTAATCATTTATTACCTATCATTATTCTTTCTAGCACATTGTTTGACCTATGATACTGTCATTATTAACTTCTAGATCACTGTAGGGGAAATAATAAAAAATTCAATAAGGGCCATAACTAAAGACTGAAAGAATAACAAGAAAAAAAAACCCTCAAGATATTTTATTATCTGTCAGCAGAAATTTTAATGTTATAAACCACATATAGACATATTTTAATTTGCAGTGGTTAATATGAGTATTCTAGAATGTTGGTTGGCTCAGAAAAAAAATCTTTGTAGAAACAACCATATAATGATATTTAAATTTTATTTCCAAATTCCACTTTACACCACAAAACTCCTGCCTCTGATGCTGCCCCATCTAGTAAGAGCAAAACTTTCATTTCAAAATTGAAAAAGCTTAGTGAGACCCAACTAGACAGATGCATGCATAGAATGGTATTTATTTTGGAAGGTTGAGACTTCACTAATACCAATGAATGTCCCTTGACTGAATTAGCAGCAAGGAGGAATTCGTCCAAGTGCGTTCATGCCAAGGATGGTCTGGGCTCCTCACATTAGAGCAAACCCTCATCGGCCTCGCCAGCTGAGTGTGTCACATCCGAGGCCCAGGAGCCAGGTGTCAATCCTGGGTTCTGTTGCACTTATAGGTGTGGGATCACTGGCCAGTGGTTGATATAAACGGAATAAAAAACCTTCCATGCTCCATTGGCTCAAAACTGCCTGCTCTGTGCTGCTCTGGCATGCTGGCTGCTCTTATTGTTACCCCATCCCCTCACCTTCCTGTCTGACAACCTCAGTCTTGTCTTTAGACTGTGGTTTAGGGGCAGTCTGCATGCTCTGATTTTAACCTGGGCTGAGTCCCCTAGACCGATTCTTCACCTACCTTTAGCAGACCTTAATCTCTCCCCCGATTCCGACCCCCCTTTTCCCACCAACTAGGTTATAATTATTTTTTTTACAGATAAATGTTTATAGCAGTTTTATTCATAATTGGAAAACCTTGGAAGAAATGAACTGTAAAGCTTCAAAAACCAAAAACAAACCAAAAACCATGTAGGTTTTTTTTTTTTTTTTACTAAATTTTTATTGATTTCAGAGAGGAAGGGAGAGGGAGAGAGAGATAGAAACATCAGTGATGAGAGAGAATCATTGATTGGCTGCCTCCTGCATGCCCCCCACTGGGGATCGAGCCTGCAACCTGGGCATGTGCCCTTGCCCGGAATCAAAGCTGGGACCCTTGAGTCCACAGGCCAATGCTCTATCCACTGAGCCAAATTGGCTAGGGCACCATGTAGGTAAAAGAAGCCAGAAAAAGAAGCCAGTCTGGAAAGTAATATACTGTATGATTCCAACTATATGGCATTCTGGAAAAGGCAACTATAGATACACTGAGATGCACTGGTTTTCAGGAGTTCAGAAAAAGGGAGTTGGTATAAATACGAGAAGCAAAGGGAATTTTTAGAGCAGTGAAACTATTCCATATTATGCTATAAAGGTAGACCATAATATTATACATTTGTCAGCAACCCATATAAATTTATAATTCAAAGAGTGGAACTAAATATAAACCATGTAAATGGTTTAGTTAATAAACCACTTCAGTTAATAATAATATATCAATATTGGTTCAATTGTTATGAATGTATTCCACTATTACAATATATTAATAACAATGGAGAAACTGGGTTTGGGGGAAGGAGAGGCGAACTAGCATTGGCAACTCTGGTGTTTTTGCACAAGACTTTGTAAAACTGAAACTGCTCTTTAAAAGAGAGGCTATAGTCCTGGCCAGTAGCTAAGTGGTTAGAGCACAGGCCCATGCACCAAACGGTCTCGGGTTTGATTCCCAGTCAAGGACATGTACCTGGGTTGCCCATTTGATCCCTGACCCCAGTTTGGGGTGCATGTGAGAGGAAACCAATCAATGTGAGACACTTCCATGTTGCTCTCTCTTTCTTTCTCTCTCTTTCTCTCTCTGCCCATTCCTCCCTCCCTTCCACTTTTTCTAAAAGCCAATGGGAAAAATATCCTCAAGTGAGGATTAACAAAAAGAAAAAAAAGAGGCCATAAAAACATTAAAATATTTTTAGAATAAATAAATGTATTGATTACAACAGATGGGATTTTTATAAACTTTATTAGTTATGTTTTTAAACAGTTGCCTATACAATTTCATGCATAAATTGATTATCTTAGGATTAATTTATGTATGACTCTGTGTAGCCTGAAGGATAAAGTGTACACAGAAGAATAAAAATTTCTGTTACTTAGACATGTTATCATTGCACCACACTCATCCCATTTAATCTCTATGTCCTCACAAATTCTGTTTACTATGTTTTATATACCTAATACCTGGTAGTTACCTAGCCATCATCCCTCCCCTTTTCCACCAGGAGTTCTATTACAATGATGAGTATATAAAATATTAGAACAAGTTTTAGCAATAAGGAGGTCAAATAATACTTGGAACTAGGATTTGATTAATTTCCAACTCTTAATGTGAAATTCTTTTTGCTTTCTCTTTAAACTCCTTTAAGAATTTAACATTAGAATCACATAAGACTAAGCAAATATTATAAATACCCAATAAACAGTATTAAAAGATACCAAAAGAAGGCTATTTAAATATTGATTTGCCTCTCCCATTAAGAAAATACATATTTGGAATATACTTCCAACTCATCATTTAGGCTTGAAATATGCTGATGTCACCTACTACTCTCGTGAAGGAACTTAGAATCTAAAGTTCATGAAAGCAAAACTGGCCTTGTCTGGCATGTCTGCAGCTATGTAAATAAACTGACTTGCTAGAAGTGGTCCTTTAACTTATTAATCCCTCCTGGGCCTGATTCTTGCAGTTGAAGTAGCTACCCGTTTACATTGTACATGAGTACACAATGGCTCGCTCAGGAGATGAGTAGCAGAGTTCAGAGCATTTGACATCCAGTGTTATAATTCTAGACAAGGCTCACCACTGTATGTATGTATGTATGTATGTATGTATGTATGTATGTATTCATTGTGGCACTCAGCTTCAAATTCTTATAATTGGGAACGCAGAATATTGGGGACTAGAAGGGATCGTGCTTTTTCTCTTTCCCATCCAATATTATGTTCACTTCTCTTTCCCCCATCATCACTAATTATATAGGCTTGCATACGTTTACACTGTCACACTAGTCATATTGCCCAACTGAATTCCTGGCAAGGATAAATGTCATGGTCAGGGGTAATTTAAAGCGCAAACAGGCTCCTCAAACAAAGTCTCTTTCCCCTCGACTCTCCTCCTCTGGACGCACCCTTAGAAATTATAGAAAGTTGCATGTGAGGACAAATGGAAACGTAGTTTCTATATTAAAGGAAGAGAGAAAAAAGAAAGTAAGATTATTGCTGACTTCTTGGAGTGTGTGTGTGTGTGTGTGTGTGTGTGTGAAAGAAGAAGAAATTGGGAAGAGAAAGCAAGTCCTCATTTCCTACAGGATGGGCCAACTCAGTTAAAAATTATTTCCACAAACAAAAGACATCAAATATTAATTAATGATGTAACTTGACTTATGCAAGGCAATGTGGATACATTGAAAAATAAAACAAAACCTTTTTATTTTTACTTTTGGCGAACTCTCTCCCTTCTATTTAATGGTACAGCTCATTGGATTAAGAGCACTTGGAATCTTTGAAGATCAGTTAAAATAGAAGGGACTATACCTTACCTGGGCCATTTGATATTATCTGCAATGTCTGTTTTTTTGTTTGTTTTTGTGAAGCTATATTTTGTCTGTATTCTTTTGTTTCAGTCTCCAAACTTGAAAAGGTAATTTAGATAATGCCACCAAAAGCTATAATAGGCAGTCCACGTATTTTGTACAACTCAAAGTAATTAAAGAAGGGTGGCCTAATACTTTTCATTTCCAAAGCTTGAAATCATTGTAGAGAAAAATAGACAATTGTCATTCCCTATGATTTTGTCTATTTTTCCTAGAAGATTTTCTACCTTTTGGTATTCAGTGAGTCTATAAAATATATTTGGTATATACTAAGGTAACAGAAAAGTTATTTTTCAACTTACTGAACGTATTAAACTTAGACAGCATCTAATGAGACCCTGATTCTGAGAAAATAAAATTGCCTTATAGCTATTATTTTTCATCATTGTTTGCTCACTCCCTGTGCTTTTTAAATGACTGCTCCGTATAGTTCTTTCATTGTCTTTCACATTTAGTTGCATAAGAAAATAATACAGCCAAAGTAGAAATAATCCTTTTCTGCTTCACACCATTTTTTGCATTTTTTAGAGGAACAGTTATGAACTGTATTTAAAAGTAGAGTGTTCTTCCTTTGAAGAAAGATTGTGTTTGAAAACCGTCAGAATAAAATTGCATTTTTCTTAAAGAAAATGACTTCCTGTTTCCCGCCCTAAAGTTTCCCCCCAAACACTGCCACAGTGTAAAAACAATAACTGTAGTCATTCTATTCACTCCTGCATGTGGGGGACATGTGTTCTCCAGGCTGCGTCCAAATAACATTTCAATTATGGACTTAGAATTTTTTAATATTTTTGAAACCTTATCTTTTCATATGTAGTATTCATAAAGTAAAAATGGCAACACTGGTAATTAAATTCATTTTGAGGAGAAATATTAAGTATTTCATTTAGAAGAAATTCTATTTGAATTAAGTTGACTCGTCATAAATACTCAGTGCAATCTATTTTATTCCTAAAAGGAATACATTCTTCTTAGAAATCACCTTAATATAAACACTTCACAATTCAGAAAAATGCATGTGTTTTAGTTTAATGAGGCACATGAGCTATATTGATAGCAAGAATAGTATGATTTCCCACCATCTACCATACCTTTACCTATACTATCAAACAATAAGTATCTAGTGATTTTAATTATCATCACTAGTTGTAGCAAAAATGTAGATTTTAATATAAAATGAGCTATTATGATACAACAAATAATTAAAGTATTTTTTAAAATAATGCATCCAGAATTTTTTTGAAAGCTGATTTTAGAAAAATCCTGTTTGAGATGTTGGATTGCATAGAGGCTGAAACTTCCTGCTACCATTTTATTTAATTGTAACTTTTTAGTTTTTAAGTTACAGTTGACATAAAATATTATATTAGTTTCAGGTGTATAAAAGCGTGACTAGCATTTATATACCCTACCAAGCAATCACCCTAATAATTTTAATACTCATTTCCTGTTACCATTTTATTTTATTTTTTAATAAATCTTTATTGTTCACTTTATTATTACAGTTGTTCCTCTTTCTCCCCATAACTCCCCTCTACCCGTTTCCCACCCCCCCCCCTGCCCTTACCCCTGCCCCCCACTGTCCTTGTCCATAGGTGTACGATTCTTGTCCAGTCTCTTCCCTCATCCCCCCCACCCCCTTCCCCCGAGAATTGTCAGTCCACTCCCTTTCTATGCCCC
>NW_005360226.1:0-5402 GCF_000412655.1 Myotis brandtii | reverse complement strand
AGAATTGTCAGTCCACTTCCTTTCTATGCCCCTGATTCTATTCTATTCACCAGTTTATTCTGTTCGTCAGATTTTTTATTCACTTGATTTTTAGATTCACTTGTTGATAGATATGTATTTGTTGTCACTTTGTTGTTCATAATTTTTATCTTTACCTTTTTCTTTTTCTTCCTCTTCTTAAAGGATACCTTTCAGCATTTCATATAATACTGGTTTGACAGTGATGAACTCCTTTAGCTTGTTCTTATCTGTGAAGCTCTTTATCTGACCTTCAATTCTAAATAATAGCTTTGCTGGGTAGAGTAATCTTGGTTGCAGGTTCTTGCTATTGATCACTTTGAATATTTCTTGCTACTCCCTTCTGACCTGCATGGTTTCTGTTGAGAAATCAGCTGACAGTCATATGGGATTGTCTGGCATCATGGTAGGAACTCTGAGGCAGCTTTTTCCAAGACAGGTGTTTGCAGGGATCATTGTTCATATGCTGGGACCTCCCTGGTCTCAGGGCTGACTGGCAGCCATTTCTGTTTGCTCTGCACTGGTGATTCCCTGAGACCCTGCCCCATCCAATTTGCAGCCCCACCCAACCTGTGTGCAGCAGCTTTTGCAGATGAATGGCCTGTCCTTGCTAAGGCTTCAGACTTTGCTAAAATCTCTCAAACAAGCTGCAGCTGAGTCAGCGAGCCCCAAACCTATCAATAAAAGGCCCAAGACCTGGCACTAGCACCAGCCTGCTTTGCTTCATAGTTGGGCCTCGCCTGGGCACCTCCAAACTCAATACAAATAGCTCCTGCAGGGTGGCCCCAGGCAGTGGCTGACTTTGCACCTCTCTGGAAATCCAAGAACCAGTTCACCCAGTGGTCAACATCAGATGACAGAAGATTACAACTCTACACATTTATAAGAGCCACACTCAATGGGCAGACTCAGTGAGCACCAAAGCCCCACTGAAGGAAATCCAAATAAAAAATGTTCCCCCATTCTGCCCTGTATTTCAAGAAGCCATATTCCCACACTAGTCACCTCTGGAACTACCTTGATTAGCTATGAATCTAGACAATCAACTGTGTAAAATGTACATACAGAAAAGACCAGGGTGTTTTTGCTTTTAAGATAATCTTTTCCCTCATGAGTTTCTATGACCTTTTTTGGGAAGAAAACTTTTCTCAAACTCCTTCAACTTAAAATATACAATATGCCAAGATACCATATTTTAGGATAATGCACTCCTTAGATTGGTTTCCTGAACCCTATTTACCCTTCATTATTTGACTTTAAGATTTTTCATAGATGGGCTTATGCACTTGGAAATGTTACCTACAAGCTTCATTAGGTAAAAAAGTAGTTGGAAAGTGATTTTAATTAAGTAGTTCTCTGTTGGAAAGTCCTATGGAATATGTACTTCTACCAAAACATCATGTTCAAGATGAGAATAGAATGTAGAAAGTGACCAGAGATGAAGAATTTAACATTTCAGCTATTCATAACTTCTTCCATGAAGGTAGGAAACAGCAAAACTAAGTACAATTGTAAACTTCATGAGTAAAAAAAAAAAGAAATCTGAACTTCTGGAGCTCTTTCGGGCTCCATATTATGTCCAGTAATAAGAGTAGGCATTCACAGTGTGGTGATTTGCTAATCAAGCCTATTGTCAGTAGCCAACTTATGTTCCTATAATTGGAAAATCCTGATTGAGTACCTAATTTTTAAAAAGTGAACGGGCCACGGAGACTGCTGAAAGCAGCTAGTGTAAAATCATCAAACATAATTGGCTTCTAGTGGTCCCTCTTAATGTGATCTTCACATTGGGTTATCTTCTAATATGGCATGTGCCAGAATCAACTGTGAAAACAGATTACTAGGCCCCACTCTTAGTTTCTGATTCACTGACTAGAGTGTGGAGCCTGATAACTGACATTTCTAACAAATTCCCTGTTGAGGTTGGTTCTGTTGGGGAAGGGCCACACTTTCAGGACCAGTGTTCTTACGTGAGTTCATTCCCTTCTCTGACCTGCCCTCAACTGGTAATCTAGAAAAGAATTTACATTGCGCTTTTCACCCTTAAGAATGATTGCTTCTTCTCTGAAAAGGTTACCTAAAGATTTACTTTTCTCCTCCTGAGAATATGAAGATAGGCAGAGGCCAGTTTTTTTTAACAAAGCTAATATTGAGAACAACGAATCCAATCATGCCAAAACATAGACGGCATCTATCTCTCCCCCGTACAGGAGACTTTCAATTTTATTTCAAATGCTTCTCTGTTTTGTATATGTTTATGCTTCTCTATTGCTGACAAATTAATGATCTACTTTAATATAAATAAAATTATTTTAAAATTTAATGTGTGTATTAGTATCAGATTCAACCATGGCTGCCATAATATTCCATCTATTATTTTGAAAGCCCTATCAAATAGCTAAATATTCTCACTTTTCTTTCTATATTTCTGACACAATGTTAAAGGGGGGAAGTTCCACCTTTGGCTTTCTCAGGATTCTTCTCCATCTTTTAAATGACTACCTCAGATTCTTCTCCATCTTTTAAATGACTACCTCAGAAAATAACACCAGTCAATTTCTGTAGTGGTTGCTCTCATTGCAGGCCTCTGTTCTCTAGCGGACAGGTGTCAAATTGGAGTGAAACTGATGGCGTGAAGTGGGCATGCTTAATCTCAAGAACGTACTCTTATTGCTGTAGGCTGTAGATTTCTCTTTTCATTTAAATATAGGGAGAAAAAAATTCAAATTAAAAAGCTTTTATTAATCTACTCATTTATGGTCTAATCTCCACAAACCTTATAAATCACAGTTTATGTTTAGAGGAACCCTGGAATTCATCAGGTGATATTTCTTTCCATGTCGAGAAGCTTAAAGTAATCACAACATTAACATTATTTTTAGAAGAAATAAAGTATATCTCATGTCATCTCAAAATGTTATCTTTCTAAGTGATTTGTGGTTAGTAAAATCTAAATGATTAAAATTTGGATTTACTAAAGATATATATTTTATAGGGGTCACTGTGGCATATAATAAAAATGGCTACAGATATTTTTCCACCCCTCTCTGCACACCACTATATATTTTGACTTTGCCCATTGGTCCCATCAAGGAGTGAAGTCTATTTCCTCATTTATTGACTCAGAGCTTGGCCATATGACTTGCTTTGGCCAAAGAGGCAAATATACCACAAACAGAAGCTTGAAAAAATGCTATACAATAGGGCTTTGTTATCTTGCTGCATCTGGACTCCAAGTACACCATGTGACTGAACACAGCCTACCATGTTGGAGAACAAGAAGCTATGTAGAAGAGAACTAAAGCACCTGGCTGATATTGACCTAACCAGTCAGACATGTGTACTACTCCACTAAGACCAGGGATCAGAAAACTATGGTCTATGGGTTGAACCTAGCCTGTCACCTGCTTTTGTAAATAGGTTTTGTTGGAACACAAGCTATGCCATTCATGTACATATCATCTATGGCCACTTTTGTTCTATAGCAACAGAGTTGAATAGCTGCAAAAGAGACCAAATGATCTATAAAGTTTTTTACAGAAAAGGTGTGTTGACTCCTGCTCTAGACCATCCAGTTTCAGGTAAGCTGGCCCAGACTGGAAGAAGCACTCAGCCAACACACAGAATCCTAAGAAATAATAAATGTGTATTGTCTTAAGGCTCCACGCTTGTTTGTTATGAAGTATAAACTGATATTAACTGATAGCTAGTTCCATCCTCACCACCTCAACCCGAAGTTTTATTTTCATCTTTCTTAACAATGCCCTTTTTCTGTTGTTCTTAAGCTTGGAGGATTGGCCCATAAACTTAATAAATATTAGAGCTGAAGTAATCTTAGAGATCATTTAGTCCAATCACTCCAAGAAATTAAACTCCAGGAAGAGTACTTAAGGCAGTGGTTCTCAGCCTTGGCTGCACATTAGAATCACCTGGGAATCTTTTTAAAATCCTGATTTCTGGGCCTCACCCCATAACAAAAAAACAGAATTTCCGGAGGATGAGGCCCAGAAATCAGGATTTTAAAAAGATTCCCAGGTGATTCTAATGTGCGGCCAAGGTTGAGAACCACTGACTTAAGGCTTTACATATAGCTGTCTTTGCCAATTAACTGCCAAAAAGCTTTCACTTGTGAAACTCAAACCTTTATTTCTTTCCAATTAGACTGGGAACACGCCTTGACTGGACTGCCCCAGGAAAAAACTGAACACTTGTTCAGTTCTCCTTAAGGGAATTTGCATTTCCTTTATAGGGGATAGAAGTATAACAATTTGAGATTACTGGGAATACTACCACGGGATGTTTAAGGGGCTGTTTTAGAGAAACGATAGCTTATCTGTAATCATACCTGAATGGGCAGTTTGGTCTGAATGGGCAGTTTTTCTGAATAATTCTGAAGGGATTCAGTTGGATCAATTAATTGAATGACTTGTTTTTATTTTTCTCATAGACATCTATGAGGATTGTATGGCAGATACTTGCAGTCCAAAGTTTAGAAGTTCCTTGTAATTAGTTAAAACAAATAACTGCAGAACTACAATTATTACTTAAGTTTACTTTATGAATGTCTGCAAACTACAAAAACAAAATAACAAATTTGAAGGATAAATGTAGGCTAACTCTTTACCTTTTGCAAAATTTATTTTTGACCTCAATATTATAGAATTAATGAGGATGATGATAATTTTAAGCTTGGGTTCATTTTTATTCCATATAGAGCTATTTACTCACGGGGAAATAACTGTCACAGCTATATTTCTAAAAGACTGAAAATTTAAATGAAAACTCATATAAAGTAGTTTTATTGATTTTATTTTGTGGATGCATGTTAGTAGTGCTTTTCTTCTGTGTTAATAAAGAAGTCAATATTTTCGGATGACATGATATTGTACATAGAAAACCCTAAAGACTCCTCCAAAAAGTTACTGAACTAATAAATGAATTAGGCAAAGTAGCAGCAAACAAAATTAATATACAGAAATAGGTGGCATTTTCATACAACAACAATTAACTATCAGAAACAGAAACTATGAAAACAATTCCATATGAATGCTACAACAAAAATAAGGTACATAGGAATACATTTAACCAAGGAGGTAAGAGACCTGTATTCAGAAAACTGTAGGTTATTAAAGAAAGATATTTAGGCAGATGCAAATAAGTGGAAGCATATACATACTGTGTTCATGGGTTGGGAGAATTAATATCATTAAAATGTCCATATTACCCAAAGCAATCTATCAATTCAACACAATGCCTATTAAAATGCCAATGGCATAGTTTACAGATCTGGAACCAATATTTCAAAAATTTATATGGAATCAAAAAAGACCCTGAATACTTTTCCCTTAGACTGTTAAATAAAAAAATGACAACAGCCAACACAA
>NW_005360225.1:0-201 GCF_000412655.1 Myotis brandtii | reverse complement strand
GGGCGGGGTAAGGGCAGAGGGTGGGGTGGGAACTGGGTGGAGGGGAGCTATGGGGGGAAAAAATGGGAACAACTGTAATAATCTGAACAATAAAGATTTATTTAAAAAAAGAATAAAGTACCAAAAAATAAAAATAAAAAGACAGTTACAAAGAAAAAAAATAAAAATATATATATTTTATTGATTTTTATAGAGAGGAAG
>NW_005360224.1:611-833 GCF_000412655.1 Myotis brandtii | reverse complement strand
GTCTGTTGTTATTTTGCCTCTTTCATTTCTCATTTTGGTTATTTGGGTCATCTCTCTCTGCTTCTTGGTGAGCCTGGCTAGAGGTTCATCAATCTTGTTTATCCTTTCAAAGAACCCCCTCTTGGTTTCATTGATCTTTTGTATTGTTGTTTTTTTTTTGTGTTTTTTTTTTTGGTCTCTATGTCATTTATTTTTGCTCTGATCTTTTTTTTTTCCTTCCTT
>NW_005360224.1:0-320 GCF_000412655.1 Myotis brandtii | reverse complement strand
CAGAAAATAAGGTTAAGAATTGGATGAATATGGGGAGGACCTCAATTCAGTATAAAGGAAGTAGAAAGGGGGTGAGTGGATAAGAAGAAAGAGAATGAGAGGCAAATAATAACAAATTTACAAAAAAAATGATTTCAAAAATGGTATAAAAAATAAAAAATAGCAAATACAAATAAAGTAAAATAGAATGATGGAAAAATAATGCAAAAAGAAATAGAAAATAAAGCAACAAAAAAAACAGGAAAACAAAGAAAAAAGAAGAACAACGAGTTAACAAAATTATAATAATAATAAAAATAAAAATGAAAAAGTGAAGTGTC
>NW_005360223.1:0-849 GCF_000412655.1 Myotis brandtii | reverse complement strand
CTATTAACAGAGAGGGAAAAACAGGAGAAATATTTTTAATGACATAAAAGCAGGGGAATTCTTTTTTAACTAGAGGCCCAGTGCACGGAATTCTTGCACTGGTAGGGTCCCTAGTGGCTGCCAGCTGCCACCCGGGGCCTCCCTCTCTTCTCCCAGCAGCCCCTGCCCCCTGGTCGAACTCCCGGACACACTCCCAGTCGAGGGGATAATTTGCAAACTACGCTTTTATTATATAGGATGACAGACCTATAAACAGTTTCACATCCTTTTCTTATATCGTCCTAAAATAGAACATTGAAATCAATGTTCAAAATGGAAATGGAATGATAGCTGCCGTTCTGTAGTGAGAAGGGAGCTGGACCTACAGCTGAGCCATCGAAGCCAGGCGTCCGGTGACCGCTGCTCTCCACGGCACAGAGACAGAAGGCCTTCGTCTGCAACAGTCCTCGATTTCAGAGAAGACAGAGGGGCACGTTTGTATCTACTTCCAAGAATTTTTTTAAAAATATATTTTTATTGATTTCAGAGAGGAGGGGAGAGGAAGAGAGGAATAGAAACATCAATGATGAGAGAGAATCATTGATCAGCTGCCTCCTGCCCTGGGGATCGAGCCCACAACCTGGGCAAATGCCCTGATGGGGAATCAAACCTTGACCTCCTGGTTCATATGTGGAGGCTCAACTACTGAGCCACGCTGGTTGGACTACTTCCAATAATTTTTTTTTTTTTGTCCTACAGTCCACTGAATCCACCGCAATTCATCAGTAGAAAGAAAAGTGGCATTCATGTTATTTTTGAGTTTTAGAGCTAAGCTATTAGAGGAGACGAGCATTCTGATTATGTGAGAGG
>NW_005360222.1:0-513 GCF_000412655.1 Myotis brandtii | reverse complement strand
GTTTCTCTCCAGTATGAACTTTCCGATGTTGAATCATTCGTGAGGCATAGAGGAATGCTTTACCACATTCTGTACATTTATAAGGTTTCTCTCCAGAATGAATTCTCTGATGTTCAGTAGGTTTTGAGGCCTGTCTAAAGACTTTGCCACATTCTCTACATTTGTAAGGTTTCTCTCCAGTGTGAATTCTCTGATGAAGAGTAAGGGTTGAGTATTGGCTAAAGGCTTTTTCACATTCTCTACTTTTATAGGGCTTCTCTCCAGTGTGAAGTCTCTGATGTGCTGTAAGGTTTGAGGAGTTGCTTCTGTACATTTATAAGGCTTCTCTCCAGTATGAACTGTTTGATGTTGTTTAAGTTTTGTGGACTCAATGAATGCTTTGCCACATTCTGTGCATTTGTAAGGCTTCTCTCCAGTATGAATACGGTGATGACGATTAAGGTTGGAGGACTTACTAAAGGCTTTGCCACATTCTGTACATTTGTAAGGTTTCTCTCCAGTATGAACTTTCTG
>NW_005360221.1:0-457 GCF_000412655.1 Myotis brandtii | reverse complement strand
TAGTGGTTTTATTAATGGAAAACTTTGACTGGAGTATTATGTTTTAAAGAAACCTGTCTAGACTCTGAAGACTTAAAGCCAATAAAAGTGCCACGGGAAAAGCCTGGTATCCTGCTTGGGAGCCCTGAAGATGGCTGGCGCTGGAGCGTCAGGCCCATGCCCTACCACCAATGGCAGTTGGTCAGAGTAGAAGGGGAGCAATAAGGATGCCTCTGCATCCCTGTGGAACCCACACACACTCTGGGCCGCAGCGAGTAGGAGGGCTACTGAGATGGGCCTGAAAGCCTAGAGCGTGGGCTCAGGTGGAGTTGCTATAGGTGAGGGATTCACCTAACTCAGCAGATACTGCAGGCAGGCCTGATGGCAGCTAGATGGCGTGGCTTCCTGGCCCTACAAGGCACATTAAGATTCAATCATGAGGTCGACTCCACCAAGATGGCGGCATAGGTAAACACCG
>NW_005360220.1:0-539 GCF_000412655.1 Myotis brandtii | reverse complement strand
CTTTGCTGGGTAAAGTAATCTTGGTTGTACGTTTTTGGTATTCGTCACTTTAAATATTTCTTGCCACTCCCTTCTGGCCTGCATAGTTTCTGTTGAGAAATCAGCTGACAGTCGTATGGGTATTCCCTTGTAGGTAATTGAGTCTCTTTCTCTTGCTGCTTTTAAGATTCTCTCTTTGTCTTTTGCTCTTGGCATTTTAATTATGATGTGTCTTGGTGTGGTCCTCTTTGGATTCCTTTTGTTTGGGGTTCTCTGCGCTTCCTGGACTTGGAAGTCTATTCCTTTCACCAGGTAGGGGAAGTTTTCTGTCATTATTTCTTCAAATAGGTGTTCACAATATCTTGCTCTCTCTCTTCTTCTGGCACCCCCATAATTCGGATGTTGGTATGCTTGAAGTTGTCCCAGAGGCTCCTTACATTATCTTCATATTTTTGGATTCTTTTTTCTTTTTCTGGTTGGGTGTTTTTTGCTTTTTTGTATTTCATATCTTTGACTTGATTCGTGCGATCCTCTATTCTGCTGTTGGATCTCTGTATAAT
>NW_005360219.1:1396-2163 GCF_000412655.1 Myotis brandtii | reverse complement strand
TTGCAACAAAAAAATCAAGATACCTAGGAATAAACTTCACTAAAGGAGGTAAAAGACCTGTACTTGTAAAATTACAGGACATTGAAAATAAAGATAGAGGGAGACATAGACAAATGAAAGTGTATACCATGCTCATGAATTGGTAGCATCAACATCATTAAAATGTCCATACTACCCAAAGCAATATATAGATTCAATGCACTCCCCATTAAAATACCAACGGTATACTTCATTGGTCTAGAACAAACTCTTCAAAAATTCATCCTATCTAATAAAAGGGTAATATGCACATTAACCGCCACTCCCTCACTCTATCACTCCCTCACTCTGTCACATGATGGTGGTGGCCACGGATATGGAGGGAGCAAGAGATTTGGGTTGCCCCCAGCGATGGAGCAAGCCAAGCTTCCCACCTGCCCTGGCCGGCACTGGGCTCCGCTCAAGGCTACAAAGTTTCAGTTAGAAGATAAATAAATACCAGATACCTGCTTCCAGCTGGCATGGCCTCTGTTCAAGGAGGGGCTGGGAACCTGGGTTGCCAACCCAGTCTTAGAGCAGGACCAAGGCTACAAATTTTCAATTATAGAAGTTAAATAAATCCCAGATACCTGCTTCTATCCCGCGGGCCTGGCCAGCCTGAAAACGGCCATGAGCCCCTCACCAAGGCTGGCCAGTCATCCTAGTAGAAACCCCCACCCTGAAGGGGGTGTGGCCAGCCTGAAAACAGCCCTCAGCCCTTCACCCAGGCTGGCCACACCCCCATGGGC
>NW_005360219.1:0-1356 GCF_000412655.1 Myotis brandtii | reverse complement strand
TCAGCCCCTCACTCCGGCTGGCCAGGCACCCCAGTGGGACCCCCACCCTGATCCGGGACACCCTTCAGGGCAAAACAGCCGGCCCCCACCTGTGCACCAGGTCTCTATCCTATATAATAAAAGGGTAATATGCAAATTGACCCTAACAGCAGAATGACTGGGAATGACTTGTCACTATGACACACAGTGACCACCAGGAGGCAGACGTTCAATGCAGGAGCTGCCCTCTGGTGGTCAGTGCGCTCCCACAGGGGGAGATCTGCTCAGCCACAAGCCAGGCTGATGGCTGCCAATACAGCAGTGGTGGTTGGAACCTCTCCCGCCTCCTCAGCAGCACTAAGGATGTTTGACTGCAGCTTAGGCCTGCTCCCCGCTGGCAAGTGGACATCCCCCGAGGGGTCCCAGACTGTGAGAGGGCACAGGCCACGCTGAGGGGACCCCCCCCCCGAGTGCACAAATTTTTGTTACCGGGATTCTAGTCTGTAATAAAAAGAGATCCTGAATGGCCACAGCAATCCTAAGAAAGAAGGGTAAAGTTGGAGGCATCACAATAACACATATCAAGCTATATTACACAGCCACTGTTCTCAAAACTGCCTTGTACTGGCGCAAGAACAGAACAGAGAACTCAGAAATTAACCCAAGCCATTATGCTGTTTTAATATTTGGCAAAGGAGGCAAGAGCATACAATGGAGTCAAGATAGTCTCTTCAATAAATGGTGTTGGGAAAATTGGACAGATGCATGCAAAAAAAATGAAGTGTATGTATTTTCATAAATAGTATGAAATGTTTTGAAATTTTAACCTTACATAAATGACATAATATTGAAATATAATTCTTTATTTTTAAAATCATCTTTTTTTGCTTTGTATACAGGTTAAAATAGATAAATGATAGATGATAGAGAGATAGTATATTTATTTTATGAAATGTACTAGAGGCCCAGTGCAGAAAAATTTGTGCACTAGGGGGGTCCCTCAGCCCAGCCTGTGCCCTCTGGCAGTCTGGGCCCCCTCAGGGGATGTCCACCTGCTGGCTTAAGCCCGTTCCCTTGGGGATTGGGCCTAAGCTGGCAGTCAGACATCCCTCTGGCAGCCCGGAAGCCCTTGGGGGATGTCCACTTGCCAGCAGGGAGCAGGCCTAAGCTGCATTCGGAAATCCTTAGTGCTGCTGAGGAGGCAGGAGAGGCTCCTGCCACCACCACTGTGCTGGCAGCTGGCAGCCTGGCCTGTGGCTGAGCAGAGATCCCCCTGTGGGAACACACTGACCACCAGGGGGCATCTCCTGCATTGAGCGTCTGCCCTCTCGTGGTCAGTATGTGTCATAGTGACTGGTCATTCCCAGTCATTCTGCT
>NW_005360218.1:0-1145 GCF_000412655.1 Myotis brandtii | reverse complement strand
GTATATAATTAATGCTAGTATTCTTTATATATTCTTTTAAAAAATTTTCCCCCCCGCTGGCCTGATCACCTCCAACTGCCCTTCCCTTCTGGCCTGATTGCTCCTAACAGCCTCTGCCTTGGCCCCGCCACCATAGCTTTGTCCAGAAGGACGTCTGGAAGGTCTCTCTTTTATTAGTATAGATAGATGAGCAAGTAATGTGTACTTCTGTCTCCATGGCACATTTTGTCTGTCTGCCTTCTTGTTGCTATTTCATCTGATATTTGCTCATCCTGTTAGGTCTTAGGCTAGAGATTCTAACTTCTCTCAGGACACTTTCCCAGTCAATGCTCATTTTGACCCCAACAACACCAGTTCATCCAAGTGCGACATGCCTCTTTTGCGCTTCTATGGCATCTTGCATTTCACTCTTATAACATTTACCACAATAAATTGCTGCTGTCTATTTATATCTTTGTGTCTCAAAGAATGGGCCAGTGTCTTGCTTATCTCTATATTCTAATTATTTAATGCTGTGCTTGGTGTACCTTAGGAGGCATGCAAATAAAGATTTTCCAGATGAATGAAAAAGCTTTTAAAAATTTTTCCACCTTAAAAAGAGAAATTGCCCTTTATATTTTGTTTGATTTTATCTTAGGGCAAAATTTAAATCTTAATGTCAAATGTTTTTATAAAAAATAACAAAATTAATATGTTTTTTCCCTGTTTTTCTTTAAAAAGGAGTTGTTAGCTTTGGGCTGCTCCAATGGACTTAATCATTGGGCATTTAAGGAACCAATACTTGAGGGTGATATATCAAAGAATATATAAAGAAT
This sequence comes from Myotis brandtii, assembly GCF_000412655.1. Taxonomy (NCBI): domain Eukaryota; kingdom Metazoa; phylum Chordata; class Mammalia; order Chiroptera; family Vespertilionidae; genus Myotis; species Myotis brandtii. The sequence continues at coordinate 330 of NW_005360218.1, read as the reverse complement.
ACTAGCATTAATTATATACAGTGTAGGTCATTTTCTCATGTTGAGGTAGAGAGAACAAATTCTGTGAAATTATTATAGTCAGAGAATCAAAAGGACATGTGAAGCATGTATGGGACACACACTGACTGCAGGACTTAGATTTTCTAGGAAACCTAGGAAGAATAGAATCAACTACAAAATAGTTATAAATTTGGCATCATAAGAAGAACAATGGGAAGGCGGAAGGAAAAGGAAGAATGAGATGATAGCTTTCATCTGGAGAAAAGGACAATTACTTTCAGAAGAAAGATTAGGACATTAGATGTCTGGGTACATAGATGTGAAAGGGTA
>NW_005360217.1:0-477 GCF_000412655.1 Myotis brandtii | reverse complement strand
TATAATAAAAGGCTAATATGCAAATAAACCGAATGGCCGAACAACTGAACAACCGGTCGCAATAATGTGTGCTGACCACCAGGGAGCACGTGCTGAACATGGCGGGCATTGGCCGCGGCGGGATGGTGGAGCAGGTGAGTGGGGGTGCTAGACCAAGGCAGGACGCCTGTTGCTGTCACTGGGGGGAGCCTCTGGTGGTTACTGAAAATTCTTTGCTCCCATGCACTGTGGTCTCACCCGGTGCTCGCTCCTGCTGCCAGCGCCAGCCCCGCTTTCACCCACTGCCGGCGCCTGATGCCAGCCCCAATCGCTTGGTGCAGTCAGTGGGTGTGAGAGGCGGCTGCTGGCCCCAATCGCCCCTGAGGGCTTCTCCACCTCTCCCTGCTCCTGTGGGGAGCAGCAATTGGGGCAGCAATCTAAGAGCAGGCTGTGCTGTATCAAAAGTTTACAATATCAAAGCACATCAGATATGTGCAA
>NW_005360216.1:0-216 GCF_000412655.1 Myotis brandtii | reverse complement strand
AACCAAAAGAATGAGTTCGCCTGTCACCTCTGACACAGGTGTCATAGGTTCCCCATCACTGCCCTGCACCATCAGTACCACTCCCTCTAGGAGCCCCAAGCAATGAAGGATCTTGAAACAAACAGATGATTGGGCACATGTGAGAACACTGCACTGGACTGCGTATTCGTGAAGAAATAAGTTTTGCTTTCCTCATCTTCTGTCTGCCAGAGGTGG
>NW_005360215.1:2125-2808 GCF_000412655.1 Myotis brandtii | reverse complement strand
AGCTCAAAAGGTTCGCCATCACTGCCCTAGAGGGTATTATGCTCAGTGAATAAGTCAGACAGAGAAAGACAAACACCATCTGACTTCACTTACATGTGGAATCTAAGGAATAAAATAAACAAACAAACAAAACAGAAACAGACTCATAGATACAAAGAGCAAACTGCTGGTTGCCAGATGAGAGGGGGTTAAGAGACCGGGCAAAAAAGTTAAAGCATTAAGAAGTACAAGTTGGCAGTTACAAACAGTCATGGGGATGTAAAGTGTTGTACAGCATAGTGAATATAAGCAGTAATATTGTAATAACTATGTATTGCACCAGATGTGTGCTAAACTTATCGATGACTTCATAAATTATGTCTAACCACTATACTATACACCCAAAACTAATATAAAATAATATTGAATGCCAACTGTAATTGAAAAATTTAAGCAAATTAAATTAAAGCAAAAAAAAAATTGTGGCTAAAAAAAACCCTTTGTAAACTAAAGAAAACTTTTTGCAACCACCACCATATAACTAAGCCATTAAGATTTTAGACTTGAACCTTCACTTCACTATGGAGGAAGCAGAAGAAACAGGATTTATTTTGAGTCTTTTAAAAAAAAAATTCTCACTCGAGGATATTTTTCCATTGATTTTAGAGCAGTGGTTCTCAACCTTCCTAATGCCCGACCCTTTA
>NW_005360215.1:0-1568 GCF_000412655.1 Myotis brandtii | reverse complement strand
AAAGCAGGAAGGCTTAAGGCATGTCCAGGAGACACTGAACATTTTAGTTTGATTCAGAAGAGAAACTCGTGTGGAGGAAGTCAGAGATCAGGCTTGGAAAGCAAATGAGAGATCAGATGTTCAAGGATATTGAATATGAAGCTATGATGTGTAGGTCTTATCCTATAGGCAATAAAGATTGGAGGGTCTGCAGATTGAGGTAATCAAGGAGGAAACAAGAAAAGCTGGATCATATTCCTGTGGATGACAAGCGCATCAAAGAAAGGAAATGACTCCCATTGAAATTTAAAGACTTTATGAAAAAGCAACATATCTCTGTTTCCTAAACTATTTATGTCTCTTCTGCAGAAAAGAAAAACACACAAAAAAACCGTAGCCAAAGTTAAGAAAACAAAGCCATTAAGCTATGCTTGAGTCCTTTTAACCTAGGACAGAGTTAGTGAAAACAGTAAGAAAAACGTCTGAAGCTGCTCACAATTTACCTGTCACACCAAGGGAGGCATCTGTCCAAGTAACTTGCTGATGCTCAAGCCTCAAGACAGGGTCACCAGCGAGAGGAAGACCGAGTGCAGGTCCGGGGAGCAACTCAGACGTTAAGCGTGTCTCCAGGCATGAGCATTTGAGGACCAGTGTCACGCCGGAAAGACCACTCGGTATTTAGGACCATCGTCCAGGAAGTATTCTCATGTTCAAACAAGAGGAGATCAGACATTACAAAAGGATTTGCACCTACGCCCCCCTTCCCCTGCTCCGTCCCCCCCCACACCCACCCGCCCCAACAGGCTCTGCCAAGGACAAGTTTAGCATCCGCTTGTCAGAGGCCTGCAATTACATCCTGCATGCAGGAAACTGAACCCACAATCGACTCCCGGGCCTCTGATCTCCGCATCTCCCTGTTGGGGAGGCGGCAGAGCCTGTGGAATGACCGCCTGCAGAAGTGGGAGCTCGCAGGACCTGCTGAGAAGCCTGGTTTGGGCACTGGGCCGAGAGCGTGGGCAGCTGGCTGCTTTGCTCGTCACTGTGGACGGCACCGAGCACCTAACAGCTCCTGGCACCAGCCACCACTCAGCAGGGGTTGGTTCCCTGGACATAAGGTTTCTGAGATTTCCCAGCAGCAGGTGCGTCTACCCTGCCCAGAGCACAGATGCAAATGACCATACACTCTCCGCTCAGCAGCGGCTCGGAGCACAGGATCAGAACCACTTTGATTTCTGGGAACCCTCTGGTCAAATTCCTCTTTACAACTTGCAAATGTCTCAATGCTCAGAATTTACATGGACTCTCTTACAGCCCCTCAACACAGAGGGGAAAACTTGTTGTCATTCTGGGCTCTGTGTGTCCGTAACCAGAAGACCATTTCCAAAGAGCACAACACAGGGAGGGAACGGCTACTGTATAAATTCCCAAGGGAAAATGCTGGCGCCTGTATGTACCAGAACACGGTGTGGGCCTGCCCCTTCACCACCTCCAGTGAGGACACGGAATCATGATTAGATCCCACCGTTCCAGGAGCGGCAATCCAAGGCTCAGAGCGTCTTCCTTGCAGGAGTCTGCTGGTCACTGGGCTG
>NW_005360214.1:0-528 GCF_000412655.1 Myotis brandtii | reverse complement strand
AAAAGAAAAGAAATTTTGCTCCAGTTTGAATTATTGCTGAAACATTCATAATTCCACCAAGTTTGATTTGGGAAAGAAAAAGCCAAATCCTTTTCTTGTGACGTATTAAAGTCACAATTTGAAGCACTTCCGCCCTGAATGTCATCTTTATATAACAGAACACAAGCACAATTCAAATGTTTTTTGGACCTCAGGACTCGGTGAACGAAATGTATAATACTTTTTTAACAAATATATTTTCATTGATTTCAGAGAGGAAAGGAGATGGAGAGAGAGAGAGAAACATCAATGAGGAGAGAGAATCATGGATCAGCTGCCTCCTGCACGCCCCACACTGGGGATCGAGCCTGTAACCCGGGCATGTACCCTTGACTGGGAATCGAACCGTGACCTCCAGGGTCATAGGTCAATGCTCAACCACTGAGCCACGCAGGCCGGGCAGCACTGTATAGTACTTTAAGACATCCTTCAAACAACAAGACTGAACCATTCTATATAATAAAAGCCTAGTATGTTAAGTGTCTGACC
>NW_005360213.1:0-1589 GCF_000412655.1 Myotis brandtii | reverse complement strand
AAGACTACAATATATTTTGAACTACTAATTTTTCCAGGGGACCTCAGGCCACACCCCCCTGCCTGGTGGGGCTTGACAGGGGACCTCAAAGTGTGCCCCCCGACCTGAGGCTGTGCCCCCAACCCGCACCAGGCCAGGGGACCTAAGGCTGCGCCCCCTACCAAGCACCAGGCCAGGGGACCTGAGGCTGCACCCCCTGCCTGGCAGGGCTTGATGGGTGAGGCCAGCCAGGTCTGGATCTTGCCCAATGGGGGTGAGGCCAGCCGGGTCTGGGTCTCGTGCGAGTTCAAGGAGTGTGCAGATGGGCGGGGACTTGACTCTGGGTCCTATGGCGCCAGACTCTTCTGACAGGAGGAAGATTTTCATATACATTTTACTAATTTTCTTTCATCTCTGACACTTCTATTATAGAGAAAGGGCAAATAGCAATATTAAAGTATTTCCTCTAATTAATTCCCTTTTAATGTGCATGAATTTCATGCACTGGGCCACTAGTATTAAAATTTAAAAAAAAAAGATGTCACAAAGTATACAGTTGAAATTACTGCAATGAGTAAGAGGACAAAGAAATCAACATTTTCATGCAATGAAAATATTTTCCTAGTTCTTTGAGGCCCAAAATGAGGAATTTGTGAAACAAACTGGATGTGCTGATGAGTGTAGCAGTGTACCAATCCATTAATATTTTTTCAAATTTAATTTCTAGAGTTTTACTTTTCATAATAAGCACTATCATTTTGTGCATACAATAAATCTACATTTGGAAGAAGTATTCGAGTTAATATTTTTGTCTGTGCTTCCCTCAAGCTTCCTGAGCTCCAGCTGCTCTTTTTCCCGGAGAAGATCCATGAGACACTCCTCAGGTGAGTTCTAGTCCATAGTTCAGATTTTAGCCTCAGAAATACATCCAGGCCTGAGTAGAGGAATATGTAACAGTGGCCTCTGCTCCCTCTCACCTGTCAGGATGACCTCCCTCCTGAGAAAATCACATCCTGGGCATGATGAGGTCTCAGTTTCCCTGCCTGAAGCTCGGTTTTCACCAGCTGGGCTCTCCTCATCATTCTCAGATTTCTATGATGTCATCACTTAGTTTAATGGAAATTACCATCCCCTGGAGCAGGAGAACCGAGTTACTGCCTGAACCTACATTTTTTTCTGCAGTCTATCCAGTCACTTTCCCTGGGCCTCACTGAGACCTGTGCAGCTCCAATGGCAGTTGGCCGAGATTTCCCAGGGCTGAGAGGTTTCCCAGGAGGCAGACTAGCATGCCAGAGCAGCCCCAGGCAAATTGGTTTGAGTCACTCCCCCTCTTAAAGGTGGAGTTTGTAGTCTGTGCGCTAGTGCACATGTGAAGTTCTTTCCCTTCCTGTTGAGGATGTGCTGATGGGTGTACCAGTGTACCAATCCATTAGTATGTTTTTCGAAATTAAATTTCCAGAGTTTTACTTTCCATATTAAGCACTATCATTTTGTGCAGACAAGAAGTCTACATTTAGAAGGAGGCTGTTGACAATAAATGTGGTAAGGTATCTGAGGAAACAACCCCTGCAAGTAAGTGACCCCTAGGCTTCATCTAGGCCTCTCTGCTC
>NW_005360212.1:0-963 GCF_000412655.1 Myotis brandtii | reverse complement strand
AGATCCCTAATGTCCAAAGAAGTCTTGAGAAAGAACAGAGTAAAGACATCCTACTCCCTGATATCAAACTATACAAAAGTGTCGACACTAATAAAGAGCATGGTACTGGCATATAAACAGACACCCAGTCAATGGGACAGGCAGAGAGCCCAGAAAAGAACCCTCACTTATACGGTCAATTAATCTGTGACAAAGGAGGCAAGAATATGCAGTGGGGTAAAGACAGTCCTTTCAAAATGGTGCTGGTAAAACTGGACAGATACATGAAAAAAAAATGTAATTGGCTCACTTTCTTACACAAAACTAAGAATAAACACAATATGGATTAAAGATTAAATGGGAGCCCCAAAACTATAAAACTAGAAGAAAACAGAGGAAGTGAACATCTGACATTCCTCTTAGTAATATATGTTTTCGATATGTGTCCATGAAAATATACAATAAACAAATGGGACCATATGACACAAAAAGACAACCTACCGAAGGGAAGAATATATTAGCCAAGGATACATCCAATAAGGAGTTAATAGCCAAAATTTATTTTTAAAAATCATACAATTTAACAGGAAAAAAATAAACAATACAATTTTTAAAAGGGCAGAAGACCTGAATAGATATTTATATAAAGAGGAGGTACAGATGACCAATAGGCATATGGATTGGAAACCCCTCTATTGTCAGACAATGTGATGTTTATCCATTCTTCAACTGTTGTATACGTATGCTGTCTCATATATTTTTCTATTACAACTAGAGGGCCAATGCAGGAAATTCATGCAAGAGGCTCAGCACTCGCAACCCTGGCTTTGTCAGGAAGGTAGTTTAGCCATCTGGTCTAATCAGCATATTACCATTTTATTATTCTAGGTTATATATAATTCGGTGGTAAACATCTTTTCATATAAATCTTTAAGCCGCACATCTTATAACCTACCCCACCATTATTTTAACATTATTTCTGTA
>NW_005360211.1:0-7678 GCF_000412655.1 Myotis brandtii | reverse complement strand
CAATACAGACTATGAAGTCACAATCCTGTCTATGAAGTCACAATCCTGTCTGTGAAGTCACAATCCTGTCTATCAAGTGAAAATCCCCCCATGAAGTAGCAATCCTGTCTATGAAGTCACAATACTGTCAATGAAGCCACAGTCCTGTTTATAAAGTCACAATCCTGTATAGGAAGAAACAATCCTATTGATGAAGTCACAATCCTGTTCATGAAGTCACAATCCTGTGTATGAGGTCACAATTCTGTCTATGATGTAACAATCGTGTGTATGAAGTCACAATTCTGTCTAAGAAGTAACAATCCTGCCTATGAAGGCACAATTCTCTCCATGAAGTCACAATCCGCTCTATGATGTGAAAATCCCCCCATGAAGTAACAATCCTGTCTATGAAGTCACAATCCTGTCTATGAAGTCTAATTCCTGTCTATGAAGTCACAATCCTGTCTACGAAGTCACAACTCACCTATGAGGTAACTATCCCCCATAAAGTAACAATCCTGTCTATGAAGTCACAATCCTGTTTATGAAGTCACAATCTGTCTATGAAGTCACAATCCTATCTATGAAGTAACAATCCTTTCTATGAATTCACAATTCTGTATATGAAGTCACGATCCTCTCTATGAAGTGAAAGTACCCCCGGGAAGTAACAGTCCTGTCTATGAAGTCAGAAACTTGTCTATGAAGTAACAATCCAGTCTATGAATTCACAATCCTGTCTATGAAGTCACAATCCTGTCTATGAAGTCACGATCCTATCTATGAAGTCACAATCCTGTCTATGAAGTCAAATTCCTGTCTATGTAGTCACAATCCTGTCTATGAATTCACAACCCCCCTATGAAGTAACTATCTCCTATGAAGAAACAATCCTGTTTATGAAGTCACAATCCTGTTTATCAAGTCAAAATCTGTCTATGAAGTCACAATCCTGTCTATGAAGTAGCAGTCCTGTCTATGAAGTCAAGATCCTGTCTATGAAGTGAAAATACCCCCGGGAAGTAACAATCCTGTCTATGAAGTCACAATACTCTCTATGAAGTCACAACACCCCTACGAAGTAACTTTCCCCATGAAGTAACAATCCTGTCTATGAAGTCACAATCCTGTCTATGAAGTCACAATCCTATCTATGAAGTCACAATATTGTCTATGAAGTCAAATTCCTGTCTATGAAGTCACAATACTGTCTATGAATTCACAACCCCCCTATGAAGTAACTATCCCCTATGAAGTAACAATCCCGTCTATGAAGTCACAATCCTGTTTATCAAGTCACAATCCTGTCTATGAAGTCACAATCTTCCTAGGAAGTAACTATCCTCTATGAAGTAACAATCCTGTTTATGGAGTTACAAATCCCCCTTATTTATCAATCCTGACAATGAAGTCAAAATCCTGTGTATGAAGTAACAATCCTGTCTATGAAGTCACAATCCTGTCTATGAATTGAAAATTCACCCCTGAATTAAAAATCCTTTCTATGAAGTTACAATCCTATCTATGAAGTAACAATCCTGTATATGATGTCACAATCCTGTCCATGAAGTTAAAATCATGCCATGAATTAGCAATCCTGTCTATGGAGTCACAATGCTACGCATGAAGTCACAGTCTTGTTTATGAAGTCAAAATCCTTTGTATGATGTAAGAATCCTGTATATGAAGTCACAATCCTGTCTATGAAGTCAAAATCCTGTCTATGAAGTAACAATCCTGTCTATAAAGTCACAATTTTGTCCATGAAGTGAAAATCACCCCATGAAGAAGCAATCTTGTCTATAAAGGCACAATGCTGACTATTAAGTAACAGTCCTGTTTATTAAGTCACAATCCCGTGCATGATGTAACAATCCTGTATATGAAGTCACAATCCTGTCTATGATGTCACAATCGTGTCTATGAAGTAACAGTCCTGTCTATGATGTAACAATCCCGCCTATGAAATCACAATCCTGTCTATGAAGTAACAGTCTTGTCTATGACGTGACAATCCTGTATATGATGTCACGGTCCTGTCTATGAAGTGAAAACCCCCCATGAAGTAACAATCCTATCTATGAAGTCCCAATCCTGTCGATGAAATACCAATGCTGTCTATGAAGTCACATTCCTTTCTATGAAATTACAGTCCTGTCTATGAATTCACAATCCTTTCTATGAAGTCTCAATCCTGTCTATGAAGTGAATATCCCCCCATGAAGTTGAAATGCCTTCTATGAAGTCACAATCCTGTCTATGAAGTAACAATAAACCCATGAAGTAACTATCCCCTATGAAGTAACAATCCTGTCTATGAACTTACAAATCCCCCTGAAACAAAAATCATGACAATGAATTAAAAATCTTGTCTATGAAGTCACAATCCTGTCGATTAAGTCACAATCCTGTCTATGAAGTCACAATCCTGTTTATCAAGTCAGAATCCTGTCTGTGAAGTCAAAATTCTGTCTATGAAATCACAATCCTGTCTATGAAGTGACAATCCTTTCTATGAAGTCACAACCCACCTATGAGGTAACTATCCCCTATGAAGTAACAATCCTGTCTTTAAAGTCACAATCCTGTTTATGAAGTCACAATCTGTTTATGAAGTCACAATCCTATCTATGAAATAACAATCCTGTCTATGAATTCACAATTCTGTATATGAAGTCACGATCCTGTCTATGAAGTTAAAATCACCCCATGAAGTAACAATCCTGTCTATGAAGTCACAATACTGTCTATGATGTAACAATTCTGTCTATGAAGTCACGATCCTGTTTATGAAGTAAAAATCCTGTCTATGACGTCACAAATGTGTCTATGAAGTGAAAATACCCCCATAAAGTAGTTATCCTGTCTATGAAGTAACAATCTTATCTATGAAGTCACAATCCTGTCTATGAAGCAACAGTCCTGTTTATGAAGTCACAATCCTGTGTATGAAGAAACAATCCTATTGATGAAATCACAATCCAGTTCATGAAGTAACAATCCTGTCTATGAAATCACAATCCTGTATATGAAGTCACGGTCCTGTCTATGAAGTGAAAATCCCCCCATGAAATAACAATCCTCTCTATGAAGTCACAATTCTGTCTATGAAGTCACAATCCTGTCTATAAAGTCTAATTCCTGTCTATGAAGTCACAATCCTGTCCATGAAGTCACAGCCCACCTATGAGGTAACTAACCCCTATGAAGTAACAATCCTGTCTTTGAAGTCACAATTCTTTTTATGAAGTCACAATCTTTCTATGAAGTCACAGAAGTCACAATCCTGTCTATGAAGTCAACTTCCTGTCTACGAAGTAACAATCGTGTGTATGAAGTCACAATCCTGTTTATCAAGTCACAATCTGTCTATGAAGTCACAATCCTGTCTTTGAAGTAACAATCCTTTTTATGAAGTCACAATCTGTCTATGAAGTCACAATCCTGTCTATGAAGTCACAATCCTATCTATGAAGTCACGATCCTGTCTATGAAGTAACAATCCTTTCTATGAAAACACAATCCTGTCTATGAAGTAACAATCCTGTCTATGAAGCCAAAATACTCTCTCTGAAGTCACAAAACTGTCTAGGAAGCGAAAATTTCCTCATGAAGTAATAATCCTTTCTGTTACTTCACAATGCTGTCTACGATGTAACAATCCTGTCCATGAAGTCACAGTCCTGTCTATGAAGTAACAATCCTGTTTATGAAGTCTAATTCTTGTCTATGAAGTCACAATCCTGTCTATGAAGTCTCAATCCTGTCTATGAAGTCACGATCCTGTCTATGAAGTATCAATTATCTCTATGAAAACACAATCCTGTCTATGAAGTAACAATCCTGTTTATGAAGTCTAATTCTTGTCTATGAAGTCACAATCCTGTCTATGAAGTCTCAATCCTGTCTATGAAGTCACGATCCTGTCTATGAAGTATCAATTATCTCTATGAAAACACAATCCTGTCTATGAAGTAACAATCCTGTTTATGAAGTCTAATTCTTGTCTATGAAGTCACAATCCTGTCTATGAAGTCTCAATCCTGTCTATGAAGTCACGATCCTGTCTATGAAGTATCAATTATCTCTATGAAAACACAATCCTGTCTATGAAGTAACAATCCTGTTTATGAAGTCTAATTCTTGTCTATGAAGTCACAATCCTGTCTATGAAGTCTCAATCCTGTCTATGAAGTCACGATCCTGTCTATGAAGTATCAATTATCTCTATGAAAACACAATCCTGTCTATGTAGTAACAATCCTGTCTATGAAGCCAAAATCCTGTCTCTGAATTCACAAAACTTTCAACAAAGTGAAAATTTCCTCATGAAGTAATAAACCTTTCTATTACGTCACAGTGCTGTCTATCATGTAACAATCCTGTCTATGAATTTAAAATCCTGTATATGAAGTCACAATCCTGTATATGAAGTCACAACCCTTTCTATGAATTCACAACCCCCCTATGAAGTAAGTATCCTCTATGAAGTAACAATCCTCTCTATGAAGTTACAAATCCCCCTGAAATCACAATCCTGACAATGAAGTCACAACCCTGTCTACAAAGTAAAAATCCTGTCCATGAAGTCACAATCCTCTCTATGAAGTCCGGTCCTGTCTATGAAGTGAAAACTCCCCCTGAAGTAACAGTCCTATCTATGAAATCACAATACTTTCTATGAAGTCACAATCCTGTCTATGAAGTCAAAATCCTGTCCATGAAGTAACAATATTGTCTATGAACTCAGAATTCTGTCTATGAAGTCACGATCCTGTCTATGAAGTGAAAATCCCCACATGAAGTAGCAATCCTGTCTATGAAGTCACAATACTGACTGTGAAATAACATTCCTGTTTATGAAGTCACAAGTCTGTCTATGAAGTAAGAATCCTGTCTATGAATTCAAAACCCTATCTATGAAGTCACAATCCTGTCTATGAATTAAAAATCCTCTATATGAAGTGACTATCCTCTCTATGAAGTCACGATCCTGTCTATGAAGTGAAAATCCACCCATGAAGTAACAATCCTGTCTATAAGTTCACAATCCTGTCTATGAAGTAACAATCCTGTATATGAAGTCACAATCCAGTCCATGAATTGAAAATCCCGCCATGAATTTGCAATATTGTCTATGAAGTCACAATCCTGACTATGAAGTAACAGTCCTGTTTATGAAATCAAGATCCTGACTATGAAGTCAAAAACCTTTCTATGAAGTGAAAACCTCCCCCCATGAAGTAGCAATCCTGCCTATGAATTCACAATGCTGACTATGAAGTTAAAATCCCCCAATGAAGTAGCAATCCTGTCTATGAAGTCACAATCCTGTGTATGAATTAACAATCTTCTCTATGAAGTCACAACCCTGTCAATGAAGTAAGAGTAGCTCCATGAAGTAACTATCCCCTATGAAGTAACAATCCTGTCTATGAAGTTAGAAATCCCCCTGAAATAGCAATTCTGACAATGAAGTCACAATACTGTCTATGAAGTAACAATCCTGTCTACGAAGGCTTAATCCTGTCCATGATGTCACAATCCTATCTAGGAAGTGAAAATCCGCCCATGATGTAAAAATTATGTCTCTGAAGACACAATCTTGTCTAGGAAGTGAAAATTCCCCTATGAAGTAACAATACTGTCTATGAACTCACAATGCTTAGTATGAAGTAACAGTCCTGTTTCTGAAGTCACAATCCTGTCTATAATGGAACAATCCTGTATATGAAGTTACAATCCTGACTATGAAGTAACAATCCTATCAATGAAGTAACAATCCTGTGTATGAAGTCACAATCTTTTCTATGAAGTCACAATCCTCTCTATGAAGTGAAAATTCCCCATGAAGTAACAATCCTGTCTATGAAGTCACAATCCTAAGTCACAATCCTGTCTATCAAGTGAAAATCCCCCAATGTAGTAGCAATCCTTTCTATGAAGTTACAATGCTGACTATGAAGTAACAGTCCTGTATATGAAGTCACAATTCTGTGTATAATAGAACAATCCAGTATATGAATTCACAATTCTTTCTATGACGTCACAATCCTGTCTGTGATGTAACAATCCTGTCTATGAAGTCACAATTCTCTCTATGAAGTCACAATCCTGTCTTTGAAGTGAAAATCCCCCCAAAAGTAACAGTCCTATCTATGAAGTCGCAATACTGTCTATGAAGTCACAATCATGTCTATGAAGGAACAACCCTCTCTATGAAGTCACAATCCTGTCTATGAAGTAACAATCTTATCTATGATTTCACAATACTGTCTATGAAGTCACAAGCGTCTCTATTAAGTGAAAATTTTCCCATGAAGTAACAATCCTGTCTATGAAGTCACAATCCTGTCTAAGTCATAATCCTGTCTATCAAGTGAAAAACCCCCCATGAAGTAGCAGTCCTGTTTATGAAGTCACAATCCTGTCTATGAAGAAACAATCCTATTGATGAAGTCAAAATCCTGTTCATGAAGTCACAATCCTCTCTATGAGGTCACAATCCTGTCTATGAAGTCACTATCCTGAGTATGATGTCACGATCCTGTCTATGAAGTTAAAAACCCCTTGAAGTAACAATCCTCTCTATGAAGTCACAATCCTGTCTAAGAAGTGAAAATACCCCTTGAAGTAACAATCCTGTTCACGAAGTCACAATCCCCCATGCAGTAACAATACTGTTCATGAAGTCACAATACTGTCTATGAAGTAACAATCCTGTCTATGAAGTAAGGATCCTGTCTATGAAGTAACAATACTGTCTATGAAGTCACAATCCTGTCCATGAAGTGAAAATCCCCCCATGAAGTAACAATCCTGTTCTTGAAGTCACAATACTATCTATGATGTAACAATCCTATCTATGAAGTCACAATCCTCTCTATGAAGTCACAATACTTTCTATGAAGTAACAAGCCTCTCTATGAAATAAGGATTCCCTCTCTGTAGTCAAAATCCTGTCTATGAAGTGAAAATACCCGCATGAAGTAACATACTGTGTATTAAGTCACAATCCTGTCTATGAAGTCACAAACCTGTCTATGAAGTGAAAATCCCCCCATAAGGTAGCAATCCTGTCTATGAATTCAAAACCCTGTATATGAATTAACAATTACCCCATGAAGTAACTTTCTCCTATGAACAAAGCATCCTATCTATGAAGTCACAATCCTGTATATGAAGTCACGAACCTGTTTATGAAGTGAAAATCCCCCCATGAAGTAACAATCCTGTTCTTGAAGTCACAATACTATCTATGATGTAACAATCCTATCTATGAAGTCACAATCCTCTCTATGAAGTCACAAACCTGTCTATGAAGTGAAAATCCCCCCATGAAATAACAATCCTCTCTATGAAGTCATAATCCTGTATATGATGTCACGATCCTGTCAATGAAGTGAAATTCCCACCATGAAGTAACAATCCTGTCCATGAAGTCACAGTCCTGTCTATGAAGTAACAATCGTGTCTATGAAGTAACGATCCTGTCTATGAAGTAACAATCCTGTCTATGAAGTCACAATCCTGAATATGAAGTCACGATCCTGTCTATGAAGTGAAAATCCCCCCATGAAATAACAATCCTCTCTATGAAGTCATAATCCTGTATATGATGTCACGATCCTGTCAATGAAGTGAAATTCCCACCATGAAGTAACAATCCTGTCCATGAAGTCACAGTCCTGTCTAT
>NW_005360210.1:318-579 GCF_000412655.1 Myotis brandtii | reverse complement strand
GATAGTGTCATCGATTAATAATCCTCGATGTTTAGCAGCTTCATGGAATGTATCATAAATTACACCTCCCACAGTTCTCAGATCAGCAAAACTTATTGCACCTTTTATATGCAGAAGCAAAAGTCTAAGGTAATATCGTTCTGGTTCTCTAAAGATCACAGTGAATAGTCTACCTAATACTTTATTCCCACCTTTAGGCGTTTTCTCCATGAAGAATTATTAAACACATAATGTTGTGGGATCTCCCAATAATAATAATTA
>NW_005360210.1:0-286 GCF_000412655.1 Myotis brandtii | reverse complement strand
AACCAAGCCATCAAAGTTGAGTTATGCCTTTTAGCCCTATCTATAACGTCAGCAAAATCATCGGTATGAAAATACAAATTCAGATCATTTGGCAAATGAATAGCTAATCTTGTGATTACATAAGATTAGTCATGCATTTGTATTGCAAAAAGTCTCCAAACAGCCTCAGGAGCACTCACATAGCTGGAGTCAATGAAGTTCTGTACTTCGTCATGATTGATAATATTTTTTCCAGAAATTTGAATATTTACAATCGTGCCCTTTATAGATGTATTTAAATAAATAT
>NW_005360209.1:0-764 GCF_000412655.1 Myotis brandtii | reverse complement strand
GGTCGTTCCAGTGTTCCAGTCGCTTGGCTTTTATATATAAGGATTAGAACGTCCTACAGCTTTGTGATCTAAAATTAGATGTACACAGGCAAACAGATAAACACAGACAGCACATTTTTTAAGACCAAAAAGAAATGAGAAAAATGAGAGCAGTGAATCAAAAAGCCATAGGGAATAGACAAATATTACATCTTCTTTTATTTGTAATCTTAACTACCTCTATCAGACGCTATCATACTGCTAGTCGAAGAGGGAGGCTGTCCGGTAGCCCCTAAAGGCTGACAGAACGTTAATGGTATCACCACAGTACGTGTCCTCAGCTTCGGGGGTCCAGAAACTCCTTATATCCAGCAGTCCTTGCTTGTCCCTTCTTGCCCAACTCTGGGTACCAGAAGTCTACTACCTCCAAGCACATCACTGAAAATGAGCACCCAGCCAGTATGTTAGGAAATACTCCCTCCAGTAGTCTGTGGGGTTTAGCAGGAGTACAGGGCAGCAGGCTGCCAGGCGGCCTGGACTTGAACACAGCTCTAGGTGCCCGGGTGAACTTCAGGTTGTTATCTCCCAATTAAGCCCCATCCTTGTGTGGTCAGTACATAAGCCTGACTGGCCGCCTCCCTCGGGTTAAAAAACAAAACAAAACAAAACAAAACAAAACAAAACAAAAAACCCTCCAATGTGCCAGGCTTTATGATCGGTAATAGGGATACAGATAAATAGAACATTGGCTCTATTTTAGAGCTTACAAGTGATTTCATAAGCAG
>NW_005360208.1:0-851 GCF_000412655.1 Myotis brandtii | reverse complement strand
GATTTACTACCATTTTTTATTATTTTTTGAGGTAGGCCTATAGGGCTATAAACTTCCCTCTCAGAACTGCTTTCATTGTGTCCCATAGGTTATGGAATGTTGTGTTTTCATTGTCATTATTTTACAGGATGTTTTTAATATCTTCTTTGATCTCATTGGTCACCCAATCAATATTTAATAACATGCTATTCATATTCCAAGTGTTTGAGTATTTTGGATTGTTATTATTGTAGTTTGTTTCTAATATTATGCCATTGTGATCTGAGAAGATGCTTGGTATGATTTCAATCTTCTTGAATTTGGGGAGAGTTTGCTTGTGACACAATATGTGGTCTATTTTTGAAAATGTTCCTAGTGCACTTGAGAAGAACATATATTCCGTGGCTTTGGGGTGAAGTGTTCTGAAGATGTCAATTAAGTCCATCTGATCTAGTGAGTCATTTAGGATTGCTGTTTCTTTGCTGATTGTATGTCTAGAGGATTTATCCAGTGATGTCAGTGTTGCATTAAAGTCCCCTACTATGATTGTATTGTTGTCGATCTCTCCCTTGATATCTTCCAGGAGTTTTGTTTTTAATGTATTTGGGTGCTCCTGAATTGGGCGCATATATGTTTATCAGGGTTATATCCTCTTGTTATATTGATCCCTTTAGTATTATGAAGTGGTCTTCCTTATCTCTTGTTATGGCCTTCACTTTGATGTCTATTTTGTCTGATATAAGTATTGCTACCCCAGCTTTTTTTTCATTTCAATTTGCCTGAAAGATATTTTCCATCCATTCACTTTCAGTCTGTGTGAGTTCCTTATTCTGACGTGGGTCTCTTGTAGACAGCAAATATATGGGTCATGT
>NW_005360207.1:0-2322 GCF_000412655.1 Myotis brandtii | reverse complement strand
GCTCAAGTGTGTCCAGTGTACAAAATGAAGGTGATAACGTGAGCTCCCCATTCATTCCACTACAGAATTCCATATTTTAATGTTGAGGATAAACTTGTGATTGCCTTGGCTTTTTCTCATCCTTCAATTGCACAAGAGGCCTGAGCATGAAGCCTTTAATAGGTCCCTGCAAAAAAAACCTCACTTCCCCACAGCTACAACTTGCCAAAATGTAGCTCAGATCACATCACTCCCCCCCAACTTTCCGCTGGCCACTCACCACTCTCAGTAAAATCCACACTCACATGATCTAGCTCCTGTCTCTCTTCAACCTTCAATCCCACTGCTCTCGGCCTCACTAACTCTGTTCCAGTCTCACCACCCTGCTGTTCCACACACAGGGCAAGCCTGCCTCAGGACCTTGTCCTCCTTCTGCCTTCTGACTAGATCACAACCCTGTGATCTTTGCCCAGCTCTTTCTCCTATTTTATTCAGGTCTCCCTACCAATGTCACCTTCACAGTGGTTTCCCTAACCCTACTTGAAACACTGCCTTCGTGGCCACTGATCCCTCTCTCTGTCCTGGCCCTACTTGATTGACATGTGTGTTTGTCTATTCATTCCCTGTCAGTTCCTCTACCACAGGGGCGACTTGGTCTAGACGCCCCTTTTCCAAAGTTCCTGGAAAAGAGAAACTCAACAAATGTCACTGAATTAAGGAATTCACTCACTTCCCCTTCCTATGATAAGCAATGGAAATAAAGAGCTAATAGGAGTTGTTTCAAGACAAAATTACAAAACTACTAGATTCATGCACCCGACTCAAGGCAGAAATGAACCCAGATATTCAGGACAGAGTCTAGTGTATCCTGTGTTTCCCAGGGTGAGTTAATGCTAGCGAGCTCCTCAAGTATTAACCCAATTCTCTGTCCATCTTTACCTATATTCTTAAGATCCATTGTAATAATTAGACTCTTGCCTTTTACTTGGTCAAGAACTTTGGAAGTTTAATTAGGCATTAAAGATAGAATATCAAAAATGTCAACAAAAGCCAAGGTCACCTTGATCAGAACAGCAAGGCTCCAGGTGAAGGGCCTGCTCAGAGGACATCAGGGCACAGGTTCGAGGACCTTGCATCTTCCCTCAGAAAGGGGGTGCAGAGCTAACATCTCCATGAGCAGAAAGTTGATAAGAGATCACCCCTTGATTCTAAGTGTCCACTTTCTAGAGACAAGCTGAGCATCTCTGCAACCTGTGCTCATTTCCTGGAGTCAGGGGGGCAGGGAGATGGGAAAGATGCTAAAAGCCCAATCATGAAGTATGGGCCTGTGTATGCTCAGAAGTTGCCTCAAATCTAAGGCACATCAAATATCTAGAGTTTATTTAATGATAAGCTTATTTAACATATTTTTCAAATTATTATTATTAATCATTTGTTTGTTTATTACCTTTTTGAGGGACTAAGAACCTGTTTGAGTTCTATGCTTTCCTAGTATGTGTGTGAAGTTACCCCCTATCCAGCACTTTAAACAAAATGAAGTTATTCAGCCTAAAGCTCAAGTGTGTCCAGTGTACAAAATGAAGGTGATAACGTGAGCTCCCCATTCATTCCACTACAGAATTCCATATTTTAATGTTGAGGATAAACTTGTGATTGCCTTGGCTTTTTCTCATCCTTCAATTGCACAAGAGGCCTGAGCATGAAGCCTTTAATAGCATTTATAACAGGTAGCTACTCTACTTTCCTCATAAGCATAATCAGCAATTATAACGACTCCTACATTGGTAAAAATTTAATCTTAACTCACACATCTTACACAGTTAGAGTTTTTTCTCATTTACTTAATCTGGTTTCTCTGTATGATTTGAATGAATAGCAGACGCTCAGTTTTAGCTGGAAATCATACCTAACGTATTTATGCTAATGAATGGCAGTGCTTGTTCTCACATAGAGGTGGCTTTATACTGATTTCCCCAACGAGTCACCAGAACCCTGTGCTCACGGTGGGGTCGGGTGTCCCCTGGATGACCGCGTCCTACCTCTCGTGGCTTACTGGCAATGGCGATGCTGCCATCCTTGTTGTACTTGATCGGCGCCCCTCCTTCTTGCACCAGCGTCCCATAGCCTGTGCTGGTGTAAAAGGCAGGAACTCCAGCGCCGCCGGCACGAATCCTCTCTGCCAGTGTGCCCTACAGGTGAGCAAGCAACACCCCACAAGGTCAGTACGCATCCCTCTGCACGTGGACACAGAGCATTGACACACGGTGCCTACTCTCTAAAGCAGCGGTTCTCAACCTGTGAGTCGAGACCCCTCTGGCGGTCAAATGACCCTTTCACAGGGGT
>NW_005360206.1:3365-5220 GCF_000412655.1 Myotis brandtii | reverse complement strand
GCACGTGTTGAAGTGCCGCTCAGAGAGTGCGTGTGCCGTCGATGGGAACAGGTGGTCATCGGAAGGAGCAGGGCTGGTGCACACGGCGGGTGGGCTCATATAAAAGAAAAGCATCCAGGACCCGCGGAGACGATTGCCCCCGACCTGCCCAGGTCCTTCCTGAAGGAGAGGCTCCCAGCTCCTCGCTCCCACAGGCTGAACGCCCTTAACAAGTTCCGCTTCTGAAAAGCCCGGTTTTCCTCTGACGCGGCCTCGCCCGCCTCGCGTGAGGCCCCGCGGCTTTCGGGCTTTTGGAAGCCATTCCCTCCACCGCCCTGCAGCCCCGGCCCAGGTCACACGGCCGAGCAGAGCCCTGGGCACCTGTCCCCGCTCTGCACGGCTAATTCAGGCTCTGCCTCTGGCGGGATCGTGACAACCGTAGCGAGATTTTAATCTATAAGGCGCATTCTATGTTATCGGTGGTCGACAACGCGAATGCCGTGTCCAGACGTGAATTAAACACACACACACATGCACGCACACACGGTCACGGAGTGGTCATGGGGTGGGGACCTGGCTCCCCATTCTCTCCTGTGTACAGACCGATGCTCGATCACCGAGCCAAGCACCTGAGTGTCTAACTCAGGGGTGGGCAAACTTTTTGACTCGAGGGCCACAATGGGTTCTTAAACTGGACCGGAGGGCCGGAACAAAAGCATGGATGGAGTGTTTGTGTGAACTAATATAAATTCAAAGTAAACATCATTACATAAAAGGGTACGGTCGTAGTTTGCCCACGGCTGGACTAGACTGTTCAGTCAGGTTCAATAAGCAACATTCAGGATTCAGAAAATTTGGTTCACATTAGGCCCATTATTTTAAAACGAGTCCAGTGGGAGCAGAACTTGTCATCACCTATGCTCATGTGTACATCCTACCCTCTTCTCAACTGTACCTGAGCCAATGGTTCTTTTATTTAAAATGAAGAGAAGTTCTCTAAGACAACAAATGTCATGTTCTGAAGTCAAGGAGCCTGCGTGTCAGAGGGGACCACTCCGTGGCTTCCAGATGCGACTCTTTGGACAACATCAGACCATCTGTCTTTGGTGGCCACCAGTGTCAACCCTGTAGGGTTTCCTTCCTTTATCTTTCTCCCTCCAGTTACCATAGCTCTGGAGTATGGAGAGCAAGTCATTGACCTGGAGGAAAACACATACACCGATGTGCAGGACAGCACAACGTTCCTTCTTATACTGGACCATGCTATCATTATAAGAATGAGATTAGCTACTTATTCTAATTATGGAATAAGATCTCATAAACTGTAGCTGCACCAGGGACTTGATAATGTCCAAACATCTGAATGAAAGCAACAACTGCCCCCCCTCGAAATAAAAAAAATGTCATTTACTCAATTTCCAGTGTAATGAAGCTGAGGAACAGGACACTCAGACACTTGCTTTACTGACAGATTACTCGGCTCAATGGTGTTACAGTGCACAGAAGCTCTGCCTCGGAGACACTGTTCCTGCTAACCCGGCAGCTGAGCCGAGCGTGAGGTTACTGTCCCCTTCACTGAGCTAACTGCTGAAAACCTGACAGCCTCAGAAACACGGAAAACCTCTTGATCCACACCCTGCTGAGACGAAAAGCCATTTTAAATGAGCTGTCTGCACATTCTGACCTCATGATAGAATGTTCCAGTGTAGCCGAGCCTGCCATTCCCATTAGCAGGCTTTAATGAAACAGCGCGGGCCTTACCTTTCTCGTGAGTGGGACTTCTATGGGCACAGGAACGACCTCAGCCAGCAGGCAGCCGTAGAAGGCCACCATGGATGCAGCAGGGTCGTTGTTGGGGAACACCAGCGCCACCTGG
>NW_005360206.1:0-358 GCF_000412655.1 Myotis brandtii | reverse complement strand
CTGTCCCCCCATCTCCCCCGTCTCCCCGTCTCCCTGGGCCCCGGAGCCCAGGCCTCACCTCTGTCAGGTTCCGCGCGGTTTCGGCTGACAGGGCCTTGGCGGGCAGGCTGAGCGACAGGTTCTGGAGGTGACTCAGGACGGCGCCCGGGCTCTGGACGCGCCCCCTCTCCTCCGCCAGGCCGGTGATGATGGGCTGGTAGGCACTGGTGGGCACCTGGGGAAGAAAAGCCAGCCCGGCCGCCCGGCTCAGTGGTAGGGCGTACACCTAGGAACCCGGAGGTCACGGGTTCGATTCCCGGGCAGCTGCGGGTTCAGTCCCCACCAGCGGGGGGCGTGCAGGAGGCAGCCGATCCATGAT
>NW_005360205.1:0-548 GCF_000412655.1 Myotis brandtii | reverse complement strand
TCTTTCTGTGAGTTCATTATTGGTGTATATAAAAAAATCCATAGATTTCTGAGTGTTAATTTTGCATCCTGATGTATGCCGAATTCATTTATTAAGTATAATAGTTGTCTGATGGAGTATTTAAGCTACTGTCCTCAAAACTGCATGGTACTGGCATAAGAACAGAGATATAGACCAATGGAACAGAACAGAGAACCCAGAAATTGACTCAAGCCAGTATGCTCAATTAATATCTGAGAAAGGAGACAAGAGCATACAATGGAGTCAAGATAGTCTCTTCAATAAATGGTGTTGGAAAAATTGGACAGAGACATGCAAAAAAATTAAATTAGACCACCAACTTACAACATACACAAAAATAAACTCAAAATGGATAAAGGAGTTAAATGTAAGATGAGAAACCATAAAAATCTTAGAGAAAACCACAGGCAGCAAAATATCAGGCATATATCATAGCAATATCTTTACCAATACAGCTCCTAGGACAATGGAAATTAAGGAGAAAATAAACAAATGGGACTACATCAAAATAAAAAGCTTCTTCACAG
>NW_005360204.1:0-800 GCF_000412655.1 Myotis brandtii | reverse complement strand
CATCCCCTAATTAAACAATGTTTCTCACACCTGCAGATCTTTGCACAAGTTATGCCCTGTGCCCGGAAAGTTCTTCCACCTCTTCTCCACCAGGGTAACTCTTATGCATATTTCCAGACCTAATGTGAGTAGCAGACCCACTGTGAAATCTTCCCCAATTACTCAGGGCCAAATTAATTGCTCCTACCTCTATGTTCCAAGAGAACTTTGCAATTGCTTCAGTGGGAGCACTTACTACTTTGGCTACAGGTTTAGGCTCACCTTCCTTTCTCTGAGCAGACAATTAATTCCTCAAGTAGTGTTGTCCATAAATCTGCTTTAAGCAATCAGCAGATCTTGAGTAAATGTAGGCTTTATGAATGAATGAATGACTATCTTGTAGTCCAGAGGGACTCTCCTCTATGTCTTTATGGCAAGGCCAGTGGGGCTGGCATCTAGGTTTGAAGCTCAGAGGGGGTGAGAAGAAAAGCAGGGGAAAAGCTAGTCTGGGACCAGGAGTGTGGGAAAATCTACAGGGTGAAGAGAAAGTTTAGCAACAGGGGGAGGGGATGTTCAACTATGGGAGTGGAGTCAGAAGTCTGTTTTTCCAGAACAGAATTTCCCAAAGTATGTCCCATAAAGCACTAGCCTTTGAGATATTCATGGACTAAGAGAGATTTGCAGACAAATAAGTGTGGGAAACACTAAAAAACACTATAAAATATGTGTGTGTGCGTGCGCTTGGTGTGTGTGTGTGTGTGTGTGTGTGTGTAATCACAGTACTATAGAAGCTCTGACAAGTCATGTATGAAAGAAACCTG
>NW_005360203.1:0-784 GCF_000412655.1 Myotis brandtii | reverse complement strand
GGAACTTATACAACTTAACAAAAGGAAGATAAACAATTTAATTTAAAAATGGGTAAAAGACCTTAGACACTTCCCAAAGTGGACATACAGAAGGCCGAGAGACATATAAAAAAGTGCTCAAAATCTCTAATATAAAAAAATACAAATTAAAACAACAATGAGGTATCACCTCACACCTGTCAGAATGGTTATCATCAACAAATCAACAAAAGACAAGTGTTGGCGAGGATGTGGAAAAAAGAGAATGCAGACTGGTGCAGCCACTGTGGGAAACAATATGGAGTTTCCTTAAAAAATTATAAATAGAACTCCCATTTGACTCTGTGATCCTATTCTAGGAATATATCCTAAGAAAGCTGAAACACCAATCAGAAAGAATACATGCACCCCTATGTTCATAGCAGCGCAATTCACCATAGCTAAGATTTGGAAACAGCCCAAGTGCCCATCAGTAGATGAGTGAATAAAAAAACTGGGTAAATTTCCACAATGGACTACCATGCTACTGTAAAAAAAAGAAAGAACTCTTAGCATTTGCAACAGCATGGATGAACCTGGAGAGTATTATACTGAGCAAAATAAGCCATTCAGATAAAGATAAGGATCACATGATCTCACTCATATGTGGAATCTAATGAACAAAATAAACTGATGAATAAAATAGAGCCAGAGACATAGAAGCATGGAACAGACTGACAAATTACAGAAGGAAAGTGAGGTGAAGAGTGGGAGGGTAGTGATTAATCGGGAAACTGATAGGCATACATGCATAACCCATGGACAC
>NW_005360202.1:0-500 GCF_000412655.1 Myotis brandtii | reverse complement strand
TGGAGCGAGCAGGAGGCTTGGGTTGCCCCTGGTGATGGAGGAAGCCAAGCTTCCCGCCTGCCCTGGCTGGCCTTGGGCTCCGCTCAAGGCTACGAAGTTTCAATTATAGAAGATAAATAAATCCCAGATACCTGCTTCTAGCCCAAAAGGATAGGCTGGGAGCTTGGGTTGCCAGGGGGCGTGGCCAGCCTGAAAATGGCCATTAGCCCCTCACTCAGGCTGGCCAGGCACCCCAGCGGTACCCCCCCACCCTGAAGGGGCTGTGGGCAGCCTGAAAATGGCCCTCAGCCCCACACCCAGGCTGGCCACACCCCCATGGGATGAGGGTCCCCACTGGGGGGCTTGGCCAGCCTGCAAACAGCCATCAGCCCCTCACCCAGGCTGGCCAGGCACCCCAGTTGGACCCCCACCCTTATCTGAGACACCCTTCTGGGCAAACCAGCTGGACCCCACCCATGAACCTGGTCTCTATCCTATATAATAAAAGGGTAATATGCAAA
>NW_005360201.1:0-1104 GCF_000412655.1 Myotis brandtii | reverse complement strand
GAATAAACTTAACCAAGGACATAAAAGACCTGTACTAGGAAAATTACAGGACATTGAAAAAAGAGATAGAGGAAGACATAAACAAATGGAAGAACATACCATGTTCATGGATCGGTAGAATCAACATCATTAAAATGTCCATAGTACCTAAGCAATGTATACATTCAATGCCATACCTATTAAAATACCAACGGCATATTTCAAAGATGAGTGGATTATATACTGTGGTACATATACACAATGGAATACTATGCTGCTATAAAAAAGAAGGAATTCTTACCATTTGCAGCAGCATGGATGGAACTGGAGAGCATTATGCTAAGAGAAATACAGGAAGTGAGAAAAACACCACGTGATCTCACTCATTTATGGATAATAAAGAACATATAACCTGATGAACAAAAGGATAGATACAGAGGCAGAGAAGCATGGAACAGACTGTCAAATTACAGTGGGAAGGCTGGGGAGTGTTGGAGGAAGGGAGGTAAGAGATCAGCTGAAGGACTTGTATGCTTGCATAAAAGCATAACCAATGGATACAAGACACTAGGGGCGTCGGGTGAGGGTATATGCTGGGGGGTAAGGGAGGCCGGGTGAAGGTCAATGGGGGCAAAAAAAGGAGACATAGGTATTACTCTGTAATACTTTAGAACAAACTCTCTAGAACAAACACTCAAAAACTCATCTGGAATAAAAAATGACCCCGAATAGCCACAGCTATCCTGAGAAAGAAGAACAAAGTTGGAGGGATCATAATACCAGACATCAAACTATATTTCCAAGCCACAGTTCTGAAAACTGCCTGGTACTGGCAAAAGAACAGACATATAGACCAATGGAACAGAATAGAGGACCCAGAAATTGACCCAAGCCATTATACTCAATGAATATTTGACAAAGGAGTCAAGAGCAGACAATGGAGTCAAACCAGCCTCTTTAATAAATGGTGCTGGGAAATTTGGTCAGATACATGCAAAAAAAAAAAAATGAAACTAGATCACCAACTTACGCCATACACAAAACAAACTCAAAATGGTTAAAGGACTTGAATGTAAGATGGAAAACTATAAAAATCCCACAAGACTCCATAGGTAGTAAAATATC
>NW_005360200.1:0-257 GCF_000412655.1 Myotis brandtii | reverse complement strand
TCATCCCTCTTTTTTTGGCTGAATACTATTCCAATACTATTCCATTCTGCATGCTACATGCTGTCTGTTCATTGGTTGGATATTTGGGTTGTTTCTACCTTTTGGCCATTGTGAGTAGCGCTGTTGTGGTTTCTGTCCTTGCGTTTTTGTTTGAAGGGTAGATTTATTTATTTTTAAATATATTTTATTGATTTTTTACAGAGAGGAAGGGAGAGGGATAGAGAGTTAGAAACATCAATGAGAGAGAAACATCGATC
>NW_005360199.1:0-750 GCF_000412655.1 Myotis brandtii | reverse complement strand
ATCTTTCTCTTCACATACATCATAACTTCTATAGCAGGATACAGAAGGGTATCACAGATTCCTTACTGTGACTGTAACTTGTAACTCTTCTTTTCATTATTTGCAACCTTCCAATGATTTGCCTAAGAGTAAAGGATAAAGAGCTAATCTACACAACCCATGTTTATAATAAACTAGAGGCCTGGTGCACGAAATTCATGCACTCGGGGGTTCCTCAGCCCAGCCTGCACCCTCTAGCAGTCTGGGAGCCCTCAGGGGATGTCCAACTGATGGCTTAGGCCCGCTCCCGCAGCTGGCAGTTGGACATCCTTAGCACTGCCGTGGAGGTGGGAGAGGCTCCCGCCACCACCGCTGCTCTCGCCAGCCATGAGCCCGGCTCAGGGCTTCTGGCTGAGCGGCACTTTCCTGCCTTGAGCATCTGCCCCCTGGTGGTCAGTGCACATCATAGTGACTGGTTGGTTTGCATATTAGCCTTTTATTATATAGGATGATAAGAAAAATATTTATCTGACATATAATATGAACCAGACACCTCCTACTTCCTTGCTAACTGAGCTATTGCTATCTGAAGATTTGTTGTTATGCCACGCAAAAAGCCCTACAAATCAAAACAGAAATCCTGCTCCAGATGTGCATGTTAGTGAAAACATTGAAATTATGTGCGAGATAAGCATGTGTGCACACACATACCCACAAGTGCACAACATGTATATACAAACATCTATATCCTAGCTATGTCTACAGAGAAAG
>NW_005360198.1:0-207 GCF_000412655.1 Myotis brandtii | reverse complement strand
GTTTTTTCATTTGGGACCGATTACTTTATCTCCCCATGTTGGCTGCCTCTCTGCTGTGTGTGTGCATGTGCGTGTGTGTGTGTGTGTGTGTGTGTGTGTGTGTGTGTGTGTTTATTCTGTGTATTAGATAAATATGCTATGTTGCCCAGTCTTGGTATGGTGGACTCACATAGTAGGTGTCCTGTAGGGCCCAGTGGTGCAGCCTCC
>NW_005360197.1:0-2168 GCF_000412655.1 Myotis brandtii | reverse complement strand
TTTTTTTTTTAAGAAAGAGGCTCTGTTTGGCTTAGCTTAGATCTTGTTGCCCCTGGAGATGCCTACACGTTTCTCAAGTAAAGACACAAAGTGGGCACTCAGGTAAACGCAACTGGACAAGGGAAGGTCCACGAGGGCTGGATGTCCACCATGAGGAGGGCATGGTGCTGGAGATGTCAGGGGTGGAAGGGACACTGGGCGTCATTGACTTGGTCCCTATTATTTTTCAGAGCAACCTCTGCAAATAGGGAGTTACAGTGACTGGCTTGGGGGACAATCCCAGGCGAGCCAAGAATCCAGTGCCGATATAGATCGGGCTACATCAGAGACATGAGCACCATGCCCACTGCAAGCTGGTTCCAATGGTGCCGAGTCAGACTGTCTAGAACAGTGGTTCTCAACCTTCTGGCCCTTTAAATACAGTTCCTCATGTTGTGACCCAACCATAAAATTATTTTCATTGCTACTTCATAACTGTAATGTTGCTACTGTTATGAATCGTCATGTAAATATCTGATATGCAGGATGGTCTTAGGCGACCCCTGTGAAAGGGTCGTTCGACCGCCAAAGGGGTCGCGACCCACAGGTTGAGAACCGCTGGTCTAGAAGCTAAAAATCACAGGCTCGCGTGCCAGATACGTGAGCGACAAGGTGGATTTCATTTTGAGACATTTTTTTCAAAAGAGTCGCTTTGGTGCTTGCTCACGATTTGTGGTTAAATATCCAAGGATAAAGGCAATGGACGGAATAGAAGAATATCGGGAAGCCAGCAGAGGGGATGAAGGAATAGAACCTGAGTTTGACTAAATGTGACGAATTTGGAAAGTAAGTACCTGCATTGAGAGCAATCTTTCAAGGAGGCAGCGTATGTAAAAAGTGCCCAGCAGAACCTCTGCGGCCATAGTGAGCTGCCACTCAAGCAGTGGTAGCATCACCATTAGCTTAAACCAGGGGTTCTCAAACTTTTTCAACAGGGGGCCAGTTCACTGTCCCTCAGACCGTTGGAGGGCCAGACTATAGTTTAAAAAAAAAAACTATGAACAAATTCCTATGCACACTGCACATATCTTATTTTGAAGTAAAAAAACCAAAACGGAACAAATACAATATTTGTATTTGCATGTGGCCCTCGGGCCGTAGTTTGAGGACCCCTGGCTTAAACACACAGCCGTCCGCCCGCCGAGGTTCTGCCTTCGTGCTCATTAGCAGGGGAAGGACCATCCTGAACCTACGGCTACAGGAGAGCCGAGCACGGAGCTCTGCGAGGAGGAGGGAGCTCCCAGTGTGCCGTTATCCCCCGAGGATGGCTCCCTTGTTCAACAAGTTTCTTCTTACAAAGGAAACAAGATACGAGCCTTGATGCACTCACCACTCCTTCCAAAAGCACGAGGGATGCTTGAGCTGGTTAGAAGGTGGCCCTAAAGGCTGGGAAGCCGGCGTATGGCTCCAAACCAGGGCTGTTCTCGTTCTAGGAGCCCAGACAATGCAGAGCCTTTGACGATTGAGAGAAGACAGTCCTTCTCGCGTGTGGGTGCAATTAAACCTGCCCTCCACGCTTTAACCAGGATGAATGCTGTGGCCCTTCAAGAGGATCTGAGTCCAGCTCCCCGAGTCCACAGGGCGACAGAGGAGCGGTTAGGTCGAACGCCGTTTTATTGTGATTTTGGTAAATGTCCGTGACACGTCCAGTGACCAAAACCATGCGCATGTGACAAGCAGCAGGGAGTCGGGAAAGCAGTTAAGCCCCTGATGTCGCCGCTGCACGCCCGGGTGCCTGTCCGGGGAAGTACTGTCCCCGCCAGGCTCGCCTGACTGACAGCCAGCCAGGGGTGCGTCTCTAATTGTGATGTATTGAGACAAGTCTGTGCTGATTAAAAAACAAACAAAAAAAACACAGTGATAGGCCTCAACCCTGGCAGTTACCAGCCTGCAAGCATTTGGGCATGAAAATGTTTTCTTAACTTCTGGGGATCAAGGCGGAGTTTGGACTAAAGGGCCTCGTACGGTCACTTGCGCTCTAAGTATCTACGGTGCTACAATGTGTTCAACTATGCGCAGTTCATATCACATTCATTTCACAAATTTGGCTTTTACAAGTGATTCTACTTCCACAAAGGTTCCCAAGACTTAAAAAAAAATCCAAATAAAACCTGACTGGAATAGACATC
>NW_005360196.1:0-907 GCF_000412655.1 Myotis brandtii | reverse complement strand
TGTAATAATCTGAACAATAAAGATTTATTTAAAGAAATATTCCATTTTATGGCTATACCACAATTTGTTTATCCATTCATCGGCTGGTAGACATTTGGATTATGTCTACTTTTTGCCTACTATAATAATGATGCTATGCACATTCATGTACAAATTTTTGTGTGGGCATGTTTTTATTTATCTCAGGTATATACCTGGAAGTAGAAGTGCTAGGTCACATGGGAACATTATGTTTAACTTTTTGAGGAACCACCAAACTGTTTCCTAGCAGCTACAGTTTTACATTCCCATCAGCAGTGTATGAATGAGGGTTTTCATTTCCCCACATATTCGCCACCACTCACTTTGTCTTTTGATTGTAGTCATCCTAATGTATGTGAAGTGATATCTCATTGTGGCTTTGATTTGAATGGCTACAGTATCTTTACTAAAAAAAATAAAAAAATCCATTCTCTGGCACTTGATATGTGACAACTAAACTGATTAATGCATCCTTTTCAAAAGGAGGATCAAATTCAATTTAACTTGATGTTACCAGTAGATAGAGGATTATATTAGTTGGCTATAATAGGATTATGTATTCCTACCCGTTGTCGTGTGACTTGACTGTGAATCCTATGGGAAGTCCATGTACCTGCCCTTGACTTTGGGCTTGACCACATGGCATGCTCTAAACCAACAGAATGTGAGAAGACATGCTATTTGCCACAATTGAACAGAAGTTTACAATTCCATGTTTCCTCTCAATCCTATATTCTGTAATATCCCAGAATTCTGCTCATAGAGCCTACGTCCCACAATCTTAGACATATATAGCAGAACCCGTCTACCTGTAGCCAAGCAAAACCAAGCCTGTCAGATAATTGATACCAGTACATTAATTTAAATTTATATATATTTTTATATG
>NW_005360195.1:4006-7309 GCF_000412655.1 Myotis brandtii | reverse complement strand
ATACCTAAAGTATTAAAACTCCATCTATATAAAAAAATTAATATACAACACCTGTGTATTAGATATAAACTAACTCCTCAATTAAAAACTGATGAGAATCTTGGTCGGAGAACATTGATTGGTTATACTGCTTAATAGTTCTCACCTGTTCTTGCAATCACTAGATAGTGATAAAAATTCACATACCTGCCAGGTGCCTCTTTTGGTAGATTGCATGTAATATTTTCTTTCTTTTTCTAATTTATTTTGCCAAGGCTCTTATTATCAGATAGAAAGTAGGTGAAGAGACTCTTTGTTATATGTTCATTCAAATTTCTTCTTAAGAGCTTTCTCTACGAAACTATTTTAAGACGATTTTGTTATTTCCCTAATATGTTCTGAAAATGCTGCCTAAATATTTAGTTATTATCCTGCAATGCCTGTTATATACTTGTTCCTACTTTGCTTAATGACTAATCATCTAAAAGAAAACTTTGCCAACACCAGATGTGTTGGTTTGCTAGGGTTGCCATAGCTACTCGCAGACTGAGTGACTCAAACAACAAAAATGTATTTCTTAGAGTTTTAAAGGATAGATTTTAAGATCAAGGTGTCAGCAGGTTTGTTTCTCCCGAGGCCTCTCTATTTGACCTTTGCACTGGCCACCTTCTTCCTGTGTCCTCACATCACCGTTCTCCGTTGTGCACACCCATCCCTGGTCCTGGTGTCTGTGTGTCCAATTTTTTCTTTTGGAGAAATGTCATTCAGAATGGATTAAGGCTTATCATAAAGGCCTGGCTTTAATTGAATGATCTCCATAAAGGCCTTTTGTCAAAATACAGTCACATTCTGAGATACTGGGGGTTAGGACTTCAGCAAATAAATTTTAGGGAGAACAAATTCAGCCCATACACTGCGTATTTTCACTTTTCAAAATCTTATTTACTTTTCTTCTTTACTTTTCAAAATCCTTTCCATTTGCAAAAGATTTTGTTTTGTTTTTTAACAGAGGTGTCTCACAGATATTTAGACTTCACAGTCAGTCAGTAACCCTTAGCTCCCAAAAAGCCTGTACTTCTGTATTGTTTTCTTACAATATTTCCTCTTCTTTTACAAGATACACTTGAACAACAACAACAACATAGTAGGAAGCATAGTGGTTATCAAGATTTATTAAAACTAAAGTAATTAAGATTATCTATTACATTGGCACAAGGATAGACTCACAAAAGAATGGAACAAAATAAGGAGTTCAGCAACAGGTCATTATACATATAGGCACTTAAATTACAACATAATAGGTGCAGTATATCATTATTAATCAGTTGACTAACATGGAAAATTTTAACCTTTATCCCCATTTCATAGCACACACAAAAATCAAGTCCTGGCATGCCCTAACCGGTTTGGCTCAGTGGATAGAGCTTCGGCCTGCGGACTGAAAGGTCCCAGGTTCGATTCCGGTCAAGGGCATGTACCTTGGTTGGGGGGATGCAGTTGGTCGAGGCTTCTCTCTCATTGATGTTTCTAACTCTCTATCCCTCTCCCTTCCTCTCTGTAAAAAAATCAATAAAGTATATTTAAAAAAAAAATCAAGTCCAGGCATATTGTATATCTAAATGCAAAAGGTAAGCTTTTCAAAGATAAGTGGTTTTCAAAGTGTGATCCTCAGAACACCAGAATCAGCATCATCTGAAAGTTGTAAAAAAATGCAAATTCTTAGGCCTCTTTCCTGACCTAAAGAACTAGACATTCTGGAGGTATGGAAAAAAACATTTATTTAAAAAACACACAAACAAAACATCTCCATGATGCTGCTGATACCCACTCAAGTTTGAGCACCACAGTTTAAGGAGAAAATCTCATGACTTTGGACAAGGAGTAAATAATTTACAGGAGTAAATAACAATCATCATAAAGAACAATATTAATCCATTGTATTCCATTACAAATTCTTTCATTTTCAATAGAAGTTTAAGAGAGTAAAATGTAAACCAGAGTCTGGTAGAAAATATTCACAATACATTCAGCAAAGGACTAGTCTACAGACATTATAAAGAACTTCAAATCAGTAAGAAAAAGACCGACATCCTCCCTCACCACACACACACACACACACACACACACACACACACACACACACACATACACACACACAAATAGCTAAAAATTTAAACTGTTACTTCACAAAAGCGTGTATCTAAATGGCTAATAGGCATATGTTAAGTACCATTAGTCAACAGGAAAATACAAACCATAAACAACAATTAGATAACCAAAAATACCCACACAAGAATGGCTCAAATTAAAGTGGTTAATAATCTATAATAATAAAAGTGTAATATGCTAATTAGACCAGATGTTCTTCTGAATGAAGCTGGGGCTACAAAGGAAGCCCAGGTCCTGTGTGCTGGAGGGAAGCTGGTACCAGCAGGCATGGGAAGGAAGGCCTTCTCTTGTACGAATTTTGTGCATCGGGCCTCTAGTATCAAGTATGAATGAGTTTGTGGAGAAGATGAAAGGGAGACAGGAAGAAGCACTGTGAAAACCTGTTCACCAGTACAGTGGGGCCTTGACTTCCGAGTTTAATTCCTTCGGAGACCGAGGTCGTTAAGGAACTCGTTAACTCAAATTACTCTGTCAACTCAATGCAAAAAATCGGCCGAGAGACAGCTGGTATCTCAAAAAACTCGTTAGTCGGGACACTCGTAAGTCAAGGCCCCACTGTATCTATTAAATGTAAAAATATGTACCTCCTGTGACCCAGCAATTCCATTTCTATGTATATTCTCATGAGAAATGAATGTTTATACTATCAGTATACACGCACAAAAATGTTCAATGATCCACACCCTGCAAAGTCAAGGATTGTCCTTGAGGGGTTAATGCCCCCACATCTGCAGTTTTGAGCACCCACAGCTGATAATTTCTTCTCACAGGTGTCCCGACCACATCATGTAAAAGTCTTAGGACGTAATGGGAAAGACTTGCAGTGCAACTAAAGTTCAGGGTTGTTGCCTTGCAGTTGCTGGGGAGGAAATGCACTGAGAAAATGTGAGGCAGGACAAAAGAGGTGCCTGATACAAGCAGGTTTTAAAAAATCTATCTTTATTACAAGCAGGTCTTTATGAGTAAACAAAAATATAATATCTACACAAAACCAATTATTTTTTATCGGAAATCTTCCATAGGCCAGTCTGTTCAGTAACTGTTTAACTCCCAGTTATTCAAGTACAGACATTCACAAGCTTCAAGTTACAGCTCTTTAACGCTGTCTAAGGAGAAATTCCTGTGAAACTCTATGTTGCTCACCTTCACTCTATT
>NW_005360195.1:0-3424 GCF_000412655.1 Myotis brandtii | reverse complement strand
GAAATCTCTATATTGCACTGTAATCTGAAAGTCTTAATTTCTCCAGTTTTTGTTAGTTACTCTCCTTTAATCTCCAAATTAAAGTATGTACAAGAAATTACACCAAGTACATTCCTGTAAACGAATTTATTTTCATTATTCTAAAACCACAGTTACATAATTTCTACTTATCCAACTTGCATTATATTTTATTAAAAGTATCTTCAGACAGATCAATTCTTATACATATAAAAATTATACACGGTAAAAACTAACTGGCAAATCAACTCTTGAATTTTACCTATAAAAGGTTTGCTTTTGAAAGTTATCTTTTATAGCCATTATTTCTACAAAAATTTAGTATCCCCTGATTGACTTGTATAGATCTAAACAGTACTATATGCAGTTGTATCCACTAAGTATTTCACTTTGTTTTGTTTTGCTTCTATTTATATTCAGTTAAAGAAGTAGATAAAGCAAAGATAGTCCTCTGTTTTGGATTAGTTTATTACACTGCTAATTATGTTCTCCAACAAACTTTGCAAACTGTGACCTAATTATTCAGACTCTGAACTGATGAAAGAGCATATAGAACAGGAGTAAATGTTCTCTGTATATAGACTATCATGTCCTCTACAAATAAAGATGGTTGAGCTTCCTGGTTTATAATATTATGTCTTTAATTAATTACCTTGTCATATTAATTCTTAATTAATAAGATTAGGGCATTCACTATAATGATGAATACAAAAGGCCTTAGGAGAGAAGCCAAAAGTGTCACCATTTAGTGGGATGTTAGCTGTTTTGTTTTTTCTCCCCTCTTTTGAAACTGAGACGGTGCCCTTTCCTTCCTGGTTCACTGGAAGTTTTTGACACAGAGAAGGTGCTCAATGTTTCAAATGTTTATTTCTACCTATTGAGGTAAAACATGATTATTCCCCTCTATTCTGTCACCATGGAGAATTATAATGATTTTTAAATTTAAAAAAATCTTCCTCATTTTAGATAAACCCAAATAGTCATCATATAATAACCTTTTTATACAGTGCTAGATTCTATTACATTTTGTTAGGAATTGGCCCAATTCCTGGCAAGCAACAAGGTTACTGCTATTTGGTCCTATACTGGCCTAGTGCTTCCCCTCCCCTTCTCTGAGAGTGCCTGGGAGAGGGGAGCACAGTTAATTAGTGGTGTCTACAGCTGAGCACTTGGCAAACCGTCCTGTCTATGCCCCCAAAGACCCCCATCCTGTCCATTCTCCCCACCCTTCCTCTTCCCCCACCCTCCATTGTACCTCTAAAACATTATACTTTTCCCACGCTCTGTGAGGATGAGAGGGGAGAGCACATTAGTCAACATAGAGGGCAGAGGTTGAAATGAGACATTCTTGTCTAGAGACCCCCCCACCCTAGGTCTTTACCTTGTGCTGGTAACAAGCCAATACTGGAATAAGAACCCCTGTGTCCATGGTGACCCCAAACAAAAGATTCCAGTGGTCCTGAGATTGTTGTAGAGCGAGGAATGGGACAGGCTGCAGGGATTTAAAAACAGACACTGTTCTCCTTAAAGATGAGGGGTGGAGGGATTCCAAGATCCAAAATCTGAGGATAATTTCAGAACAGACTGTGTCACCTGTTAGTTTTTCTTTTGTATTTAATGTGCTTCTTACATATCCTTATTCTGAAGAAGGTTACAATGAGCTCTTTGCTTCCTTTATAAGTTTGCTTAATGTTTTTAGGATAATGTTAACTGTGAGCTTAAAATATTTAGTAAACCATGCTGTAAACAGATGTGCTGTTATCCAGACTTTTTCCATTTATAGACCACAGGCAGAGTAGGTTTAGAATAATTCTTAAGGTCCTTAGGATTTTTAAAAAATATATATATTTTTTATTGTTAGTAATATTATAGATGTCTTCTATTCCCTGCCCTTTACTCCCCTCCTCCCAGCCCCTACCCACCCCCCAGGTCTTCACCATCCTATTGCCCGTGTCCATGGGCTATACGTATAAGTATATAAGTTCTTTGGTTTATCTCTTCTCGTCCCCACAACCCCACAAGGTATGTCAGTCTGTTCCATGCCTCCATGCTTCAGATCTTACTTTGTTGGTCAATTCATTTTGTTCATTAGATTACACAAATAAGTGAGATCATGTGATATTTGTCTTTCTCAGATTGACTTATTTTACTTAGCATAATAGTCTCCAGGTCCATCCATGCTGTCTCAAAGGGTAAGAGATCCCTCTTTTTTATAGCTGCAGAGTACTCCATTGTGTAAATGTCCCACAGCTTTTTTATCCACTCATCTACTGATGGGCACTTAAGCTG
Organism: Myotis brandtii; assembly: GCF_000412655.1. Taxonomy (NCBI): domain Eukaryota; kingdom Metazoa; phylum Chordata; class Mammalia; order Chiroptera; family Vespertilionidae; genus Myotis; species Myotis brandtii. Next base: position 1,117 of record NW_005360195.1, on the reverse strand, counting down.
TTTCCAAATCTTAGCTGCTATGAACATAGGGGCACATATATTCTTTCTGATTGGTGTTTTGGGGTTTGGGGTTTGGGGACATATTCCAGAAGTGGAATTGCTGGGTCAAACTGAAGTTCCATTTTTAATTTTTTGAGGAAATTCCATATTGTTTTCCATAGTGGCTGCAAATCAGCAGCAGTGCACAGGGTTCCCTTTTCTCCACATCCTCTCCAGCACTTGCCATACTTTTTATAATATCAATCCAGATAAATAATTTTATATGAATGTATTTTTGCAATTCTTTTTTAAAATCCTCACCCGAGGATATATTTTTATTGAGTTTAGAGAGAGAGAAACATTGATTGCTGCCTCCTGCATTGGCCCTGACTGGGTTTGAACCCACAACCTCAGTATGTGCCTGACCATGATCGAACCCACAACCTTTCAGTGTATGGGACAATGCTCGAAGCAGCTGAGCCATCGGGCCAGGGCCTTTGTAATTCTTGTCTCATATTTTATTTGGAGTATTTTGTCAAGAAACCAAGTACTATCCGTAATTATATCATCAGTTATTCTTTTCAAAACTAATAACTGTCGCCCTGGCCAGTTTGTATAGTAGTTGGAGCATCGTCCCCTACACCAAAAAAGTGGCTGTTCAGTTCTGGTCAGGACACATGCAGGTTACAGGTTCAATCCCTGATCAGGGTGCAAGGCAACTAATCAGTGTTTATTTCTCACATCGATGTTTCTCTCTCTCTCTCTCTCTCTCTCTCTCTCTCTCTCTCTCTCTCCTCCCCCATCCCTAAAATCAATTTTTAAAAATAAAATTTAAATTTTAAAAGAAGATAGCTCCAAACAAATTAACTAATTAAAAACCTAGGACTTGCCCAGCTGGTGTGGCCCTGTGGTTGAACATTGACTAATGATCCCTGTCAGAGCACATGCCCGGGTTGCATGCTTAATCCCCAGTAAAAGGCATGTAGGAGGCAGCTGATCAGTGATTCTCATCATTGATGTTTCTGTCTCTCCCTCTTCCTTCCTCTCTAAAGTAAAAGAAATATATATTTAATAAAAAAAACTAGCCCTACCCAATTTGGTTCAGTAGATAGAGCATTGGCCTGTGGACTAAAGGGTC
>NW_005360194.1:0-462 GCF_000412655.1 Myotis brandtii | reverse complement strand
AGTTGATAATGCACCTGCTAGCAGTCTGCAGCCAGTAACATAACTGTTAACACCCCCCTTCTTTGTCTCAGCCCAGGCCCGTTGCTTTTTCTCACAGATTTCCCTTTTTACTTTTTATCTCTCCGACCAATTCCCCTGTCCTCCAGTCCAGTTGTTTGTCTCCCTTTAAACAGTGGGAGTTTCGGAGAAAACTATAGACTGCTCCTATAGAGTCCTCTATGAGGATTCTAACGGCAAGTCAAATAAAACACATAACCACAAAGACAAAGACAACAGACCACACGAGACACACAATCAGGGGTTAACGGGGTCTATAGACAGTTAATAATAACTTCAGCCTTAGGTGGCTCATGTTGGACTATGATGTCACAGGCAAGGTCAGGGCCAGTAAATCTCTCTCTTCCCTGGGGAGCTGTAAGCCCTTTGTGTCCACTAAAGAGATAAGAAAACCATAAATAACAA
>NW_005360193.1:0-549 GCF_000412655.1 Myotis brandtii | reverse complement strand
CAAGATTGCTGTGGCTATTTGGGGTCTTTTGTGGTTCTGTATAAGTTTTTGGATTTTTTATTCTAGTTCTGTGAAATATGCCATTATTTTGATAGGAATTGCATTGAATCCATAGATTGCTTTGGGTAGTTATGAACATTTTAATGATGGCAATTCTTCCTATCCATGAGCACAAGTATATGCTTCCATTTACTTATATCTTCTTCAGTTTCTTCAGTGTCTTATAATTTTCTTACTCTTAGGTATTTTTATTTGTTTTAAAATATATTTTTATTGACTTCAGAGAGGAAGGGAGAGGGAGAGATAGAAACATCAATGAGGAAGAATCACTGATCAGCTGCCTCCCGCATGCTCCCCACTGGGAATCGAGCCATGTGTCCTTCATAGAATCGAACCTGGGACCCTTCAATCTGCGGGCTGATGCTCTATCCACTGAGCCAAACTAGCTAGGGCTATTCTTAGGTATTTTTTTTAAATACAATTATACTGGTAAATGGAATTTTTATTTATTTATTTTTTTAGTTTCCCTTTCTGATAGTTCATTATTGG
>NW_005360192.1:0-504 GCF_000412655.1 Myotis brandtii | reverse complement strand
GGTGGGCGTCTGTGCTTTTCATAGCGCCTGGCACCAGGAAGCGGGCAGCAGCGTGCTTCTCAGTGGTGTTGGCGGCCCCGCCCTCTCCCTGCTCACAGGGCCAGGGGGTCTCCGACACAGCTCTTTGTGGATCTGGGGGCCAGCAGGACGGATGGGAGCTGATGGGATGGTGGAGGGAGGCAGGGCATTCTGCCCCAGGAAAAGTCATATTATGTAAAGAGTGTAGCAGTGAATGATTGCGGGGAACACAGAAGTGAACTTACTATTGATACATACTCATCCGCACATTGTGGCAAACTTCTGAAAATGCCTTCCATTAAATCTAACGTTGCTTCATTTAAAAATGTCAGGCCTGGCCAGCGTGGCTCAATGGTTGAGCGTCGACCTATGAACCAGGAAGTCACGGTTCGATTCCCGATCAGGGCACATGCCCATGGTTGCCGGCTCAATCCCCAGCATGGGGCGTACGGGAGGCAGCTGATCGAGGATTCTCTCTCATCATTG
>NW_005360191.1:0-877 GCF_000412655.1 Myotis brandtii | reverse complement strand
AGGGCTTAGCAAACCATTTTAAGAAATGTTAATCCAGTGATCAAATCATTTGAAAAACCTAAAACTTTGAAATGGGGGCAGATCACAGCATTCAGTAACAACTGCTCATGTAGATTTTTCTAATATAAAATTTAATTTGCATTTCAAGGCTTCATATTTGATTGACACTGACTAGAATTTATTCTTATTTACATATATTGTTTGAGTAATTAGAACAGAGAACAATAAGTTGGAATCTGAAAAAATTTAAGCAATGCTATAAAAGAGACTATCATAGGAAGGTTGAATGTCATGTGGGGATTCAGGAATGGCATTGCTGTGGAAGAGGCATTTGAGCTGAGATATGCAGAATAAGTCATGGGAATTTAAGAACAGAAGTGGATTTCAGACATAAGAATCTGTGCCGCACCAGCACAGCCAGGTTTGGTGAGCCTGAGGAGGGTTGGTGAAGGATTAAAAAAAACAGACAAGAGAATACAGCTGGTGCTAGGTGGATCTCCCAACACAGAGAGACCTAGCCTGCAAACCAAAGCTTTATTTTATAGTCAGAGCACACAAAGCAAAACAAGGGAAGTGGTCAACATGTTTACAATGTTCTTGTGAGTTTCACCTTGTTTTGGCAGCCCTTGCTGCAGCTCCCAGAGCCCATTAGCTACCTAGGAAGGAACTAGGGAGGACTATAAGGTTTAGCTTAATTACGCTAAGAGGGCTCTGCCCTCCAAGCTGGGACTTGTTTTTGGCCCTGCCACATGTCAGTCCGAGGCTTAACCCTATAGCCGCTCCCTACAAGAATCATGCATTTAGTAGTTCCTGCTTATCTATGGAGGATATTTTCCAAGGCTTCCAGTGGATGCTTGAAACTGTACATAGCATCAAA
>NW_005360190.1:0-630 GCF_000412655.1 Myotis brandtii | reverse complement strand
CACATTTTCCCACATTGTTTCATGAAGTCAGTTGTGGCGTAATGAGAGGGTAATTCATCACAGGCAGCAGCCAGTCAGCTCTTCTGTGTTCACTCCTGTTCTGATGAGCGATTGTAGGCTTGTCTTCTCTCTCTCTTGTTTGTTTAATTTAAGAGAGAGAGAGAGAGAGAGAGACACAGAGAGAGAAACATTGATTTGTTGTTCCACTTATTTATGCATTCATTAGTTGCTTCTTGTGTGTGCCCTGACTAGGGATTGAACCCGCAACCTTGGAGTATTGGGACAACGCTCTAACCAACTGAGCTACCCAGCCAGAGCCTGAAGGCTTTTCTTTTTAAAAATTGATTTTTTTATTGATTTCAGAGAGGAGGGGGGAGGGAGAGAGAGATAGAAACATCCATGATGAGAGAGAATCAACGACAGGCTGCCTCCTGCACACCCCCACTGGGGATTGCTCCCGCAACCCAGACATGTGCCCTTGACCGAAATGGAACCCGGGACCCTTCAGTCCGCAGGCCAAGGCTCTATCCATTGAGCCAAACCTGCTAGGGCCATCCCCTCTATCTGAGAGAGTGGGATGGGAAGAGGGAAGATCTCTGGCCAAGTCCATGGCCCACAAAGCCAAAAATG
>NW_005360189.1:460-742 GCF_000412655.1 Myotis brandtii | reverse complement strand
GATGAATCTACAGACATTGCAAACTGTTCACAGTTACGTGCGGTATATTAATGGCGACTTCAACAAAGATGAGTTTCTTTTTTGCAAACCTCTTGAAACGACAACTCCTGCACGTGATGTATTTGACACAGTTGGTTCATTTCTGAAAGAGCATAAGATCTCTTGGGAAAAGGTTTGTGGTGTTTGCACAGATGGTGCTCCAGCTATGCTAGGATGTCGATCTGGATTTCAACGTTTGGTACTGAATGAGTCACCAAAAGTCATCGGAACTCACTGTATGAT
>NW_005360189.1:0-258 GCF_000412655.1 Myotis brandtii | reverse complement strand
TGTTTTTGAGCTTCGTGATGAACTCAAAACTTTTTAATCAGAAAGCAAGACCACAGTTCGAAGCACTTTTCGGCGATAAAAGTGAACTGCAGAAAATAGCTTATTTGGTTGACATCTTTGCCATCTTGAATGAGTTAAATTTATCACTGCAAGGACCAAATGCAACATGCCCCGATTTGTCTGAAAAGATTTGATCACTCCAAATGAAACTTCAGCTTTGACAAAAAAAAATTGGATGAAAATAAAATTTACATGTTG
>NW_005360188.1:0-1548 GCF_000412655.1 Myotis brandtii | reverse complement strand
CTTCTAAATGAAAGGCAATATCAAAGGTTTGTGCCTTTAGAGTTAGGAAAATGAAGGGAGTAAATGAACAGTGTTTTTTCTAGCTGGTTAGTTACAACTGTGGTTAAGTGGAGTTCACTCCTTAGTGAGACTCTGAAGGTAGTGTGCAACATAAAGGTCAGATTTATCCTACTCTAAATGCAGGGAGCTGGCATAATCACATACCAACCCTCATAAGTCAATGAGTGAGAGGTGACCACAAGATGTGTTGACTTTCTGGTGCTTCTGACACTCTGTGTATATGGGCACAGTATTCAGAGAAAGTCCTTTAGCAAAGAGTTGCAGATACTGGCAGTTGGAAGCTGAGCCCCATGAATTGAGAGGTAGAGCCCAAAAGGATTTGAGCAGGACATGAAAGTACTGTGTGGGAGTGGGGATATATCAAGATTCTGGAATTCAGAAACAAGGATTAGAGATACAAATTTGTAGTCATTGATGTATACTGCAATTGAAATTCATGAGAATGGATAAGATCACTTAGGGGAAGAGGACTGTACTTTTAGTACCCAGCACCAAAATAACAAATGAAATCATAAAGCAAACCCCATAGGAACAAGAAATGATAAAGGAGAAATAACAAAAGAGTGATATATTATTGGAGCCAAGTTTTTAAAAGCACATCAAGAAAGAAAGTGTACTTAGGAAGCGTTAATGATTATTAGCTGATACTATTATTCCTCTTTTCATTCCTTCATTCGTTGAATCGATTATATTCTTCTGATTCTGAAAAAAGAAGGAAAGAAAAGAAAGGAGTAATAAGCCATACTAAATGCTGCTGACATGGGAATAAAAAATGAGATGTGAGATTCCACTCATATTTTGAAAAGAAAACCCAATTGGGAGTCCTAGATGGCTCTTGCCCTTACAGGCAGGTATTGCAATAACTCCCTCTGGTGTATATTCTGAAAGCAGCAACCTAGTAGTGAATTCTAGGAGTCTGAAAACAAAACTCAATTGACAGTCCCAGAGGGCTGTGATTCCTGCAAGGAGTTAAAAGAATAGCCTATGGAGATAACAATGGCAAATACATTCTCACATGCAGTGGCCTTCTTATTGTTTCATTGATGGTTTCTTTTACAGTGCAGAAGCTTTTTATTTTGATGTAGTATCATTTGTTTATTTTCTCCTTAGTTTCCATTGCCCTAGGAGCTTTGTGGGTAAAGATATCTCTAAGACATATGTCTGCTACTTTGCTGCCTATGGCTTCTTCTAAGATTTTTATGGTTTCTCGTCTTACTTTTAAGTCCTTTATCCATTTTGAGTTTATTTTTGTGTATGGTGTAAGTTGGTGGTCTAGTTTCATTTTTTTTTTGTTGCATACATCTGTCCAATTTTCCCAACACCATTTATTGAAGAGACTTTCTTGACTCCGTTGTATGCTCTTGCCTCCTTTGTCAAATATTAATTAATAATAGTGGCTTGGGTTGATTTCTGGGTTCTATTCCATTGATCTATATGTCTATTGTTGGGCTAATACTAGGCAGTTTTGAGAACAGTGGCTTTGTAATA
>NW_005360187.1:5100848-5127410 GCF_000412655.1 Myotis brandtii | reverse complement strand
CCAAAGAGGTCGCGACCCACAGGTTGAGAACTGCTGAACTGAAGGGTTGTGGGTTAGATTCCTGGTCTAGGGCACATATCTCGGTTGCAGGCCCAATCCCCGGCCTTGGTTGGGGTGTGTGCGGAGGCAACCAATCGATGTGCCCCTCTCACAGCAATGTTTTTTCTCTTTCTGTCTCTCCCCCTCCCTTCCTCTCTCTCTAAAAATCATGGGAAAAATGTCTGGTGAGGATTAACAAAAAACAAACAAAAAAAGGAATAATAGGAGCCACCTGCTAGGAATACTTGAAGGATGAACTAAAATGCTGCCTGTTGAGTGAATGGGTGATGCTGGTGGTTAACAAGCCCACTCCTTGCTGACCGCTGGTCTCCATGTCGCTCTCAGGGACCTCTGTCTCTTTGCTTCTTCTTGCACAGGTTGTTGAAGAGCCCTTTGAATCAGGTCAAAGGAAATGGTGTGGTAAATCTGACGCTCCTACGTAAGGGCTTCTATCCTTTCTGCCAATGAACCATATGTTTGTTTTGTATATTCTAGCACTCAGGGTGGTAGGAGTTTAGCAGGAGCTAGGAAGAGGCATCACAAGGCATGGGTCACACAGAGAAGCCTGATGGACTTCACAGTTGCACACCAGGAGGGCAGGGGGAGGGGGAGAGCAGGAGGCATACACACACACACAGAGACACACACATACACACAGACACATACATGCACTCACAGACACATACATGCACTCAGACACAAATATATACACAGACACACATACACATATACACACATATGCATATATACACACACTCACACACACACACACAGACACAGAAGGTCTCTTTGAAAATGTTGGCTGTGGACTTTTAAGCCATTTTATTATCAACAATCCAGTTTTCTCCCCTCCGTTATTTGTAAACATGCCTGGAGGCTAGAATGTGATGGACTATTCTAATTCCAGAGGAAAGATTATGGTTTTCACTGGTCTGTTCCAAGTATGAAATAAGCCACTCTATTTTTCCTTCACAGCGGAACCTAGCCTTTAAGTCTTTAAGTAAGCTTTTTTATGGATTACAGAAGAGAATTACAATATAGAGAACTTACTACTATTGTTGTGAGTGGCTCCTCTATGGCCACTCAAATCCAGACCCCTTTTCATGAAGTCTCTTACAGGCATCCACTCATAGGCTACTTCATGACTAGGTCTTGGACAATATACCTGCTCTAAGGAGAGTATCCTCAATCACAACTGTACCTTCTTCAAACTGTAGGTCCACCTGAAAACATTTCTCCATTTTCTCAGATCTGCACTTCACAAGACTCCACATTATCTGTCCCATGGTAGACTTCTTCCTAGTAAAATATTTAACTATATTATCTACTTTCTTCAGAGAAAATGCATCACCAACTTCATCTATGGATATAAGAGAACAATAGTCTGAAGGAGAATTTTTCTTCAGTTCTGGATTATTCATTGGGAGGCAGTAGAGAATATAAGAACTTGGGCTGTGAAGGAAGGGATATAAAGGTTAGAATCTCGGCTCCATTTCTCACTAGCTATGAGCCTGTTTCCTTGTCTGTAGAACATGAATAATTATTATCCATTTCATACAGAAGCAAATACAGTTATATAAACATATAACATTTTGTCCAGACTGGGCATAAATTTTCATTAACTGCTAGAACATTTAAACAAACAAAATGTAGAAACTCACAGACCAGTTTATGAATCTTCAGATGAACCAGGTCCAGGTCAGAGTCACAGCCTCTCCCACAGGGTCTCATAGCCTTTTTCTCCATCTTGGCTCTCCATCTTTTACAAATAGCTGCCCCCTAGAAAAAGGGAAGCAAATAATACTTTTCCCCAAAGAAGCAGTGAAACTTGTCCAGATAAAATTTTAAAACTCTTAAGATAAGGCTGATTAGTCAGCTATATCTATAATAATAAAAGCATAATATGCTAATTAGACCGGACGTCCTTCTGGATGTCCTTCTGGACAACCTTCCAGATGAAGCTGGGGCTGGGAGGGAAGCCCGGGTCCTGGGTGCCAGAGTGAAGTTGGTGCCGGCAGCCCAAGGAAGGCCTACTCTTGCACGAATTTCATGCATTGGGCCTCTAGTCCTTAGATAATGGAAAAACTATCAAACTTAACCTTATTTTTATTGAGGTAACTTTTCTATTTTCAAACTTTCTTGAAGAACTGAGTGCATTTGTTTTTGTATTACATAAAAAAATCCAAAAAGAAATGACTGAAAAAAAAGAAACCTCCTACCAATGAACAGATATTTCTTTAATATGATTTATTTTCTATTTTATTATCATCAGTGTTGAAAAAAATAAGCTAGCCTTAGTCATTTCACTCTATGACATTTATCAAAGAGGTTTATTTGGCCATATACCATTTCATCTAAAAGCCCAGTATTATTGGACTTTTATTATAGTAGATACTATTAATTTCACTTGTATTTTCTAAAAAATGGTTCCCCAATCCAGCCTATTTTATGAAATACAATTGTTCCTGTGCATATTATTAAACTGCAATGGTCCTTAAAGGAAATTTTTGAATAATGTCAATGTGGGGAAAAGTGCAAAATTATGTGAAAGCAAATGATACTAAGTACAGTTAGTACATCAAAAGCAATAGTAAGCTTCCCCCAAATTTGAAGATAAGACATTCACTGAAAATGAAATTATAGAGTATTAAATATAGAAGGTGAGATCAACCATCTGTATAAGCAACCCACTTGAATCAATGTTCTGTAAATAATTCATTTGAAATCACAGAAACAACATATCACAACCAGGGAGAATCCCCGAATGACATGCCTGAAACTTAATTCTAACTCTGGGATAGCAAAGAAAGTTCACATAAAATGACAACTATAATCAACCAGTGGTGACTGCAGGGCTGCTTGCTGCTCTGAGAAAGAGTCTAAGACTCAGCCCAGATTTATCAGAAAAGGGGGCCGTATTGATATCTGCCATGCTATAATGTCAAACAAATCATTTGCTGATCCTCTTGGTGCTGTGTCTTATAAAAGGCTATATTCAAAAACACTAGGAGATCACTAAGATTTTATTAAGGCAATTTTGAAATTAATTGTTGCTTTGGTTCTAGTGCTAAAAAGGAAAGGGAGAGTACCATGACAGTCAGAAACCCCTCTGGAAGATGCACCCCTCTCATTGAGAAGGACTCTGTAGGGTGGCAAAACTAGACCTTAGTAGCTATCAATGTCATCTAATTACCTTGAGTCCTGAAATAATGATTAAAATCAGTATTATGGGTATTTTTTATTTCCCTTATCGGTTTATTCATTGGGAAAGACCACACTGATCAAGCATATATAAGCACTTTGTTTGGCATTCATATTTCTCATTATAAATTAACTAAGCAATCTATAAGCTGGTTTATACATTGGTGTCTGGAGAGTTCAGTTAGTCAGAATCTTTCCAATTGAGTATACCCTGCTGTGATCTCTGGTTGTGCTGACAAAATTAAGTGATTGTCTATGGACCTGAGGACCCTATACCAGTGGTCGGCAAAACCGCGGGCGAGCCACATGTGGCTCTTCCACAAAATACCACGTGCGGGCGCGCACGTACCGTGCGATTGAAACTTCGTGGCCCATGCGCAGAAGTCGGTATTTTGTGGAAGAGCTGGTATTTTGTGTTAGAGCCACACTCAAGGGGCCAACAAGCCACATGTGGCTCACGAACCGCGGTTTGCCGAGCCGCAGTTTGCCTAGGTGAATAATTTGGGAAGCACTGCTATAAAGTAAGTGGGGAAACTGAGACCTAGAGAAACTGAGTTGCCTAGTCTCCCATAGTAGCCAGGATGGAATAAGAACCCAGGCATCTGAGCCAAGAGCTTATGTTCTGATCAACGACACTATCCTATTGCCTTTAGACGTGAGGATGATGCTGACCCTAACTCAGCAGTCCCGGGCTTGGAGAAGTCCTGATGGGTTTGCTCCTATCCATCCATCCATCCATCCATCCACCCACCCGCCTACCTTCAACGTGTCCAGTTATGTAAGCAGTGGATCTCATTTGCAAAATAATTGGCATTAGGACAAGGTAAATGGATTAGCCCCCCTGGGAATAAAATTCCTACTCACTTTATCACAGTACTGACATGATATAACTTGGTGGCCTTTGATGGCCAGGAGGCACCCTCAGAAGCACATTTAAACAGGGACACACTGGAATCAAAGTGATAAAGTCAAAACCAACTGTTCCACATCCTGAAACCTGAAAATGGAATTCTATTTAAAAGACGCTGCCTGGAATGTTAGTTCACACTTTGTCAGCCCTCTGCTGAATTTGGGTACAAAATGCACAGAAAAATAGTTCAACTATCATAGGAGAAATGTTTTGGTTTGGGCTCAGATAGGGAATAAGAAGGCAAGCCCGTGGGAAGGCCTGTTTTACCAGCCCCAGGAACACGCAAACGGGAGACTGCTTTTGAAGGGAGAGTGAATCTGTCATGGTGAATTGTCATCAGTGTGTGCTCTGGGAAGAATGTCGAAGGTGTAAGTCCCTAGAGCAGTAGGGGGACTTTCCTGAGAGGAAGGCTCTGTCTCTTACATGGGAAGAGGACCACTGCTGACCTCTGCATGCACTGCTTTACCAACGTGCTCCTTTTTTGAATAAAAATTGAGTTAAAAAAAAAGATGAGCTCAGCTTGGAACTGAAAGGGAGCTCATTAAAAATGGCCTTTCTACAGGCTTAAAGGTTGAGTTCCAGGGTCAAGTTTAGCTCATTTTGCTTTAGTAGTTAGGTGCCAACTATCTCCTAAAGTGTCCAGAAGTCGAGCAATTTGCAATCTATTTCTTATTGCTGAACGTCAACTGTGGGAGAGTAAGTTATCGTAAGAATTCAGGATTTAAAAACCTGGCTTTACTTGTACTTGCCTGAAGTATTTGCCTGAATTAGTGTTTGATTTGTTTTTAAATTAATGTGAATTTCCCTCTTTTCGGTCGATGATATCCATTGTTCTGATATTTCTCAAGGAAGGAGTGTCTGTGGAATTCAATAGAGAGGAACAGAAGAACTGGGGGTTCTGGAATTCTCTATCAACTGAAAGGGGAGGGTGTTTATGAATTCTTGTATAAGGTTAGGGATCCTCAGGCTGAGTGAACACGTGGCCTGTGGGGGCTGAGGGCCCAGGGAGTGGGTGGTGTCCACCTGTGTGGCTCATAGCGGCACTCGTGGCTTCGACCTCCTTTTCCCTCATTGCCCCTCCACATTTCCACCCACCAGTAGGTACCTTTAGCTCTTCTTGCAAAATATGTCAATAATATGAGACTTCTCACTCTCTGCTGTGCCTCACTGGTTGGTGTAGCTCTGGCTCAGCTGCACATCCTCTTGAGGGTTCTTATCCTAGTGTCATCATAATCCACAGAACCCCGAGTGATCTCTTTGAAGGTTAAAGTAGATCCTATAACCCCCTTGCCTGCACACCTCCCAAGGCTACCCATTTCAATAAAAATGAACTTAAATGGCTGAGCCAGGCTCTGCAAGTCCTGTGTCAGCCTCATCTCTCTGTCTCCCTCCTGGATCACACGCCCCCCTCACCAGGCTCCAGACATGTTGGCCATCTTCCTGTTTATTTCATTCTGAGTTCAACTTGGCCCACATCAGGCCCTTTGCTCACATTTGTCCCTTTAATTAGGTCTTGAGGCCCCCCCCTAATAAGTAGCAGTTCTCTTTCTTGCTCTGGTCCCCAAATTTGTCAAATAAACTGTGAAACTTCATGGACATGGCTTTAACCTTAGCCAAGGTGCTAGCTCAGGAATTCTGTCTTAATGTGCATAGGGATCACCTGGGGATCATTTAAATGCAGGGAGGTCTACAGTGGAGCTGAGCATTCCCGTGCCTGATTGCTCTCTGCGATGCCTATACTACTCCTCCTGAGGCCCCCTTGAGTATTAAGGAGCTGGCTGGTATTGAACCCCCCATTAGGCCAAATATCTTGCTCTTATAAATTATTCAGTTCCAGGCTCCTCTCAAAACCCAGGAGTGGGCAAAAGCAGGCACCTAAGTAACATCCTGCCTGGCTGGCTGGCTTCTGAATCACCCTGGTGTCAAGGGAGACTTTCTTTCTGGAGGGGCCTCACATGACCATACAGTCTGAACGATGATCCTCCTTACATCCCTCTCAGCCCTGTCATACCATTTTATTACTTTTTTCCAGCTCTCAGAGTAATCTGAGCATCTTATGTGACTTGGTTATTGTTTTCTCCTGATCCGAGAAGGGAGCTTGTCTGTCTTGTTCACTGATGTAGCCTCATAACCAGAAAGGGCAGTGTTTACTGTGTATAGGAAGATGGAGTGACCATAAGTTCTACAATCATGAGGCCATTTCTTTCTTGTTAATCATTCTATTCCTGGGACCTAGCACAGGGTGGAGCACATTGTAGATGTTGAATAAGTGAAGGAGAACTCAAGTTAAAATAGGGAAAGCATGCTTTAGAGTAATAACTAGTGGCTCAAGTTACCTATGGACAGTCAGGATCACCTCCATTCTTCCCCAGTTGCTTTTTTTAATAGACTAATTTCCAGACTCCTATACTCAGGCAATAAATAGTGGGGAGTGTTTTGATATTAAGAAGGTGCCGGAGTAGTTGGTAACAGGACTTTTATTTCAATGGGGAAGGGGAGCAGAGTCTATTTTATTCTCAAGAGGCTGCCTAAGATTATACCATTTGATTGGAAGCCTTTGTCCACCTACACTTCTGAGCATAAGCACAAACATTCCTGAGAGAACAAGCCAGTCCTCTGTCTCCAGCGCTGTTTTATTTGAATGCCATCAGAACCACAAAGCTTAGTCAACAAGTTGTCTTTCAGGTCACAGTGGATAATGGCCTGATCTCTGTTTACATCTCTGTGAGAGCCGGGCCATTCACCTGTCTTCTGCCCAATCAGCTACTGCAGATTTGCTCATTTCAACCTCTTTGATAGAGGTTTTATTTGTTTGTTTGTTTGTTCATCTGAAGTTAGGCAAATGGCTCAGACACTCTTTGACTAACGCTTATTCTGTCAGTAGAGGTTGTCAGTACGTATTTCCTTCTATGACTTGGCTCTAACATGGAAGGAGAAGAAGAGGAATGAACTAAGATGTTTTGAGTGTGCCTTATGGCCTAGGTGCTTTGGAGAATCTATAATAATAAAAGCATAATATGCTAATTAGACCAGATGTCCTTCTGGATGACCTTCCGGACAATGCTGGGGCTGCTTGGAACGTCCAGGTCCCTGATGTGGGGGGACACTGCAGCCAGGGGAAGGAAGGCCTACTCTTGCACAAATTTCATGCATCGGGCCTCTAGTAGCTATTTAAAAAGCTTGGCCTTGGTTATTGGCTTTGTTTTTTGTTTCCTAAATGGGATTGGCTTTTATGTAGGTCCTCCTGCCTTGGCATCTGTCTGATTGGCAATTTGATATTAACACATTCCTACACATGTCAGTGGCTCAGAGCATTCTTCTGCATTGGTTTGATTGGGTTTAAAACAGGTTCTTACAGGATACATTAAATAACTGTTAAACACTAGGAATAGAGACAATGAAAAGTGCATCGAATGAATTCATTATTCAACTGCTGTTTACTGGGTATTGACCATTTGCCAGGCGCTGTGCTGGCTGCAGTGTATATGGGGATGTTAAATGAAAATCTTTTTTCCTTGAAAAGCTACTTTCCTCTCTAATCTCTGGCTCCTTCCTTCCTTCCTTCCTTTCTCCTTTCCTTCCTTCCTTTCTTCCTTCCTTCCACCCCTTTCTTACATGCACACATTTACTCTTTCCATTAAGAAATCAGCAGTTACCCTGCCTGATGATGGCTGTCTGGGGTTCTGGCCTACATGATAGTGTATGTATGTGGGGGGCGGGAGTTTGTTTCCTAAAAGTGGACTTGCTGGTAGCTGTGAATGGTAATCTCATCAGTGTCCCGTCTATAAGGGGCCTGCGTGATTCTTCCCAGTTATCATTTTTAACTTTGAAACTGGGGGATGAAGTCAAATCAGACTAGTACTGTGGGCCTGGGGTCTCAGGGTGAAGAAGCAGGAAGACCCATTTGGTTTCTGACCTGACCCAAGTAGTTCATAGTTTACTCCTAGAACACAGAAACTGCTGGGAACTGCCCGGCCATTTGTAAAGCTCTTCTTGCCTCCTCATGTGGCTTCTGTGTCTCCCTGTGGAGGGTACTAGGTAACTCTGACCTCAGACAGCATGCCCTGCCCTCAAGGAGCTCATGACCTAGAATGGGAGATGAGAATGTGTAATTACAGTGTGTGTGAGGGTGCTGTATTAGGAGTGTGTCCCAAGTACTGTGAATAAGATAGAATGGCAGGACAGGCCCTTTCACGTGTTACACTAATTCTTCAGCAACACTGCTTCATTGATATTGATGATAAAGGCGGGAAGTGGCCCTCACACGTAAGCTACAGGTGTCTGTGCATGGTCGTGTGTGCTTACAAACTGTGCAGTTTGCCTATCAGAGCATTCAGTGCCACAGGTTAATTTTGGTATTAACTGTGATCTGAATGTCTCCCTGTGGAGGGTACTAGGTAACCCTGACCTCAGACAGCATGCCCTGCCCTCAAGGAGCTCATGACCTAGAATGGGAGATGAGAATGTGTAATTACAGTGTGTGTGAGGTTGCTGTATTAGGAGTGTGTCCCAAGTACTATGAATAAGATAGAATGGCAGGACAGGCCCTTCCACGTGTCACACTAATTCTTCGGCAACACTGCTTCATTGATATTGATGATAAAGGGGGGAAGTGGCCCTCACACATAAGCTACAGGTGTCTGTGCATGGTCGTGTGTGCTTACAAACTGTGCAGTTTGCCTATCAGAGCATTCAGTGCCACAGGTTAATTTTGGTATTAACTGTGATCTGAAACCTTCGGGGGCCATCAGCTTGAAACATCTGTACTTGAATTCTGCAAACGCAGGGCTCTGGCCTGGCCCCAGCAGCCTGGCGTGCCCAGAGAAGCGAGGAGAAGCCCCATGTCAGGAGGCACACAGGTGGTTTCCATGGCGCCCACACAGGGAGGCTCCCGCATCTTAGCAGGAGGCTTCAGCAATGCAAGCAGAGCTTGAAAAACAAGCAGATTTGTTTGACAGTGATTGTAGAATGGTTTTGTAAAAATAAAAAAGAAAGAAAAGAAATAGTAGAAGTGCCCATAGGAGGGACATGGGTTCTCTCATGGTCTGGAGCTGGGAGATTGAAGAGCCACCCAAAGATGCTTATGTCTTCTACCTTCTCACCGAGTTAGTGCAGAAAGTCAGACTGATGTTAGCAAGCACGGAGGCAGTTTTTGGAGATCCAGACATTATACTGTGCGTTGTCTTCCAAAGGCAGAGAAAGTACACCGGAATTTGAGTGGAAACATCAATAAAGAAGTTGTAAAACATTATTGCATGAGGAACTTCTGGAAAAGTGCATTTAACAGAATCAAAGGCAAAAAGGGAAATCGCAGCAGCAGCAACCTGAGAAATGTCATCAGAGATTTAGCCAGAACCGAGAGCTCTGCACAGCAAACGCACATGTCACTCCTGGGTGAGGGGACACCTCCTTTGTGATCCTTTCTAAACACACCCTCAAATGGGGTAATGTTTTCTTGCTTTGTGCTCAATTTCATAGAAATAAAGGCCCCTAGGCAAATTTTAATTGTCTCTTTGTTTCTTTTCTCTCTCTCACATTCCCTGTACAGTTGAAAATTAACACTACTGTGGATTTACGGATTTTACTAATTAGTAAGAAGCTTGGCATTTACTAATACAAAACTATGAATAAACCAACTAATTTAACAATTATGTCACCGTCAGAATGTTCCCATGGAAGCTGGAAGCCCAGAGAAAATTGTGGTCTTTAGATATTTATTCACAAGATGATTAGTCAGAGGGTTATTATAGGATGTGCTATTTCAATGCTAGAAATTTATTATTCATGTTCCTAATTCCAAGAGTTGAGCTGCTGAGAGATATACGTGTTACCGCATCTCAGCCTGAAGTGGACAGGACCATCTCAGGGCTACGGGAACCCAGTATGAAGCTGGGACGAAAAATCGGCTTTACACGTCATGCAGCAACTCCAATTGATTAATAATGACTCTGGAGGGCTCTGCAAAGATCTGTCACTGGTGCAGGAGGAGGGAGCCACAGCATGCTTGCCAGGTGTGGGCCCTTCCCGATGTCTATGAAGCGGGCACTGAGCTTACCTAGGAACTTTATTCTGTTCATCAGGGATCAGAGCTCTCGGGACTCTGTTTAGTGGGGACACTGTTCTTCCTGGACATTGCAGCAGGAGCAGTAAAAACATGGACCATGAAACAGCTTCATGCGCCGTGTGTGTGTCACAGCCAGGAAGGCAGGCCAGCAGGCTGAGCGGCTCAGCGCTTGTTAGAGCAGGGAGCTGAGGTAGGGCCAGCATGCATAAGGCTGCCTCGCCAGGGGGAGTCCGCCTGTGGATTTTACCAGCGGGCACCAGGGCACACAGGCAAAGGCTGCAAAGACAGGAGCTGGGCTGTGCCAGCAAAGCCTCCATCCTGGTAGGACTTTGGGAGTGGGACCATCTGAACAAAACCACCTGAGGCTGGGATAAAAGTTCTCAAGAGAAATTTTTTCAAAAAATCTATTTGTTTCTCTTTTGAAAAGCGACGGCTCTTTCTCACATTTGTTACTAAACCAAGGTTCACATGTATAGGTTACTAATAGCTGTCATTTCCAGTGATATTTGAAAAGCCAGAGCCTTTAAGATTGAACTCAGAGCTACCACTCTGGGAGATACTCATTGTAGCTTTTCTAGGACTCAAAATCCATGCAACAATACGTACACATTTCACTGATGATTATCGACCTTGAGCATCTTTTCATATGCCTCTTGGTCATATGTCTGTCCTCTTTGAAGAAGTATCTACTCCCGTGGTTCTCAACCTTCCTAATGCCGCGGCCCTTTAATACAGTTCCTCATGTTGTGGTGACCCCCAACCATAAAATTATTTTCGTTGCTACTTCATAACTGTAATTTTGCTACTGTTATGAATCGTAATGTAAATATCTGATATGCAGGATGTATTTTCATTGTTACAAATTGAACATAATTAAAGCATAGTGATTAATCACAAAAACAATATGTAATTACATATGTGTTTTCCGATGGTCTTAGGCGACCCCTGTGAAGGGGTCGTTCGACCCCCAAAGGGGTCTCGACCCACAGGTTGAGAACCGCTGATCTACTCAGATCCTCTGCCCACTTCTTAATTGGATTGTTTGGTTTTTGGTATTGAGTTTTAGAAATTCTTTATACATTTTGGATATTGACGCCTTACCAGAGAATATGTTTTCCCATTCAGTGAGTTGTCTTTCCATGTTGTTGATGGTTTCCTTTGCTGTGCAAAAACTTTTTAGTTGGATGTAGTCCCATTTGTTTATTTTTTATTTTGTTTCCCTTGCCCAAGGACATATATCAGAAAAAGCATTGCTATGAGAAATGTCTGAGACTTTATTGCCTATGTTTTCTTCTAGGATTTTTATGGTTTCAAGTCTATGATTTAAGTTTTTAATCCATTTTGATTTTATTCTTGAGTATGGTTTATTTTCCCTTCACCATTTATTGGATAAACTATCTTTATCCCATTGTATGTTCTTGCCTCCTATGTCAAATATTAATTGACCATAAACACATGGGTTTATTTCTGGGCTCTCTTCTGTTCCACTGATCTATACGTCTGTATTTATGTCAGTAACAAGCTGTTTCGATTACCATGGCCTTGTAGTATCTGTTTATATCAAGTCGCATGATTCCTCCAATGTTGTTCTTTCTCAAGATTGTTGTAGCTATTTGGGGTCTTTTGTAGTTCCATATAAATTTTTTTAATATCTGATCTAGTTCTGTAGGATACGCAATTGCTATCTTAATAGGAATTGCATTGAATCTATAAATTGCTTTGGGTAATATGGAAATTTTAATGATTTTAATTCTTTCTATACATGAACATGAAAAGAAATGCAAATTAAAACCATAATGAGATATTACCTCACACTTGACAGAATGGCTATCATCAATAAACAACAGGTGTTGGTGAGCATGTGGAGAAAAGGAAACCCTTGTGCACTGCTGGTGGGCATGCAGATTGGTGCAGTCACTGTGGAAAACAGTATGGAGTTACCTCAAAAAATGGAACTGTCTTATGGTCCAGCAATTCCACTTCTGGGAATTTATCTGAAGAAACTGGAAACACTAATCTGAAAGAATATATACACCCCTACATTTATTGCCCATAGTATTATTTACAATAGCCAAGTGTTATTGCCCATAGTGTTATTTACAATAGCCAAGATTTGGAAGCAGCTCAAGTGCCCATCAGTAGATGAGTGGATAAAAAAAGCTGTGGTACATTTACACAATGGACTATTGCTCAGCTGTAAAAAAGAAGGAAATCTTACCTTTTGCAACAGCATGGATGGATCTGGAGAGTATTGTGTTAAGTGAAATAAGCCGGTTAGAGAAAGACAAATACCATACGATTTCACTTATGGGTGGAATCTAATGAACAAAATAAACTAACAAACAAAATAGAAACAGACTCATAGCTGTTGGAGGGGGGAGCTAGGGAGCTGGATGAAAAAGGTGAAGAGATTAAGCAACACAAACAAACAAACAAAAGAAACCTCATAGACAGACAACAGCAGACCACCATCATTACCACAGGGAAAAAGGAATTGGGAAGGCAGGAAAGGGTAAAGGGGGGTGGAGAAATGGTGATGGGAAGAAACATGATTTGGGGTTGTGCACACATAATACCATATACAGATGATGTATTATAAAACCGTACACCTTAAACCAGGGGTCCTCAAACTACGGCCCGCGGGCCACATGCAAATACAAATATTGTATTTGTTCCCATTTTGTTTTTTTTTTACTTCAAAATAAGCTATATGCAGTGTACATAGGAATTTGTTCATAGTTTTTTTTTAAACTATAGTCCAGCCCTCCAATGGTCTGAGGGACAGTGAACTGGCCCCCTGTTTAAAAAGTTTGAGGACCCCTGCCTAAACCATATAATCTTATTAAACAATGTAACCCCAATAAATTCGATGAAAACCAGGTCTACATTCTCCAATAAATCATCATTCAATAATTATGACAAAATAATTAAAAAACCCATAAATATACACTTAATTAGTGATTGCTTGTCAGCGTTTTAATACTTGTGTTGTGCCTCTCAGTCCAGTTGGCAGTGAAAGTTGCCATAAATGACCCTCAGCAATGGCACATGCTCAAAGTAGCGTTGCCTCTAACTCTCCCATGTCCTGGGGGAATCAAGGGAGCCAATGAGGCCGAGCCATGTAGAGAGTCAAAGAGAGCTTGACTGTACCCTGCCTGTGTGTCAGGTCCTCAGAGACCGGGCATGGCCACGCTGTGGGCTCTGCGTAATCTCTTCCCACCCGTGGAAGCCAAGCACACTGACTCTGTGGGCAGCTGCCATTGTGTACCTGAAAATTAAACATTTTCCCAACATTGTGTCTTTTCCTGTGTTCCTCTTCTCAGCTCACCCACCTAGATGGAGGTATTTGGAGTGACCATTTACATTGAGGAAAATAGAGAAAGGGATGCTGTATGGGCAGAGGATGCTTCTGAGCATCGCTGGAGGTAGAGAGGAGACCAATGTCAGATGCCCTGGGTACCAATGTTAGTGGCACTTTTTACTCGCTGTGTGGACTTGGGCGAGTGACTTACACTCTCAGTGGTTCTTTTGTAAAATCAGGATGATGAAAATATGTCACAAGGCTATTGAGAGGTTTAACTGAGGTATTTACATGAAGCACTTAGCATATTTCCTGGCTTGTAGTGATGGCTGCCGGACTATGAGCTCATATTATTAGTATGATTAATAAATGCCAGTTTTAAATGAGTTACTGCACATGTTTTGCAAGTGTTTCTACATGATGGGTACCAGTGTGAGAGGTTCTTGCTGGCATCAGATGTATAAATGCTGACCCTCAAGTACAATTTTCAGAAATGATTTTTTATCTTGTAAAGCTGTGAAAAAAGGACGTTCTTAATTCCTGTGCACAATCATTCCTAGGCAGTTCCACATGGAGACCAGTGTGTATATGAGGAAGCAGCTAGATAGGTGTCATGCAAAGTACTGAGATCACAGAAAACCTCAGTGTTGTTCATGGGTCCCAAAGAAATAACTCAGAGGACTGGCTGTGAAAGACGTGGTTTTGCCCTGGCCAGTGTTGGTCAGTGATGAGAACATTGGCCTGTGCACCAAGGGGTCACAGGTCTATTCCTGGTCAAGGGCATGTACCTGGGTTGCAAGTTCCATCCCTGAACCTACCTTGTCAGGGAGTGTGCAGGAGTCAACCAATTGATGTGTCTCTATCACATCAATGTTTCTCTCTCTCTCTATCCCTCCCTCCCTCTATCCCTCCCTCCCTCCCTCCCCCTTCTCCCCTCCTTTCCACTCTCTCTAAAAATCAATGGGAAAATATCCTCTGGTGAGGATTAATTAAAAAAAAGAAGAAAAAAAAAGGAAGACATGGGCTTATTAGGACTTACTTGTGCACAGGGGTGGCTGGCCAGTGCTGTTGTTTTACCACCCTCCAGACTTTCCCATCACAAGGTTTAATAGAGTTTAGAAAACAGAGAAAAACTGGGCATGTAGGGGAAGGGGTGCGCGCATGAGATCAAAACACCTAGCTGTTTACAATCTAAGGCTTAGATTCTAAGCTCACCTCTAGGCGCAGTTTTTCTTTGGCCTTTCTTAGACCGAGTTGCTGCCTAGGTACGCAAGTTCTCACAGTCCACTTACAAGTGTCCTTCACTGTATTTTCCACAGGGGGATGGGGATTTGGAGCATGAGAAGGGGCCCATGTTCCCATTTACCATACAGTAGGGCACAGGTAGTTTCACCCCTGGGTGAGGCCACTGCTCCTCCCCTCTGATGCCAGTCTTCATCACCTTTGGGTGGGTGTTTCTATTGCCCAAAACCCACCCAAGCCCTCATTTTACTACCCCCCCTTCTCTGAGCAGTGCTTGGTACTCAGTTTGGTTTACTGACAAGAGCTTTGAGCTCTTAGCTAAGAGGTGGCCTTGATCAAATCATTTGACTGCTATGGGTTTTGTTTTCTCAATCTCTACTATACAGGCTGTTGGGGTTCAAAAGTGCTAATGCAGGTCTAGTATCTAATGCAGAGCCTGGCCCATAGTGTTCAATCAATGCTTATTTCTTGTCACTGGTGCAAGGGTCTTGCTGCTGTGCAAGGATGTGGAATCCAGGAAGAGATGGCTTGTCTCCTATTACCTAGATCAGTGGTTCTCAACCTTCTGGCCCTTTAAATACAGTTCCTCATGTTGTGACCCAACCATAAAATTATTTTCGTTGCTACTTCATAACTGTAATGTTGCTACTGTTATGAATCATAATGTAAATATCTGATATGCAGGATGGTCTTAGGCGACCCCTGTGAAAGGGTCGTTCGACCGCCAAAGGGGTCGCGACCCACAGGTTGAGAACCGCTGACCTAGATAGACATCCTCATGGTAGATTCAGGGGAGACCGCTCATTCTTCATCCTTTATCTTTGTCTCCTGTGGAGGACCTGTCTTTTCCTAGGTGCTCAGAAAACTTTACGGATGTTAATTAAAGTTCATGTAGCACCTCTCATTTGTGAGGCAACATGCTGGACACTGTGGGAGATGTCAAGCAGAGTTTATATACAGACAGATAAACCAGAGAATGTAAGAGCTTCACTATTATTTCCAGATCAGGAGGAGATCAAAAGTAGCAGTAAGGAAATGGCAATTAGTCTCCCTTTGAGAACTCTCAGCTCCAGTCAGCCCTGATACAAGTGAAGAATGAAACAGTGGTAGCATTGTAAGGGAGGTAATAGCTAGTATGTAAATGAGTATGAGCTCACAGGAAAGCTGTTTTGAGTCATTGTGAATCCTCAGACCAAAGTGCATGCAAACTCCAGCTCTCCTGCAGAAGCCACCTGTAGACAAACTCCCCACCTGGCCTGGGCAATGATGGGATTCAGGTGTGGCTCTCAGTCTGCATGCTCGTTAATGTTCCATGATGTGCTCCAGTAGGCAGCCGGAGCCTCATTAGTGTTCATAGGAGTAAGCTAATAAGATTTCTGAATTTCCAAATGGTGACAAATAGAGTGCAGAGGTAATGAGAGGGGTAGGAATGGAGATCCCCTCATGAGAACCCATCATGGTGAGAGGATGAGGAAATGAACAAAATGCCACAGTCACTCCAAGAGATACTGAGAAGTACCTGTTTGTCTGTGGCACAGGGAAATGGGAAGGCATTTATCAATGACAAGCAAAACTACCCTCATGGAGCCCTGGATCATATTGTGCTGCAAAACCCATGATGAGAGAAGGGTGAAGACTTACATTGACTTTAATTTTTTTTTAGTTAATATTTTCTGGTAGCGAAATATGCAGACGCAGTCGTAGGGTGGGAGAGCACTGTTTCAAGACCCATGAGTAAGAACCTCTCTTGATTATCTGCTGTTGGGATAAGGTCTGCCCATGTTGGCTCTAGTGAGGACACAATAGAGTTTGCTATAGTTGACTTTTTGTGATTTCATTTAACCAGCATCTTCGGGTGGTCTGGGATGGCCTTGGGATGGGTGGTCTGGGATGGCCTTGAGTTCAAGGCCTTGCAGGTAGAACTTGGTATCTTCAAGTGGGGTTTCCATATGCTATTGAGCAAGATTGAAAGAAGGTCTTTGTCATACAGTTCTAAGCCTGTACCCTGGAGCAGATTAGTTAGTAGATTTTATCGCCATGTAATTATCCTCTTAATAGCACAGTTAGAAATTGCTGAATATAGTAGAACACTTAAAATAGAAGTACGTCCATCTGCAGATTATGAGTGACGGGTAGCTATAATTGACACTGTAATTAGCCTTACTATTGCATTTTAGCAAAAATCTGTGAGAGGAATTGCTTTGCCACAAAAGTCTAGAAATTTCACATTAGTCAAAAATTGTGCTAATAAGAGATAGTAATCACTGTCTTGCATTCATTTGTGTTGGGAGCTTTCATTTGTTCAGTGTTAATGTCTAAAACATGACCCGAACAAGGTAATTTTGCTTCGGCATTTTATTTTTACATTTTTTAACATGCCAGAAGTCTTAAAGAAGAAATATAAGTAAAAGACCTCTGGTGTCTCTGAACCTGGGAGGCCTGGGCACCGAGAAAGAGATGCTAACAGGTGGCTCCTGCTTCTGGAAGACCCGGTTGATTTAAGTTCCCCATACAACATGTTGGCGCCATCTCTGATGTGCCCACGTGCCCCTGTAGCCCATGGAGATGGACTCACACATCTTTTATTACTGTGTAAAGAGTGTAGTGTAGTGGGAATGCAGTAGGGCATTTGGCTCTCTAGAAGGGTACATGACATTAAGGTGATTCTTCAACCTGGGGTTCTCTTCCTTAAGCGTTATTTATATGTATAATCTGTGAGTTCTCTCTGCTATTGCAGCCTATACGAAGACCTGGCTGGGATGTTTTGACTGGTCAGGTGAATCTCAGCCTCCATCAGACTGAGAAGCCGTGCCATTCCTCCTTTGTCCTTCAGTTTAGAAGTTTCCTTTCTATTCGGGCTTCTGTCTTTCCCTGGTCATCTACAGACACAGATTGTTGGTTCTCTAAACGGCTCTAGGCCTTAATGCTGGTGCTTCAGATCTTCATCACCTGTGGTTGGCTTGGCAAGATACTTAAAAAAATGACATCATTTTAAGTTTTAAATGACAACATTTTTGCACGTACGGCACTGTGTTGAATACTCGAGGTTAGGTTGAAGTGTAAACGTATAGAACTCATCCATTCACTCCCCATATCTTTCTTTACTCAAGAACTTTAGGAGCAAATACTTTTTTAAAGGTGGGCTCTTTTTGAAGAACAGGTCTCCAGGGGATAAGTGTGGGAAGGAGGTTGGCCATTCACATTCCCCGGGCGGACTTGAAAGTAATCCTTCATATAGGTTCTCCAGTGTCTGGGCATGGTAGGAAGTGAAAGTGTAGAGAAAAGACAATAGAATTGATTCCAAGCCTATTTTCTCAGAGAAAAATGATTAATTTCTTGATTTCCTCTGTTTCCTCTAAAAACACACAAATGATTTTAAAATATCTTTATATGTGGTAATCACTCTTCTTTGAAAATAAATGACTTATATTTGCATAGTATAAGGTTATATATTCATATATATAGCATAATTACATAAGTATAAGGCTATACCAGGACATATTTTAAAATTATGAAAATATATGGCTATATGTTATCACTATATAAATATCAGTTTAGCCTGGCAAGTGTGACTTTGATTACCAGTCAAGGCACATGCCAGGTTGGGGGCTGAATTCCCAGTGTGGGGTGTGCAGGAGGTAGCCAATCAATGATTCTCTCTCATCATTGATGTTTCTATCTCTGTATCTCACTCCCTTCTTCTCTGAAATCAATAAAAAACATATTTAAAAATACCAAGTTACATATATTATAAAGTTATGTCTTCCTTGTTTGTATTTCATTCTTTAATTGGATAAATCAGCTACAAAGCAGATGTCATTAATAGGGGAGTGTGGTGGCAAGAATGTAACAGGTAGAAAGAGCTCTGGTTCCATACAGGGAGTAGGTGTAAATACATGTCAGGGAGTTGGCAAGGAAAGTCAGAAGTCAGGGGTTCTTGGCCCTCACTGCACATTAGAATTACCATGGGAACTCCTAAAAACAAACAAAACCATAAATTTAAAACCCCGATGCCCAAGTTTCAGCTGGACCAGTTAAAATAAAATATCCGGTGGAGTCGCTAAGGAAAACATTTTGGCAGTTCCTCAGAAAGTTAAATGTAGAATTTCCTATGACATAGCAATTCTACTCCTAGGCATATACCCAAGAGAATTGAAAACATGTCTACACAGAAACATACCTGAATGTTCATAGCAATACTATTCATAACAGCCAAAGGGTAGGGAAAAAATGTCCATCTATTAATGAATGGATAAAACAAATGTGGTATATACATACAATGGGATATTATTCAGCCTTAATGAAATACTGATGCATGCTACAATATGGATGAACCCTAAAAACATTATGCTAAGTGAAAGAAACTGGACACAAAAGGCCATGTGTTGTATGATTCCATGTATATGAAATGTCCAGGGTGGACAAATCCATAGAGACAGAAAATAGATGAATGGCTGCAGGAACTGTGGGGAGGGGAAATGAGGAGTCACTGCTAATGGATATTGGGTTTCTTTTTAGATGATGAAAATGTCCTGGAATTAGAGAGTCACCATAATTGCACAACTTTGCAAATATACTGAAAACCACTAAATGTATACTTTAAACGGGCGATTTTTCTGGTATGTGAATGAGAAATGGTATACCTCATTTTAAAAATACCTTAGAAAAAAAAGTGTATGGAAATATGGGGCATGGGGAATTTTTTAAAACTCCAGAGATGATTTTTAATGTACAACAGTAAATATTTTTTTTAAAAAAATGAAATTTAAAAAACTAAACACTTTGTATCTTGAATGTTTATCATCATAAGGGTCTCAGCACTCACTGAGTGACACACCAAACAGCACTTTGCGTGATCTGGTCCCTGCCTCTCTTTCACACCCTTTCCTCACCTCTTTGTCTTGCTTCCTGTTCTCAGACTCCACTGTCCCCCTGTCCCTTCCCTTCATCTAAGACCCGGAGCTTGTTCTTGCCGTGGCACCTGCTGTGTTCTCCCCCTGGAACCTTCTGTCCCCAGACACTCGCACGTAGTGGGCTCTCATCATGCAAGTCCAAGATGAAAAGTTAGGTTCTCTTTCCATTGACACTGAGCTAGTCACTTCCCCCTCCTCCAAGTCGCTACCTGTTTTTGCACCCTGACTATTTCCTTCAAATCACAATCAGAAATATATTTGCTTGTGGACTGCTTTGTGGTCTCACGACTTGCCACTCCTCCTGAGCCTGCATCTGGAGTGTCACATGAGGATCCACTGCTAGGACAGTACTAGAATATGGCAAGTATGCAAGTATGTAAAAAATATGTGTTGAATGAATAAATAAGTGATTAGAGTTTAATGAGTAACCAATTCAAGGGAAGACTGTTTCGGTGTAGGCAATTCCTGAGATCTTTGTAGGAGAAGGGGAAGGAACCTGTGGAGTGAGATTAGAGATGCTAAATGAGCAAATGTTTTAAAATATTACAGTGACAGAGAAGAAGGAGAAGTGGCTGATGATGTGAAATCTTGAAAAAGCAGCTGACATTTTGAAATATCTGTGTTTCCTGTTTAAAAATAGCTGAGATTCCTTGTTTTTTGACTTGTTAACAATTGAAATTTTTCTTTAGTGACACCATAGGTTGATGACTTAATATACTTCACTAAAAATTGTGTTTTTCTTTGTATGAAAATGTTACAGGTACACTTCTGTTTGCTTGAATTATGAGACACTTGGGCTATCTTCTCTTTCTCTCTGTTCTCTGTCATCCTTTTGTGGGATACTCCCAGTGTCTCCTTTGGAATTTTGACATATGTCTGCTGGTTCAGAATGTTTTATAAATCATCTACCTAAACATATGTCTGCAGTTATCCATTTATGCACCCTGATTGTTTTCCAAGTCATCACTGAAAATGTGTTTGAGAGCCTGGCCAGCTAAAAGTATGTTGTTTCTTCAGTTAGATGTCATGCCATTTTTTTTTCTATTAAAGTTAGTCTTGGGATCCATTAGCCAGCAGCTTTTCAAGCTCATGTATATTTTTGGTTCACATTCGAACCCCCAGTTTTTAAATGAAGTGAATTGAAATGGAAACATATTTACCACTTGGTGGAAGTGTCTGGAATTCAGATTTGCCGTATGATTTTTTTTTCTGCTGACTCCAAAGAGGGTCATGCCTTTTAGGGTTGGTCTTGATTTCTGCCATTTGCTGAGTCATGTCAGGATATGAAAATAGCAGGTTATTTTTATTTTATTTAAAATCTTTATTGTTGAAAGTATTACATATACTAGTAGGTTATTTCTAAAGTAAACATTATAACCCCAGCCCTCATGGAATAACATCTATTCTTCAAAGTAAAAAAAAAATACAATATTTTTATTCTTTTAACCAAAAGAATGATCCTTTCATCAGGTTTGGTTTCCTGGATTCCCAGGAGAGGTCCATTCTCATGGCAGATGTTTTGGCTAGGAGAGTTAGAGGTCATGTCCCCCTACATTACATAACTAGGTAAAAACAAGCTTTATTACAGATTTGGGTAATCAGATAATACTCCTGCTGATAAAGTTGTGGAGGAATTCACCTTCTCCTTATATTACTTTTGAATGTAATTTTTAGAAACATTGCCTGAGAGATATTAAGCAGTCCATATCAGTAGCTTTGAAGGTTCAATATCCTTTGAACATGGTGAGTCTCAAATTGAGAAACTGATGCATGAGAAGTGTTCAGAGATGCGTAAATGTTGGTGTATGTAGGACCTTCCTTGTGGGTTTGTCAGGAGAATTAAGTAAGATTTTGTATAGAAATTGCTTAGAATGAAAGTACTAGTATTAGCTGTAATTTCTATTTAATAAGATGCTTCTTTTTAGCCAACACAGCTCTACCTTTAATATGGAGAGTTAGCTGTCACCTAAGGGTAGTACAGTGCCACATATATGGTTCTACTTGTTTTATTTAATTTAAATAATAATTAAATACCATTTATATAAAAGCAACTTACCAATATTCACTTTGTGTTAGTTGGCAATTAACTGTTGTTTGTTGAATAAGATTTGGCATTACTTTTTGATAGGGCAAAATACTAACAATAATACAACAAGTGGCTTTATCAAAGATGTGTTAAGCACTTAAACTGTGTCCTTGAGGAAAAGGCACAGTTGTTATCCCATTTCACAGACTGACCCCCTGCTGTGGTCTTAGCCTCATCATCACAGAGGCTCTGCTGGAACCAGGCTAGGATAAAGTGCGATATCTTTTTTTAGAAAGCTCCCCAAATAATTTTAATTGTAACTAGGGCTGAACATTTTTTTTTAAGTTCTCAAACTTAAATGTGCATATTGACACACAGGGGATCTTATTAATATACAGATTGATGCGGTAGATGTGGGTTGGAGTCTGGGAATCCGAGTTTCTGATAACTCTCAGGTGACATGGATGTAGAGGATCTGCAGATAGCATTTTGAATAGCCATCCTACTGTATTGCTTTTGGAACGATGCAGACTTCTTGTCTTGAAGAAATCATTTGCTGTAGGTGCATCTGCTAAAGTCTTGAGTTTCTGAAACTTGAGTCAGTGGGTTTTGAAGGTCCTCACATTCTCAGAATTGAGTTTATATTTTGTGTTTTCTACTTGATGAAATAATCTGAAAATAATAGATATAGGCATATATTCTGAATTCCCAGTTGACCGTCAGATACTGTCATGTGGTTTTGGCAGCAAGAATCCCCTAAATTGACAGAGTTCTCTTTCATTTGATGTGGCTCAGAGTAGAGTCCCTGAAATCTTAAATTCTCAAGTTTGATAAGTCCACAGATAGTATCCACTATAAATAGTATTTTCTAAAGGAGACCCTCTGAATTTGAGTAAGCCACTTGACTTGCTAGATACTTGACATCTCTAAAATGAGAGGGCTAGGTCTAATGGGCCTTTTAAGTGCTTTTCTGCTAAGAAATACTGGAGGTAATTTTTGGGGGGTGGAGCGAGCTTAGAAGCATATGGCAGTTATATTAGTTGGATGATAATATCTGAAAGCAAACCAGGAAGAGAACTTATCTATCCTAAAACGAATTCTCATCTCTTGTAAGTAGCAGGGAAATTTTACATTTAGGGCCATTTGCTTCTGTGGCCATTGAACCTTATTCCACTATGAGTTAGGTTGCCTATCTAATCCTATCAGAAAACATCTGATCAAATCTACTCGTCACAAAATTAAATGTGTATAGTAGAGACAATTTCATTACTTCCTTCTATTCACTAATTTTGAAGGTAAAGTTCTAAAAATAATATCATGCTACTAGCAGATGAGACTTATAGGTGATAGAGGATATAAATAACTTCTGTATTTGAAAAGGTGGAAAATGGAGACTCATTAAATATCTTGAAGTTACATGTTTTTAGTTCAAAATAAAATAACTTGTTACTAATGCGTACAGAAAAATTAATTAGCTAAAAACATGCCTCTGGTTTTCATTAACATGCTTCTGTTTATTTATAAAGCGGTATATGTGGGCCTCAGTCACTATTTCTGGAGGGAGCCTAGCCCTTCTATTTCTGCCTCAGCGAAAGCCCACTAATAAGTTTAAAGGCCTAAACCTTAGCCTGAGGTCCCTAGCCCAGCACTCGGTTCTCTGGATGCCAGAAGCCATCGTCTCCATATTTATTAAGAAACAGAGATTCCAGGAGATGATTTTTTCCCCCTGAGAATTCAAATGAATATTGGTACCTCCAGCCTTCTTGTTTGGCAGAAAAGATTCAGCAGTTTCCATTTGCTTAAAATAAAATTGCTTTCTGCCATTTTCATGGGAGAGGAAAGTATTTAATATTTATCTCAGCCTTGCAGACAGTTTCAGATCAGCAGATGCAGGGATCTTCTCATCACACAATATTGGCTCTTATACTTTTCTCTACTTTTGTTCCTTTTATGGTTCCTGGAGTTTTTCTTCACCATTGAAATGAAAACTTGAGAAAGCATGTCTGCACGCAGCACAAGTAGGCAGAATTTTACCACAATTATGAAACAGCAAAGAATGGGTTTGGACAAGGACATAGACTTTCCATTTTCGGGTGCCAGTGTCAGGAGACAGACATAGCTGTGCTTGGCTTGCTCTCTCATCCAATATTTTCAGACGAGGTATCTGCTGAGCCTGCGAAGTCTGGGAATTGCTGAAGCTTAGGGAGTGGCAGAGCCAGGACTCCAGTACGTGTGCTGAGAAGGCTCATGCCACCTCCTCACGCTTTCTCTCAGCAAAGGGTAGTTTGGGAGTTGTGTGGACACATCAAAAGGGAAGGAATAATGATGAGGTCAGAGGGCAGTCAACATTTCAAATTGTTGGCAAACTAAACTCATGAGAAGAAATGTAATAGAATTGCATGAGCTCGTGGAAGGAGTGATGCCTGGGAAGGAGAGGAATGAGAGGCGGGGTAGCCTTGGGTAGAGGAGAAATGGGAAATAATTATGGGTGGATAAGTGCCAGAATGAATATAATCAGCAGTCAAATGGATTGAGGCTGTCTCCCAAAAGCCATCTCAAAGAAATAAAAAGATGGGAAGACTGGGAAAAGGGTGAGGGAGAATGAAAGAAATGTTAGATGGAGTCCCTGAAAGGCAGAGAAGTAAACTGAGGTCAGGGACTATTTGAAGACATAATGACCAAGAATAGAAAGAACACAGAATGAAGGCCTCAAATATGGAGGAAGTTAATGGACCACGAAACAGGAGGACTCAGGAAAGGAGTCTGGAGTGGATTCATTATTGCCCCCCTCCCCCCGCCCCAAAAGGAACCTTAGAACTTAACCTTATTTGAAAGTGGGATCTTAGCAGATGTGATTAGTTGAGTTTACTAGTGTACTAGAGGGGGTCATATATCAAATGACCTGTGTCCATGAGGGGAGAGGACACACACACAGCTTGGACACGTGAAGACAGAGGAGAGGTTGCAGTGATACATCTATAAGCGAAGGGACGCCAAGGATTCTTGGCACTCACCAGAAGCTAGGAAGAGAGAAGGGAGTGTTCTGTCCCAGAGCTGTCAGGGGCACTTGGGCCTACCACCACCTTGACTTCAGTCTTCTGGCCTCCAGAACTGTGAGAAAATGAATTTCTGTTCTGTTCAGCACTCAATTTGTGACAATTTCTTACTGCAGCCCTCAGAAGTTAATACATCGTCCTACTCTAGACCCTTCAACAAAACTCTAACAATTTTGAGATAGAAACTAGAGCATCCTCCAGGGAACAGGAGTCTGATTGTCATTGAACTTTTCTCCATAGCAACACCAGGATGTGAGAGGGCAAAGGAGTAATAGTTTCCATGTCTTGCAACAAGCAAATTTAAGCTTAGCATTTTATTTCTGGTTACTATATTTGAGTGAGAGGGTAAAATGAAGATATTTGGTATAAAATCTCAGTTTTTCACATATAGAGATATCCTCTCTGAAAGTCACTTTAGAGAACATATTCGGGCGGCGGGGAGAGGGGAGTGGCGATAGAACAGAAAAGAATCCAATAGAAAGAAATTACATGCAGGAAAAAAGAACAAGTAGGAAATTTGGTGATTTTTGTATAAAGAAGCAATGAGAACTTTAGCTTTTAGGATTGTGATAGGGGAGATAATTAGAAAATGTTCCACTAAAAATAATTGGAAATGCTGAATGAAATATACAAATATTCACTCAAAGACATAGGTGAGCTATGAAAAAAGGGAGGGGACAAAAAACAAAGAAGAAACTAAAATTCAAAAGAAGAAGTGCTGAGCACATTGCTGCTTAGTATGAGGGGGTGTTTGTAGACCTTTGTCAGTAAGATAAATGAGAAACATGATTGCTTGAGTAACTAACCCATGGTGTGTAAAAAAACTACAAAAACACGGCATATCAATAACTATTTGAAATTATAACATACTATTATTTCAACACATAAAAAAAATTAGACAGGAGGAAGCTGGGAGATGAACTGTGAGAGAGAGCCAAGATGGGAATAATATGTTAAGGACATCGACGTGAACTGCTTTTAGATATTGATGGAGACATTAAGCATTAGTATGGATTGTAATAAGAATAACCACTTCTGAAATCGAAGTGGAATGTATAATTTCATACAAAAGGAAAAACTTATCTAGCCAGTGGAAATAGGAAGGAGAAAAAAGTGAAACAAAAACTGAAATAGGATATTCAAAATAAACTTAAAGAATAATTAGCATAAATGTACAGGGGTTAAAGTAATCAAGGCAGACTGTCCAGTGGGCAGAAAACAAAATGCTATAATATCCTATCTAATAAAAGAGAAACATGGTAATTAGCCATACATCCGCTACCCTTCCCATTGGCTAATCAGTGAGATATGCAAATTAACTGCCAGCCAAGATGGCGGCCGGCAGCCAGGCAGCTGACGCGCACAGGGAGGCTTGCTTGCTTCAGTGATGGAGGAAGCCAGGTTCCCCGCCTGCCTTGCCGGCCTCTCAGCTTGCAGTTTGAAACATTGTAACAAATATAGAAGCTAAACAAAACCCCAGAAACCTGCTTTAGTCAGCCAGGCTTCAGCCAGCCGGACCGCAACATTGTATCAAATACAGAAGGTAAACAAAGGCCAGAAACCTGCTTTCAGCAGCCGAGGCTTCAGAGCTAAAGCTGGCTCAGAATAAAAAAAGAAAAAAGAAAAAAAGGAGCAGCTGGGAGCTTCAGTCACCCGCCAGCCTGAAAACGGCCCTCAGCCCCTCAGCCAGACTGACCAGGCACCCCAGTGGGGACCCCCACCCTGATCCAGGACACCCTTCAGGGCAAACCAGCCGGCCCCCACCCGTGCACCAGGCCTCTATTCTATATAGTAAAAGGGTAATATGCCT
>NW_005360187.1:5027498-5100831 GCF_000412655.1 Myotis brandtii | reverse complement strand
CTCTGCCACCCGGGAGCAGGCCTAAGCCAGCAGGTCATTATCTCCCGAGGGTTCCCAGACTGCAAGAGGGCACAGGCCGGGCTGAGGGACCCCCTCTCCCCCCCGGAGTGCACAAATTTTTGTGCACCGGGCCTCTAGTATTGTTTATAAAAACCATTTAGAAGGACACAGGTTGAAGATAAGGGGACAGAAAAAGTTACACTTGTCAAATACAAAGAAAAAGAAAAACGAAGAAGAGATCAAGGGAGTAAAACTAGCAGGCACATATGCACATGCAATAAAGTGGAAAGCATAGTTTAGGGCATTGAGCAATGGAGCAATTGTAGTTAGAAATCGAACAGTCTTTTCAGAAGCTGAGGAAACAATGAGACTAACAGCAGACAGAGATTTGGATGCCTTTGCTCTACCATGTACTAGTATATGGAACTCCGTACTCAACAAATGCAGGCTATATTTTGTTTAGAGGACATGGATTAGTTGCGCCCATGCTTCATCTTTATTATTATTAAATATATGTTTATTGATTTCAGAGAGGAAGAGAGAGAGAGAGAAAGAGAGAGAGAGAGAGAGAGAGAGAGAGAAAACATCAAGATGGGAGAGAATCACTGATTGGCTGCCTCCTGCACGCCCCACTCTGGGGATCGAGCCCAAAACCTGGCCATGTGCCCCGACCAGGAATTGAACAGTGACCTCCTGGTTCACAGGTCGATGCTCAACCACTGAGTCACACTGGCTGGGCCATGCTTCATCTTTAATGGATCAGGAAGAAAGCCTCATTCTGAACAATCAACACTATAGAGGTTCTTTTCTCTATAGTGTTTTAAAATTAGCCATCACTAACAGAAAGATAGCAAAACATAGTATACGTTTGAAAATGAAAAGACATAGGCCAAAAATGGAATGAACGATAACGAGAATAGCAAAATTTTAAAGCTGAGTGATAATAAAAGCACAATACGTCACAATTTGATAGAGGACTAATGGAATACTTTGAAGGTAATATATAGCTTTTTGTTACCCAAGAGAAAATTAGAAAGTCTGAAACCCATAAGTTCAATGTTTGATTCAAGTAACTAGAAAAATGGTAACATGGTAAAACTGAAGAAACAATGAAGGAAAAAAATAAACAAATACAAGTTCGGAAAATAAGCAACAAACTAGAGATAATTAATAAAAGCAAAGAACCAAAAACTGGTTCTTTGAAAAGTTAATAGGCTAGATATAATTCTTGTAAGACTGATGAAGAAAACCATACATACATTAACAAAATAAGCAAATAATCATAAACAAAACACAAAATAGGCAAAAGACACATTTATGGATTACATTTTTAATCTTAAAAGAGTATTACAATGTTTTATCATTAAAGTGGACAATTTAGGTAAAAAGGATATATGCCTAAAATATGAAGTAAGAAAAATCTTAATCAACAAACATAAAATAAATTATAATAATTACCATAACTTAATTCCCTGTAAAATAAAAAGGGGCACAAACAGTTTGATAGTGAGTTCTATTTAATTCACAAGGGACAGAAAAATTATTTATGAAACATTTTATAGAACAAATTTTAAAAGCCAATCTATGAAGTTTGATTTTTAAAACAAAAGGGAAAACATATTGACCAACTTTTTTATGACATTAAAAACCGCAAAGAATTCTGGTGTAGCAATGTATTAAATACATTCTGACGAAGTTGAATCATAAAAGTGAAAGGATGCATTTGGCATTTTAAAAAATCTGTTTCTGTAATTTACAATGTTAATGGCAAAGAACAAGAAATTATATCACCAGCGATAATGAAAAGGCATTTATTTATTTTTTTCTTTTTAAAATGGAGCCAACCCTTAGGAAACTTGAAATGGTGATTTCTTTTTTAGCTCTTAATCAACAAACATAAAATAAATTATAATAATTACCATAACTTAATTCCCTGTAATATAAAAAGGGGCACAAACAGTTTGATAGTGAGTTCTATTTAATTCACAAGGGACAGAACAATTGTTTATGAAACATTTTATAGAACAAATTTTAAAAGCCAATCTATGAAGTTTGATTTTTAAAACAAAAGGGAAAACATATTGACCAACTTTTTTATGACATTAAAAACCGCAAAGAATTCTGGTGTAGCAATGTATTAAATACATTCTGATGAAGTTGAATCATAAAAGTGAAAGGATGCATTTGGCATTTAAAAAAATCTGTTTCTGTAATTTACAATGTTAATGGCAAAGAACAAGAAATTATGTCACCAGCGATAATGAAAAAGCATTTATTTATTTCTTTTTAAAATGGAGCCAACCCTTAGGAAACTTGAAATGGTGATTTCTTTTTTAGCTTGATAAAGACTTTCTACTAAAAATTTATGTCAGAAATATTTCTTAATGAAAAAAACTGCTTTAAATGTATTCCTTTTAAGCTTGGAAACAAGACAAGAATGCCTGTTGGTCCTACTTCCCAATATTACTAGATCCCTTACCAATGCAGTAAGACAAAGAAACCAACAAAGGTAGAATTGAGATGAGAAATATAATTATTTCTAAGTCAAATCATGTACAGTTGACCCTTGAATAATATAGCTTTGAACTGCTCAGGCCTACTAATAACACAGATTTCTTTCAATAAATATAGAGTTGCCCTCTGTATCCTTGGGTTTTGCATCTTCCATTGGGAATAGGCAGGCGTGGAGGGTCAATGTAAGTTATACATGATTTTGATTATGTGGGGGGTCAGCATCCCTAACCTTTGCATTGTTCAATAGTCAACTGTATGTAGAAAACCAAAGAAAATCAGAAGAAACTATTAATACCATACAAGAGTTCAGCTAGGTTGCCAGGTTATAAAAGCAACATATAAAAATAACATATCAATAGCTTTACACTGTATTGGGAGTAACAAATTATAAACTCTGATAGTAAGATACCATTTATAATAGTGACATAAACTAAGAGCTATCTAAGACCAAATTTATTAAACATATAAGGGAAATTTAAGACCCTATTATAAGAGTGTTATGAAGGTATTATAGAATATAAATGTATTTATTTATTTATTTGAGAAAGAGAGAGAAATATCAGTTTGTTAAGAATATATTTTTATAACTTTATGGAAGAGAAGGGTTTGTTAAATAAGATTCACAAAGCACAACTCATAACAAGAAAATTAATTAACACATCAAAATGAATGTTTTTTGGCCCTGGCTAGGTAGTTTAGTTGGTTAGAGCATCATCCGGATATGCCAGGGTTGCGGGTTTGATCCCCAGATATACTGGCCCTGGCTGGGTAGTTCAGTTGGTTAGAGCATCATTGGATATGCCAGGGTTGCGGGTTTGATCCCCAGATATATAAGAATCAACCAATAAAAGCACGAATGGACATGGCTGTGTGCCAATAAAACTTTATTTGTAAGTACAGGCCTCAGCCTGGATTTGGCTTGTGGGCTGTAATTTGTGAAGTCCTGCTGTACAGTGTTAAGAATGCCTTGTAAAAATTTTTTAGATTCAACTCCCCCTCCGAAACAATCAACTGATATTTCTCTCCTCTCTCCTTCTCAAATGAATAAATAAATAAAATGAATTCTTTTTTTCAATAGAAGGTATGATTAAAAAAAACACCCAAAACTAACAGATGGTGAACATATAATTGTCATGTTTAATAGATCAAGATCAGTATTTAGAATGTACAAGGGACCCTGAAAATCAGAAAATAGAAGAAAGGAAACCAATAAAAAAAGAGGGCCCAGTATGAATTGGCAATTTATAGAAGGAGTTATATGCATACACACACCTCCCATTGGAGACAAGCAAATTAAAATTAAGAAATGCTGTTTTTCCTATATATCAATAAAAGCTAGGAAATCAGATATCCTTAAGTACTAGCAAGGATATGAGAAAATAGGAATCTGTGTGTATTACTTCTGGGATGCAAACTGGAGCATATATTTTATAAAATGTATGTGTATAACCTAAAATCCAATAGTGGGGCTCTAGTATAGATACTCAGGAAAATATGTGTATGGATTCAAGAACTGGGAGAGCAGTTGTGTTTGGTCAGTGGTTCTGAATCATCTGCACAGCTTATTAAAGCATAGATTGCTGGGCCCTTCTCCCAGAGATTCTGGTTTGGGAGGTCTGATGTAGGAATTGATCATTTTCATTTCTAATAAGTTCTCAGGTTAGGGAAACACCTTGAGAACCACTGGGTTAGATGATTTTCAACGTCTTTGATTTTTAAGATCGTTGTAAATGTCCTAGAAACCAGTGTTTCCATCATTAAGGCAAACCTTCCATTTTATTTTATTTTTTAAATATATTTTTATTGATTTCAGAGAGGAAGTGAGAGAGAGAGATAGAAACATCAGTGATGACAGTGAATAATCTATTGGCCTCTTGTACACCCCACACTGGAGATGAAGCCAGCAAACAGGACATCCTGGTTCATAGGTCGATGCTCAACCACTGAGCCACGCCGACTGGGCACCATCTTATTTCTTTGTAGCTGTTAGGTTCTGCTCTGCTGGTGCCTCTACAATGGATGATGTGTGTGTAGCTCTCTATATCTTTTGGGTCATTGAGAACATTAGAATCATTAAATATATTTATTGGTTTGTTTATAAAATATCAATTTTCCTTAATCTTTTTAAAATTAAATTTATTGGGGTGACATTGGTTACTAAGATTATATAGATTTTAACTGTGTCCATTTTAGCTTGCTGCATCCTGGCTCTGTGTCAACCAGGATTTATTTTCACCTGGAACTATATTTTGCCCCTTCCCTTTTTTCCCCCTCAAAATATATCTCTTTAATTTTGGGAATTTTACTAGCATAATTCTACGGAAATGCTTGTATGTTTTTGTAATTACAGGCAAGTTCAAACTGTGTTTGTACTTTTTCTAAATGGCTTTTATATAAACAAAGATAAAACCATTGAGAAAAAGTATTTAAGAGTTAGATAATTTAGAATAAATGCTTAACAATGAAAAATTTTAGCTGAGCAAAGTTGACGAAATGGATGGGTAAAAATAAAAAAGCACCTGACAGATCTGGCCTAGTAGATTTGGGTGAAGGTGGCAACCTGAATGCAGAGGGATTAAGAAGACCATGTTATTGCCCACCTGCAAGCTTCTGCTGGAAGCCATTTACTCCAATTAAGTGATGGGGAGAGAGGAGCTTTTCAGGAGGACTGACCCAGAATACATCATAGTGGACATTGAATGAGGGGCAGCTTAAATGATGTCTTCTCAAGTAAGAATCTGTAGCAATAGAGTTTGCTTTCTGTAAAGTGGTATATGATCTGAGTTTCTCAATTGACTTTTATAAAGGTCCTAAATCACTTTTTCTTTCAGATTCCAACTGAGAGAACATGTCATTCAGATTCGGCCAACATCTCATCAAGCCCTCTGTGGTGTTTCTCAGGACAGAACTGTCCTACGCCCTCGTGAACAGGAAACCTGTGGTCCCAGGACGTATCCTTTGTTTTAAGAGAAGAAAAATTTTAAAAGCCTCTGAATCTAACACACCACATGAATACAGGATTGGCCTCCAGTATCTGTCCGAAAGGTAAACAAGGAATCCACTCTGCACCTCCCCCTCTTTGGACAAACCAGGTAAGATGTTCCATTTATTCTCGATTCAGTTGGTGGCACCGGTAATATGCTTGATCAGTTTTGCAGAACTTCTGGAAAGAGTTGCTTAGCAACTGTGGCTTCCGAGGAGAGTTTTTGCCTGACCTTTTCACTGTGGTAGCTGTGTAAATAAATAGGTGCTTCTAAAATGGTCCCAATAAATATCATGGACACTTTGTTTTCAGTTATCAATTGTGAATTTTAATAGTAAAATAGAGATTGGGTGGAACTTTTGTGAAGTGAAAGTAAGGGATTATGGGAAGATTTCAAACTCATTGGTTTCTTTGCCTCTTGGAAATCATTCAAGCTGGAAGCTTTATTTAAATTCATATACATAAATATGCTTACAAATATTTTTTTCATGGTAGGGTCTAAAATAGCATTTTGTCTTGGAAAACATCCCAGCTTCTAGATCAGCGGTTCTCAACCTGTCGCCTAAGGGGTTGCCTAAGACTATCGGAAAACACATATATAATTACATACTGTTTTTGTGATTAATCACTATGCTTTAATTATGTTTAATTTGTAACAATGAAATTGGGGGTCACCACAACATGAGGAACTGTATTAAAGGGTCGTGGCATTAGGGAGGTTGAGAACCACTGTTCTAGATCATTGTCCCTCTGACTATCGAGATGTAGTCTTTCTTCCTATTGACTTCCATAGGAACCTTATTCTTTGCAGTGGAAATAGCAGGAGTTTGTTAAATGCTTTGGAGAGTAATTTTTATGATGTTGAAGATACCACTTGTGATTGTGTGCATATGACTTTTGTACTGACTCTTTAGAATTTTTTTTCTCTTTCTGCCTAACTCAATTTACTCTGCAGAGTACAACAAAGCATAAAATTTTATATTTTAAGATAACAAGAATATTCCACACTGAGACATGATTTTACTTTGAAATATATTGCTAGTAATTCTAAATCTATAAATATGTCAATTTTTTTTTCAGAGTGAGTTATATTTTTTTCAGTGGGAATTTTCAAAGTGCTTGAGAATTTTATGACTATTCTTTCTTGGCCTTGTAACTATGGTACATCAAAAAGAATAGAAACAAGAAAATATGCACCAAAAGATAGTTGTGATTTTATGATAGACTTTCAAATTTCTTGAATCCAAATTTTAACTAAATTAATTTTGTAAATTTATAAAACTAATGACCACAGCAATAAATCAGTGAATGACATATGCTTTTCTTGATATTATATAATGCCTCTTTAAATTCATAAAAAATAGCTTAAATTATACTCAATATTAGAAAAATTCATTCTTTCGTTTATTGATGTAAAAAAAATTAAAAAGTGGAATGATTTAGAAAGGTCCTATAAAACGGAACAATTTTTAAGTTGTATGCCAGTCTTGTAGTGGGTTCTTCTCAAAGACCTGCAGTTCTTGAAATAACAGAAGCTTTTTGCATTTTATTTCTTCATTTGGTTGTACTGCAAGTTTGCAGTGTTCTCTTTCCTTTGAGGAATTTTTTTAAGCAAAACGTTAGGAATTCCAATGTCAAAAGAATATGGTTTAAATGCCATCTCTTTTTGGGTGCCAGCTTTAATTGACTTCTGTCAGAAAACTGAGGGAACCTGGGAAGGGATGTGAATTTAGATGAAGAAATTTTAATGCCTTCGACTGAGAAAATGTGGGCTTGGAGAGCTGCACTGCCTTTTCAATGGTTAATAATGGAATGAACTCTGTGAATTTTTTACTTACATCTTGGTAGTAAGAAACTTGCTTTTTCATACTGTTTTAACCCACTCTGAATGTGTGATGTGTAAGACCTGGTCACAGATGCTTTGGAACACAAGAAACTGACATGTCTGCTTCTGGGGCTATGTCTGCCCCGAGCAGTGAGCAGGTAGTGAGTGATGATTGCATTTGTCCCACGGGCACTGGGATTGCCATATGGAAGTGAGTCCTGGTCAGTTACTGTGTCTTTGAGCAAATGCCAAGGAGATGGGGGACATTGTATTAAAATAACAAACGTACTTGTTTGGAAGGGAGCAAGCAGGACCCAGTCCTTTCTGAGGACAGAACAGTGAGAACCAGATCGTTTTGTCATCAGTTCACTCTGAAAGGTTATCTCCCATCTGCGGTTTTTAAGGTGGTCCCGGGGCCAGGAGAGGATGCATTCAGGCAATCCTTTTTATATGATGATTTTGTAGGTTTTTCTTTTACTTTATCTTTGTAAACTCTGTTAAGTAATGACTGTGAGGAGAATCTTAATAAGTTACTTATTCCCTTGCAGAAAGCGACATTCTTTTGTCCTGTGATTTGGGAATTGAAGCTGTGGATAGTTCTGCCCACTAACATTTCATAAAATAATTGGTGATATGTCTGCAGCGGGCTTTAATCTTTCCCCAGCATTCTAGTCTGTCTGCTCTCATTTAGCCCCTTGGGTGGGTCAGCGAGCCTGTGTCTGGATCTCCAATCAAGCCTCTACCTCGTTCTGAGTCACCCTCTGATCATATGGTTTTCCTATTCCCTTGCTTACAAACAACTATTGAAAATAATGAGTCTCCCCGCAATCCTTGCCTTTTTTTTAAGGATAAAGTCCAAACTCCTTAGCATAGTTTTGAAAAAAAAATCATTATCTTTTTTTAAAGTTCACTTTTATTTTTCAATTGAAGTTTCCATTCAGTACTATTTTGTACTGGTTTCAGGTGGTTAGCATAGTGGTGGACAATGTACTTTACAGAGTGGCCCCGCCTGGCACCGTGCATGTCTTACTCAGCCCTTCCCAGCTCTTTGCTAAACAAGCATGTGTTTCTGTTACCATTTCCCCTGCACTCTCTTCCCCTGCGACCCTTCCCATCCTTCTCATTTCTGCTCAAGTGCTTTGATACCCGTCCCACCTGTGTAGGAACCACATATTCTGTCCTTCTTGTGACACTTGGCTCATTAGTCACATGTTGATTCATTCAACAGTTATTACTGAGCTCCTACTCTGTGCCAGGCATCATTCCAAGCAAGTCTCCCATTCTGCTTCCTGTCACAATGGGCGCATTCCTACTGGTGTCTGCCCTGAGTCCTTAGTTCCTGGGAAGGGGTGGGAGCAGGCCCTGCTCTGGCACAGCTCTTTGTCCTGGCATCCGAGTACCTGCTGCATTTAGTGAACCTGCAAATGTCAGGAGTACCCAGATCATTTCAGCTAATGGGGTGGGGCAGTAAGGGTCTGCGAGGTCCTGCCTGTCAGCATTCCCTGCACAAAGCCAAGTCTTGCCACCATTTTATTCCAGATTTTTTAGTATCATATTCAAGCTCTGTTTTCCCTTCATACCTTGTCAGTGACAATCTTATTTATATTTCTGTGCTATGACTGTGCCACGTTAAGTCTAAAAGCAGTGAATGAATGGACGGCTGATGGGAAAGGGTTCTTTCCCTCCCTTTTGTGTATGTTGCATGTTAATCTGTCAATGGACAAGTCTGTATTTTAAGGGAAGTACATTGGCATCCTTATGTGAACTGGAAATTTTTATCTTGTATTTTTGGTGATTTCTTTTTAAAAAGAGTATGCAGGTGGCCTTTGGGGAATGTGCCATTCAGAAGAGACTTATAAATGTCATCTTTGAACTTGTGCCCTCGCTAACATTTTGAGGGCTCCCCATCCTCAAGCCTTTTTTCCTATGACTTTGCTTCCTGACTTTTTCATACCTTTCAGAGGAGGAGAGGAACTGTCAGATCAGGGGCTGAGGATCTGCTTTTGAAGCAAGACTATTTGCTTCCTGCTCAAAGAGCCACTTCAGCCCCTCCTTGTCCCCACCTCAGGCAAACACTCTGTTCGGCGCAGTGTTTGAAGCCGACTGAATAGCTCTGGCCTCCCTGGCGCACCACTCTAGAAGAATGTGTCGGAATGTCTTTAATCCATTAATTTCTTGTTCCTGGAAAGTGCTTTCCAAAGTGTCTTGGTGAGAGAGCAGAAGCATCTGGAATGGCATCTTTAGAATTCAGCAGGAGCCCCTCACTCCTCAGTGTAGCCCAGCTCCTGTTCATGGCTTACACACATTTGAACCAGGATGGTTACCACTTCTCCCCACCCCCTCCCTTTGCATTGTGCAGTGCCTACCTCTCATCTTGAGTTGAGCATGAAAAATAAATTTGAACATTAGCGGAATCCATTTGGGGACTAGGGCTTTTATTGTAAATAAAATTATTCATTTGTTATGTCCTGTAGTTTTCAGCAGACAGAGTATTGATCTTGGGTTTGCTTTCAGAATGGCATAAGGAGCTGTAATATCAGGGGAACGTGGCAACATTTGTGGACGGGATGAATGTGGTGTGTAACGACAGAGACAAACCTCCCTTGCTGGCCATACTATATTATACAAATCATTTGTCAATAGATTATTGAATTAGTTATTAGAAAGCAGATTTCTCCAAACAGGAGCATCACACACAATGTTATCAGGGCCAAACAACGTTAGAATGATGCATTGAGGACAGCCTTCCAAGGTGTGTTTGTGAAGAATTGGACTAAGTAACTTAAAGGACATTTCTGCTGATGTATTAGAAACAAAAGTTTTGTACAATGGAAATTGTGCTCTAAGGTCCAACTTCAATAGATAAAAAAGAAAACCCTGGTAAATGTCTTTTAAAACACAATTTCAACTATCCAAACAAGCGATGTTTAGATTTCTCTCTTTTTCAGACCATTTCATGTTGAGTTCTCCTCAAATAAATGAAGAAAGAATAAAAATAGCTTCTTTACTTAACAGTGCTTTTTTCAGAAGCACTATAAGCTCTAAGATGCTATAGATAAAAGTGCCCTTTTAATCCTTCCGTAAAAATCAGAAATATTCGTCATTTCCTAAGTAGGTTGTAATGTTGTGAATTTCTTTAATTGTTCAGGAAACTGCAGTTATTAGTGAT
The DNA here is from genome assembly GCF_000412655.1 of Myotis brandtii. NCBI lineage: Eukaryota > Metazoa > Chordata > Mammalia > Chiroptera > Vespertilionidae > Myotis > Myotis brandtii. Next base: position 5,090,340 of record NW_005360187.1, on the reverse strand, counting down.
CTGATGATCTTTCATTTCTCAAAAGTTTCTTTACAAGCCTTCCTGTGCAAATAAAATGAGCGCAAGCACATTTTAATATCTTTATTACTAAAGATAGATGTTTTTGCTCTTAAATTTCCCCAAGCCTATGTCTGTTTTTGCACCCTCTGTATGCCTGCTGCATATTAGGAGGTTCAGATACTCTTGGAGAGATGTTCAAAGACAATCTTGCCATCCTTTGTCCTGAGCTGTCACTGGGCAAGCTAGTTTTCTTGTCATATTTTCTTGCCTTTATTTGGCAGATTATTGCATTCCAAAGCTCTGTGTGTAGCCGTGGTTGCTCAGTCAGAGTGCTCTTTACCCTGTTTCTATGGGGAAGATTCCCATGTAGTGTGCACCTGTCTTTGGTTAGTAGAGGGCATTGCTACCAGCTAGAACCAGCTTGTGGTGGCATTGGCCAGCAGGAACAAAGGGAGCTCTGGGATGCTCCTGTAATTCACTGAGTTGCTTGACATCTTGTTTTCAGTGTCTAGAACCTGCCACAGAGGATCCTGCCAGCCTCCACTGCAAGGCAAACCTTGTGTGACCGTCATCCATCTCAACTTGTCATCTGAGAAATTGTCACAGAGAGCAAATACATTTGTTCTCAAACCCCAGGTTTTTAGTTGATAGTGACCTTGCAGTGTTGAGGAGGATTCTGAGGCCGCCTTCAGGGTCAGCGGGCAGTAGCTAGCTATCAGGTTCCAGAAGAGAAAGGGGAGCCACCCTGGCCAGGCTCTAACTCTCCCACGTTTATTTTTTGTTCCTGGAGCTGAGACTGGCCTCTTTACTGTTATTATAGACAGCATGATGGATTGTTGGCACCTGAAACTGAAGGGGTTAATAGATACTTTGTATGTGTGCAAGGAACATTTGAAATTGGATGGAACAAAATGGGTGGACTTTATACACTTTACTCTGGCTCCTTCATATAAAGGTGGCCCGCCTGTGAAACAGTGTGCCTGAGCCCTGTACATCTTGGTCTGTAGGCCTCATCTAGGCCACCTCCTACTAGCCGCTGCTCCCCGGCTCCTTGCTGCCTGCGGCGGGGGAGGACATGCACGCGATGGCATTCTGGCTCACTTGGCTCCTTGCTTGTTACTTAGTTTTCCCTTGACCTTGACCACTTCTCCTTAGTAGGGTTTGCCTTCTGCGTTAGGCCCTGCTGTGAACGAGCTGAGACGGGCTGCCTGCACATGCTTATGTGTTAGAGGAGGAAACTCCAACTGGCTTTTCGATCAGAGCTTTCAGGGGGTTCCTGCATTCTCTCAGAATTGCACAGAACCGATAGAATCACTTTTATAACCAGTTAAAGATACCTCTGCAATCTGCTGATCTATACAAAATATAATTTTGTGTGAGGGTAGGAAAGAGGAAGATGATATTAGGAGTGCTCTTTCTCCCACTCTAGCAAATGATACAATGATAATTTTATATATGTATTAAAGTCACACTTTGAATATTTCTTATATTAATTGCAAAAATGAGAAGTCTGTAACACAGAAAACCATTCCCCATTCCTACTTATTTCTTTGTGAAACTTTCCTCAGGTAATTTCAAACTATCACGGTGAGCAGTCACTGAACGCGGTTCATTATATTCTGGGCACATTTGTGATCTGCTTTCCATGAAAGTCATCAGATTGGGAGGAACAGGAAGAGGCTGGGCCTGTGCTGCCAGCCCGGCGCTGGTGACAGAATGTAATTAGAAGTAATGAATGGAATAATACATCATTACTCAAAGAAATGTCATGAAATTAACTCAAATAATGCACAGTGTATCCTGATTTCCATTTTCAATGAAAATAGATTTGTTAGAACATCAGTAGACAGTTCATGTTTATCCTATATCTTCATACACATATCAAAACTGTTAAAATCTATTGAATAAATATACATGCATTTTCTACAACACAATAAGTTAAGATGGCTTTCTTTTGCTAATAGAGTCTCATGGATATTCTTTATTATATACATAATGTGTATATATGTTCACTTCTTAGAATTAGCATAATTAATTTATATTTAATGCAAATTAATGATCTCATTTATTTACTTAGCTCCCATTTCCTTTCTCAAACTAATTGACTGAAAACATAACTACTATACATTTGCAAATAGCTCTTGGGCATAATTCTTAAATTGGCCTTGTCCTAAAAACTGCCTACAGTATTAGCCATCTGAACCAGCTTTGTGATCTAAAATATTTTTCTGGGATTTCTGCTCCAGGCTTTAAATATGCTTCAGGAGTCTCAGTTTGGCTTAGATATACCCACAGCTGGGGGTTAAGAGGTGGGTCGGTATGTCTTAGGCAGAGGAGTTGTTTTTATGTGTAGCGGTTAGTATGACACGTGGCACTGACCAATGTGATAGGTGTTCTGGAACCTCTCTGCTGGGCCAGACATGAGCCTGTTAATTTCTGCATTTTGGGGAGACCTAGGGGTCCCCAGTGAGGCATAGAGGAGTGAGCAGCACTCGGGGAGTAGTGAGTACAGAGCACTTCAATTTTTTAATAACAGAAATGGGTGTGACAGTGGGTATAGTTGCAGTAACAGCCCTGGTTTTAGAGAGGCAAAAACTGATAGGAGGAAGCTGCCATTAAATCCTGGGGCTCAAATCTGGTATTTATTCTTCAACATCATGGAGGCTAGCAGAATAGTAGATTGACCCATTAGTTAAAAACAACAGAATTCTCTTTTCGTTCCCAATGGCCATCATCCTTATGATGAACTGGTAGCTTCCTACCAGTGGGTCTGGGGAAGCCTGGCTATGAGACCCAGGCAGGGTTTTCTGTCTTTTCCATGTGGGGGTGGCGGTGTGGAAAGTGTACACACACATACACACACGCACGCACACCTTATTAATATCTTCTGTTAAAAATATTTTGGAAATTAATTAATTAAAATAATGTTTCAAGATGAACAGTGCAATTGGAGTCAGTATTTTGCTTTGTGTTCACTGACCCATGAACCTTTGAAATAGAAAAGCTGAACCTCAGGCCAATGGTGGTCCTACTTCATGGTAATCCAGACTGCACCCAAACTCCTAACCCTCATGCCATTGTCTTTCCGCCCTCTAGTTGTCCACATGTGCAGCCAGACTTCCTGTGGCGTCGGTTAGGTGTTCTGAGGACCTATTCTCCCTAGTTTCAAACCTTCCCCATCACTTCTGCTTTCCAGTGCGTTATTGTTGTAAGATAATCTTTTAAAATTTTTATTTATTGACTTCAGAGAAAGAGAAAGAGAAACATATATTTTTGTTGTTCCACTTACTTATGCATTCATTAGTTGATTCTTGTATGTGCCCTGACTGGGGATCAAACCTGCAACCTTGGTGTATCAGGATGATGCTCTAACCAACAGAACTACCCGACCAGGGCTCTCCACTGCTATAATGTTGTAAATCTATACTCTGCCACTCATACTTTTCCTTGACTTCTGTGGGTTTGTTGTTGTATCATAATCATCAGTATTATTCAAGAATAGGATTAGCCTTGGTGACTTCTGAAAGGCTGCAAGGCTTAAGCCTGACACTGCGGGCTGGAGTGTGGGCCGGGCAGTTAGCTTGACGAGCAGCAGAGTTTGCTCCGCGGTGCAGTCTGGTCCAGGAGGAGATTCGTCTGGCTCTCTAATTTTTCTCTTTTCTAATAGGTTTTGAAATGGCTGTAGTTATCAAGAGCTCTTTTCATTTTCAAGATTTATTCCCAGTTCAGGAGATTTGTTGGAACTAAGAATTATCTGTTGAGTGCTCATACTTTAACAGTAAACCATGATCCCCTTCCATTCACCAAAGCTGATTGCTTTAACAGTTGTTAAATAAGATATGTCAGGATAAAATAAATCAACAGAAATTACATTAAAATCTTGGAGTGTTTCTCATGCAGACATCTGGAATACTAGTTAGTATTTTCTGTTCTGTTTAGGGACCAAATGCACCCCTAGGAGCTTTTTCTCATGTTGCTGTATCTGCGATAATGAGATTGAACTTTAGGAGAGCAACACACATTCAGTGGGACTTTCCACATTGCCCTGGAACATGCGCAGCTAAGGTCTAACAGAAAGGATGTCAGCAGTTATGGAGAAATACCACGTGTGAGAGACAGCCAGCCCCACCACACTGCACCATCCTCCATGCTCCCACACTCCGTAAGGCAGAAAGTCAGACCCGTTGGAATGAAGAATGGGAGAGGCTTTCCTCATCCCTCTTTCTGGAGTGATTACTCCTACTGCCCCTAAAGTCATGTGTGAGAGGACCCTCAAGGCTCTAAGCTGGATGATTTCAATAAAAGAATGCTGGCATCTTGCCCCCTGGCTTACTGTTGGCTGAGCTGTGGCACCGGCACTGGCAGGCGATGCAGGCCCTGCCCTCAGAGGGTGACAAGACAGGACAAGCACTAGGAGAGCTTCCCATGTGCTCTGTGAGTTTGGGATTGCACGTGAGCCCAGACCAGTGCTTGCTTCTCATTTACATAGTGCTGAATGCAGAGTTGGGTCGGGGAGGCTTTTGGCGTGGCCTCCAGTAGAGCAAGAAGAGACTGGGGAATAATTCCTAGGGAAGAGATGGAACAACCTTGCTATTCCACCCTAAGTTTCTGTAGCCCTTGGAGGAAACACACAAGCAGATCCCTAGGTTCTTGTAAAGGTTCATGAATGTCACTGTAGCAGGCAGGTGCCTCAAGGCTGCTCAGATAGACTGCTCAACTGAGGCACTGGCCTATCCAGCAAAGAGGTTGGGTCATGGTCTACTTGCAAGTTATAAAGGGAAACATGACTTTCCTTTTGTAAATGGATCATCAGAAACAGATAGAGTGATGGTAAAGCCTGAATTCCTTCCTGGAAATAACATATCTACCAACTCCAAACTATGCAGGGCCCCCCATGTTTGCAGAGGTCCCCTCAGATGGAACTGGAATTGGATCAGGGACACTAGCCTTTCACCTGCTGACAGTTACCTGAGATCACTCAGCCTCTAACAAAAGGATGAGGAGTCCTGGCTGGTTTGGCTCAGTGGTTTCTGCCTCAGACCAAAAAGTTGCAGGTTCAATTCCCAGTCAAGGGCATGTACCTAGGTTGCAGGTTCCTGAGCCCCAGTAGGGGTGCATGTGGGAGGCAACCAATAGATGTTTCTCTCTCCCACTGTGCCTTCCCTCCCTTCTACTCTCCGTAGAAATCAATGGAAAAATTATCCTCGGGTGATGATTAAAAAAAAAGAAAGAAAGGCCAGTTTGGCTCAGTGGATAGAGTGTTGGCCCTCTGACTGAATGGTCTCAGGTTCGATTCCTGGTCAAGGGCACATACCTAGGTTGCAGGCTCAATCCCTGGCCCTAGTCAGAGTGAGTGCGGCAACCAATGGACATGTCTCTCTCACATAGTTGGTGCTGGCTGAGTTGTGGCACCAGTGATGTTTCCCTCTCTGTGTCTCTCCCCCTCACTTCCACTCTCTCTAAAAATCAATGAAAAATATCCTTGGGTGAGGATTAACAACAACAACAAAAGGCTGAGGAGCTCAGCCTCAGGTTGGGGAAGAAGCTGACAGAGAGCGCTAAGTGGTCAGGCTGCATCTTAAGCCTATGCTGGCAAGGACATGGACTTTTCATATGAGACTGGACTGTTAAACTGGAGATAATTTTTAAGAATTTTATTAACATGTAATTCACATACAAAATATATAATCTTCAGGTAAACAATATAATGATTTAATATTTGTACATATTGCAAAGTGATCAGCACAGTGTGTCTAGTTAACATGTGTCACCAGACATTACTCCAGAATTTTTTTCGGGTGATGAGAACTTGTAAGATTTACTCTTAGCAGCTTTAAAATATGCAATACAGTATTATTAGCTATAGTTGTTGTGCTACACTTTATTTCCATGAAATATTTATTTTATAACTGGAAGTTTTTACCTTTAGACCCCTTTACTCATTTCTCCCATCTCTCCCCACTCGCAACCTCACCTCTGGCAACCACCAATCTCTTCTCTGTTTCTATGAGTTGTTTTTGTTTTGTTATTTAAATTCCACATACACGTGAGATCATACCGTATTTTTCTTTTTCTGCCTGACTTATTTCACTTAGCATAATGCTCTTAAGGTACATCCATGTTGTCACAAATAGTAAGATTTTATTTTATTTTTATTTTATGGCTGAATAATATTCCATGTCTATAGATGCCATGTTTTCTATATCTGTTTATTCATCAGTGGACACAGGTTGCTTCCATATCTTGGCTGTTGTAAATATTGCTGTGATAAACATGGGGGTTCATATACCTTTTTGATTTGGTGTGTTCATTTTCTTTGTGTTAATACCCCAAAGTGGAGTTGCTGGATCATACGGTAGTTCTATTTTTAATGATTTGAGAAAACTCCATACTGTTCTCCATAGCGGCTGCACCAACTTTAATCCCACCATCAATGAGAAAGGTTTTCCTTTTCTCCACATCATTGCCAACACTTATTTGTTGTCTTTTTGACAATACTCATTCTAACAGGTGTGTGGTTTTGATTTGCAATTTGGTTGTAGGGAGGTATTTAATTAATGATTCAATCTCTTTATTAGTAATCATTCTGTTCAGATTTTCTATTTCTGGAGATACTTTTAATTATGAAAAGTGAATGCAAAGTTATAGACTCTGCTGAAGATGTTCCTGAGGGTCTGTGAGGGGTTCCATATAGAATGACTGGCAAAGTGATAGCAAAGGATACAACTGCAGCTCATCCTCACCTCCACCAAGTTGAGATTCTTCAAGCCCTGTTTATGGAAGCAAAGGGATGACATCATAAATCCTGAAGAAAAAGTGGTTTGTCACTGAGTACTGTGTTAGATAGCAGTATGGGGCTTGTTGATTGACTTAAAACATAGGAAGAGAATCTTAAATATAGTAGATGTTGGATAAATATCTATGGGATACATTTAATTTTGTTTCAAAACAGGGTGGTTGGGTAAATGTACCTTCATTTATTTATTTAACAGATATTTTCTGAAGGCCTGCTCTATGCCAGGTTCTTCTGATCTGCTTTTCTAATTCTGATCTAAAGTTGGCATACACTTAGGCTGAAGAAATACCAACCCAAGGGTTGAATGCTATTGGATGTTTTGGAATAAAAGCAGCCAGAGTGATCCTATTAGACATGTTGAATCCATGTCACTTCTCTGCTTATTCCCCCACAGTGGCTTCCTGCTTTCCTCAAACTAAAGCCAAAGTTATCACAGTGATCCACAGGGTCCCCACATGAACTCTACCTGTCCCTGCCACCATCCTTACTAGTTATCACAGTGATCCACAGGGTCCCCACATGAACTCCACCCTCCTCATTTTACTAGTATCCACCGTCATCTTATAGTACGTTGAATGGTGACTCCCCAAAAATGTCTTAATCTGTGGAACTTTGAATATTATCTTACATGGAAAAAGGTCTTTGTAGTTGCAATTAAGTTGAGGATAACATCTTAGATAAACTGGGTAAACCCTAAATCTAATGGCAAGTATCTTCATAGGAGTGGGAGTTACACAGAGAAGAGGTGAGGGAGGCAGAGTGATGGGGTCACAGGTGAAGGAATGCTGGCAGCTACTAGGAGCTGGGAAAGGCAAAGAACAGACTTTCCCTTGGAGCTTCCAGATGAAGGACAGCCCTTTTTCACTTTGATTTCAGGCTTCCTACCTCCAAGCTGAGAATCAGTTGCTGATGTTTTAAACCACAAGTTTGTGGTAGTTTGTCTCCGCAGCCACAGGAAACTGATACAGTCCCCACACTGGTGTTCCTGCCACACCCACTTCCTGTTCATCAAACATTCTCCAGTGGTTCTCAACCTGTGGGTCGCGACCCCTTTGGCGGTCAAACGACCCTTTCACAGGGGTCGCCTAAGACCATCCTGCATATAAGATATTTACATTACAATTCCTAACAGTAGCAACATTACAGTTATGAAGTAGCAACGAAAATAATTTTATGGTTGGGTCACAACATGAGGAACTGTATTTAAAGGGCCAGAAGGTTGATAACCACTGTCTAAGCGTTCTCTGGCCTCTCAGCCCTGAACCAGCCATCCCTTCTCCTTGGAATGCAGTTAGGTGTATGTATGCTGGGCCCTGTCATCTCCTGCAGGCCTTTATTCAGATGTATGCCAATGTCTCAGGATGCTCGTCCCTTTATTTTAATATTGCACCACCCCTCCCATTTTATATTTTGCAGCATTCATACCCTAACTTGCTCTATAACTTAGTATTTTTGCCTCAGGGTAACTGGAATGTGAACTCTGTGAGGTTGGGGGTTGCTGTCCCATCTGCTCCGGACTACATCCTCACAGCCAGGGACCTGGCCTGGCGCATGGCAGGCATTCAGTAAATGTTTGTTAAATGAGTAGCCCTGGTTGGCCAACTGAACTGTTTATCTTTAAAGCTGAAAAAGAGGCAAGAGTCCTCATTTAGCAAGTAAAACGAGTTGATCAAGTTTCACACCAAGCTCTGTGCTGCCTGTCAATTGAGTGTCAACCTGGATTTTTACATAGTTACACACATGCACACACTCACACTTGGATGCATATTCATCACTTCAAAGTGGCCTGCTCTGAAAAGAAGTAACAGGTGGCTTCAGCATGGAACAGTGTCTTCCCCTGCCCACCCTAGCACAGCTCTCATAGATTTCACGTGGGTCCCAGCCAGCCTGGGGAAAGCAGTTACTTCTTGGCTGCGCCCTGTTTCTGAGGTGACATTTTATGTCCTCCTAAATGTCACAAATTAACCCAGGGTTTGATAACTCATCAGCTAGTGAGATGTGATTTCCCATGATTTTATATGCCCCTCCCTGCTCTCCTCAGGGAGTCTAGAGCTGAGTTTTATGCAGTTTTTTCATCTTTTAGTGTTTTTTTTGTAGTCCTGGCTTTCCCCTCATACAGATTCTCTTACATGCATCGTTACTTATAAACTAGAGGCCTGATGCACAAAAATTTGTGCAAGAGTAGGCCTTGCTTCCCTCTAGCACCCGGGACCCAGGCTGGCTTCCCTCCGGCCCTGGCTTTGTCAGGAAGGACATCCAGAATGACATCTGGAGGGATATCTGATCTAATTAGCATATTACCCTTTTATCATTATAGATGTTTCTTTCTGATGAATCCCTGTGATAAGATCTTCTTTAAGTTTACTGTTATTTGTACAATAGCCAAGGCATTGCCATGGCAGTTTGTCCATTTATTTCCTGGAATGTTGAAAAATGACTAAAGTTGACTGATAAAGTAAAATTAAGTGTTTTGAAAAGATGAAACGGCCCTGGCCTGTGTGGCTCAGTTGGTTGGAGCATTGTCCTGTACATGGAAAGGTCTTGAGTTACATTCCTGGTCAGGGCATAAACCTAGGTTTCTGATTTGATCCCTGGTCAGGGTGAGTATGGAAGACATCCGACTGATGTTTCTCTCTCTCTTTCTCCCTTCCTTTTTCTCTCAAATCAGTGACTGGATAACGAAGGTGAAGGGATTAGCTAAAAACATACATGTATACCCCATGGACACGGGCAACAGTGTGGTGAAGGCCAAAGGAGGGGGAGAAGGGTGGATGAGAGTGGGCAAAGGTGGGGGGAGGAAATTGGGGACATCTGCAATAGTGTCAACATTAAAATTTTTAATATAAATAAATAAATAAAAGCAAAAACAAATTAATGAAAACATATCTTCAGGTGAGGATATAAAAAAAATAAAGAAAAATAAAGATAGAACAAACAGACCCAGCCAGGTGGCTTAGTTGGTTGGAGTGTCCTCCCATACACCAAAAAGGTCGTGGGTTTGATTTCTAGTCAGGGCACATACCTAGGTCATGAGTTCGATCCCAGGTTGGGGCACATACAGAAGGCAACCAATCACTGTTTCTCTCTCTCTCTCTTCCTTTTCCTCTATCTCTAAAATTCAGTGGAAACATATCCTCTGTTAAGGATTAAAAAAAAAAAAAAGGATGGTAAAGAGAATGACCCAGTCCTATTCAGTGACACTCCACTAATAAAGACCAGTGTCTGTACCTGCATAGTCCAGCAAGTAGGGCAGTTACAAGGATATACACAAGCCTCATACACGTAAGGAAAGTTCGTTGTTATGGCCCTAAATAGCCAGAGAGTGTGTCTATTGGTCAGGGGTAAAATTACACTTTCATATTTTACAATTATATCTTGATTGACTTGGTGAAGTGAAAATGTTGGTAACTCCGATAGTGGGAGGGCAAGTGGGATGGAAGGGAGCTTCCATTGACGCACTCCCACAGGGGGAGCGCTGCTCAGCCAGAAGCCGGGCTCACCACTGGCGAGCGTAGCAGCAGGAGCCTCTCACGCCTCATGGCAGCACTAAGGACACCTTGGGGATCCCAGACTGCGAGAGGGCGCAGGTCGGGCTGAGGGACCCCCACGAGTGCACAAATTTTTGTGCACTGGGCCTCTAGTTTAAAATAAACCTTTAAATTGATGGAAATTTGACAATCTGTAAAACTTTTAGTTTTCCTTTTTTTCCTGTGAGGCATGGTAAAAATACATATTCTATATTATATATATTATATTATATTACATTTATGTTTTATATGTATGCCACACATATGCTTTATATATATATGTTGCACATTTATATATAATTTTATATATGTAAATCAAATTTCTGCTGTTTTTAGTGCCTGGGGAGATAGGTGAGGGAACGATCCTGGGCTCATTCATGACTGCGAGTTACTCTGCCCCAGTGGTTTTAAATTACATCTCCAGGGGGGTTCCTTTAGTCTAGATGTTCAACTCTCACTAACCATAATGGGAGTTACTGTACACATCTCTCCACATACACACAGCACTGAAAAATGACCCTCTCGCACCACCTTTGTGTCTTGCCCTTTGAACTAATTTCAGTGGATTTTTTTAGTGAAGCATCATCTCTGTGCAGTCAGTCCTCTGGGTGCTGAGGTTGCTAACAATTCTCCACAGGCAACGGGCCTTCATTTTTCAGTCCTCAACCAACATGTGCTGGAAGTGTCTGGCCAGCACTGATCACTTTCTGGACTATAGACTTCTCTTTTATTCACTTTCAAATGATGCTATTCTTTTTTTCTCTTTTTTTACCCCCCCTTTTTTTCCCCCACGTCCACATCTCAGCTTCCTGAGAGTACATACTAGGTGCTCAGCACTAATGTAGTTTTGAAACTATTGAAATGTTATGGAGAAAAGGAATTACATATATTCAAGGCATTTGGTGTTTTTTAGCTAAAGAATTTCTTGACTAAATGTTTTGTTTAAATTATGTCTATGTAAAAGCAACCTAGTTATATCAAGTGTAACAGATTTTTAAATCTTGCATTTTTAATTATAAGACTATCTGCCTATTATAGGAAATAAGAACCATCTATAATCTCATTACCCAGAAATAGCCCATGTGAAAAAAACAAACAAAACTTTTCTATTCTATTTTTTATGTTTCTCTACAAAACAGAAACATTTTATAACCTGATTTTTTACCAATTTTACTATTGACATTTTCTGATGTTTTAATATATACTTATAACTAGGATTTTTAATGATGGAGTAATATTGTATCATATGGATCTACTATAATTTCATATTCGCTATTTAACCTATTTATAATGAATATTTTGGTAAAGCATCTTTGATCATATTCCTGATAAATTTCTTGATCTGTAATCACTTGCAAAAATGTTATGTGTTGTTTAAAATGGCAAATATCCTCAAATTTGTTTTACACCAGCAATACATGAGAACATGTATCTTATTATAGCCTCATCAACTTCAATAATTTAAGATTTGGAAGTTTGTCCAAACCTTTACCAAATTGATAGATTTTACTTATGCCATTCCACTTGTAGCTGAGTGATATAGGGTTGATTTTTAAATGTACTTATGAATTATTTTCTTCAGTTAATGTCCTCTGGTCCTTTTTCTATTGGGCTATTTATTAAAGCTCAATTTGTTAGAGATGTTCTAGGAATTAACCTCTGCCTATCATACTTGTTGCAAATAGTTTTATTTTGGCCTCACCCTGTTCAATTTTCTTATATTATTAACATAAAGAACTGTTATTATTTTTGTATTTAAGCTTATCAACTTTGTCATTTTTGAGTTTTTACTATTCTTTTAAGCTTACAAAGTCTTTCTATCCTTCCTGAGATAAATATTTATGTATACTTTCTTGTGTTTTTTGAAATATTTTCTTTTTTTTTCTTTAGTCTACTATTACCAAGAAGTTCATAGCACTTCATGGGCAAGTTTTTAAAAGTTCACTTTATTTTTCCAGCAGCCCTTTGAAGGAGGTAGAGAATGCTATTTCCAAGTTAAAAATTAGGAAACTGGGCGTGTGGCAATGAGCCAGATAGTTGTGTTCTAGAAGCAGAGCTGTGCTTTCACATTCTAAGAGTAATAATACATATAGACTTCTTTATTGAACTCTTAGTTTGTCTTTCTATTATTAACTATTAATTTTTACATATTTTCTGCTTAGAGGTAATATTGGAAAGGGAGATCATGGAAAATTTGGCAATTTTGTAATGTGTCTTCTGAATTATAAAAGATGTTATATTAAATATGATGTGTTTTACATTCTAGATTATGCTTAACATAATTACCATATAAAATGCACCCTCTGATATTATAAACCTTTGAAAAAGATAAACCATACATGGCAATCACCAGTTAGCCAGATCTTTTCATTATGCAGAATACTGTTTTTCACTGTTGGTGAAAAACAGAGAACACAGCAATCTAGGAGGTCATCTGCCTGTGGCCTGAGTAGAGAGGCAGGGGGATATCCCATTTCCTATGAGTCTCATGGTCTGAGAATATGTGGGAAGTCTGGAGGAATTGAATAGAAGAATTATACATGCAGTCAAAATTACATCATGTAGAGAAATAATATAAGTAGAAAAAAGATATTTATAATAAATTCTTCATTCTGTGTCCATTTTTCAGATGACCTCCTGAATGAGCTTTATCAGTTTCTAGAAATGAAATTAATAAAAATTTGTCCAAATAGAAATATATTTAATTTAATCCTGATATAGTGTTTACTTTTTAAAAAAATGATATACAGTTGACATATGATATTGTATTAGTTTTGATACATGTATGTATTGTGAAATGATTACCACAATAAGTTTACTTAAAATCCATCACCACATGGTTACAATATGTTCTCTTGTGATGAGAACTGTTTTTCAGTTTCCTTCAAATTTCTCTTTTTTTCCCCTTTTTTATTTGTTGGGGTGGCATTGGTCAATAAAATTATGTAGGTTTCAGGTGTTTAGTTCTATAATACATCATCTGAATATTATATTGTGTTCACCACCCCAAGTCAAGTCTCCTTCCACCACCATTTATCTCCCCTTTACCTTCTACCTTCCCTCAACCCCTTTCTCTCTGATAATCACCATACTCTAGTCTGTGTCTATGAGGGTGTTTTGGGGTTTTGTTTTGTTTTTCCTTAATCCCTTCATCTTTTTAAAAAGATCTCTCTTTAGCATTAACTCTTGATTGTTTATAATCATTCACCCACTTTTTTTATTATAAAATACATTTGAATTGGTCATCTTAACTTCCTGACATGTTTTAATGGCCCAAATCGAACATAAATTGCATTATGTTCCCATGAGACTTCCCACTTTCTCATGTGACTTTGAACATGAGAGGGTTTTGAAGATAGGATGCTGCTACCAATCCTCAGTGGAGTGGAGATCCAATGTTTTTTTATTCTTGATCTCAGGTAGCTGAAGTATGCATCTTTATTGAATTCTCTATTTACTGGATCCCCTATGATAACTCTCTTTATTATAACATGGCTGTACTTGTTCATTCCTACTGAAGTGGTCCCTGTCCTTTCCAATTCTGAGAACAGAAAATTCAGGATAGTGAAGTCACCGATGACAGAGATTCTGCCCGCAAAATCAGTGACTACCTATGTAATTACTTTTTAGCATTACTCATATAACATTTTTATATGCCATGAGATTTTTCTAAGCATTTGATAAACGTTCATTTAAATTCATAAGCAATCCTCAGGCAGGTACTATCAGTACCTCTGTTTTATAGATGAAGAGATAAGTTACTCAGAGCTTAACTAATCCAAATCAAACACATATGAAGAGGCAGAGCCAGGTTTCACACCCAAATGGCAGAACTCCAGAGAGGATGATCTAAACGAGGATCCCAGGGTTTCTGAGGGTCCCCGAGTGCCTTCCGCGAACCTGTGAGCTCTTTCCTTTTCCAACTATATATCTGCATGAGATCAGCTTTTCTTCCTACGCTTCAGCCAAAAGACATGACAGATTGAGTATAGGAGGGGAAATGAGAACGCCATACATCTCATCAGCCTTTCATAAGAGCTTCACAAAACTGTGAAACATCGCCCCTCTTCACACATTGTTTTTGGAATATGTGATTATTATAAAATTATTATGTTACCATCCTGGTTTATTGCTTTCAGCAAACCAACAGGTGTTTTACAATGTTCTCAGTTGTAATTTTCAATTAAATGTCAGTAGGTAGGATCCACACGAGCACATGCTCTCTGACAGTGTTAAGGGTTATGGAGACCAAAAGGTTTGTGCACTTCACCTCTGAGCCCTGTACTTTGCTTCCTCACCCTTTACCTCAGCTCTAGCTTCTCCTATCTTTCCCCACTATTTCTGATTTAATGCACCCCTAAACAGAGAACAAAGGTGTGAGCCTTATGTTCTAAAGGCAAAGGTGATTGGAGCACCAGGAAGCTGAGCCTAGGCTGACGGGGGTGAGCTCTGCAGCCCCTGCCCCGCTGCACTCCTCCCTGGGAGCTGGCTCTGGAGCTCAGGTAAGGTTTCCCCCCTGGTTACCTCCTGCTTCAAGTGGGGAAATGGTACTGACCTCATCAGGTGGCTATGAGCATCCTGTGAGTAATGCCTAAACCTGTGTAAACGCTCAAACTCTCCTGGGCATGTGTGAAGGGTTCAAATATTAGCTCCATTGTGAGGTTTCTATGCAATTATGAGAGTTCTACAAGCGTCCAGTGTGATTTTGTGTTCCATGAGTTTCTTAATTTCTTTCTCTTCCTCATTTGCACATTTTGTTATTGAAGCCTAAGCTCCCCAATTGAATTCATTTCCTTACCTGGTCTATGAAAGTGGCCTTTTCTTTTCTTTTTTTAATTGTATGTGGTTAGTTCCATTTGGGGTGGGGAAGCTACCAGAGCACTTTTCTCTTCCTGTAAATTTGCAAATATGGAAACTGTCATCCCTCCTCCCTCAGCTGTTTGCAGTTCACATCCCGTAAATGTATAGATTTTCCTTCCTCTGTTCCCCACGCCGTCAAGGGTCGATGAGTGTATTCTGTACCAGGATGGGGTGGGGAGGCTCTGCAGCCTCTGCCAGCTGTATTCAAAGTTGCTCCCACTCCCTGGCTCAGGGCTGGCTTTCCTCAAGGCCTCAGACCACAGGGGGATCTTGTTACCCTTGTCCAGTGGCTGTTTCTCCAGCTGCAATCCTGTGCTCCAGGTCGAAGGCTGGCCTCTTCCTCTGTGAGCCCGCTCTCTTGTCTGCCTGTCTCACCTTGTCAGCATCAGTGCGCTGTCCCCATGGGAACGGGTAACTAGCTGCATTTTCTCATCCAGCCATGAGGCCACAGTTCACATGATCTGACACACAAAGGCCCGTCTTCCCACAGGGACTGGTGTCTGTGTGGGCGGCAGAGAGGGCACCCTCAGAGGCCGCCGGTGCACTTCGCATCTGTGTGTCTGTATGAATGCATCAAGACGGCCTCCGTTTCTCCTGATAAATCCGGGACCATTCTTCTCGCACAGACTCCCAGGCTGTCTTATTGACAGTGGAGATAAAATGCCTGTGATAAAGACTTGGAGGATTTTTAAACTCCAAAGAGAATCTTATCCTGGCTAGTCTTAACTGAAAAGCATTTTTCTTTTTTTTTCTTTTTTTTTTTAATGTGGGAGGGAAATTATGTAATTGTAAATAATTTAATTGTAAATTAAATATTTTGAACTTTCTTTGCTTATTTGGGCCATTTCTTCTGCCAAAAGTGATATGAGCTGACTTACAAAAATATTTACAGTAGAACAGCTTTATTTTTTTTATAAGTGAGAAATTGAGATAGAAAAAAAAATACCTGGGAAAGTACAATGTATTGTGTGAATGTGATTTTAAAAATAAAAATAAACAAGACTTTAAACAATCAAACTCACAGAAATATTGAAAAAAATGGTTCAGTGATCACCTGCTTCTCCCTCACCAAGATTCATTAACTTTTTGATATGCCCATGCAATATCAGTTAAACAGTGATGCAGAAGTCAGTGTCAGACAGAACAAGGGCCTCAAGGTCTGGGCAGCTCTTACTATTGCTAAATGTTCAAGTTAGCAGGTATTTTGTAGATGCAGCTGTAAACAGGATGCGCTTGATAGGAACCTAATCAGATAAGTGAAGCCAACTGCAAAGAACAAATCAACATGCAGTTAACCAAACAGAGTATATACACAATGGCTAAGCCTCCCTTTGGGGAGATGGAGCTTTGGATGTGAATTCCTTCTCTCCTTTAGTTGCTGCAAGTAAATGAAACTACCTAAGGAACACCATGTCTGGTTCTTGAATAGAGCACCCCAAGCAGCTAACCCTTGAGTTGAGTAACATCAAGATATTTCACTCCTAAATCATTCAGCACGCATCTCCCAAGGTACCCTCCTACACAACTACACCCAAGAAAGTCCACCTCAGTTCAGTGATTTCATTGTAGCTTCCATGCCTACATATGCTTCCATAATAAAAGATCCAGTCAAGGTTCACACCCTGCAGTTGGTTTTTAGATGTGCAACACTTTACTACTTCCCTTGATTCCTCATGGCATTAAATCATTTGTACATCCCATATAATATTCCTTTCTCTAATTCATCTATGTTCTCATAATTCAGATGAGGTCAAACATTTCTGGCAAGGGCACCAAATTGGTGATGTAGGCAACTTACCACTGCATTACACCAGGGCACTGCCAAGCTTTGTCCACTGGGTTAGATGATGACTGTCAGATCATCCTGTTATAAAATACATATTTTTTTTCTTTGTAATTGGGGTAACATTACAGACTGCCACTCATTATCTGAAATAAAAAAGCAAAGCTGAATTTTTAAAAATGTTCTTTTTCAATTACAGTTTATATTCAATATTATTTTGTACTAGAGGCCCAGTGCATGAAAACTCATGCACTCAGGGGGGTCCCTCAGCCAGGCCTGTGCCCTCTCCCAGCCCGGGACTCCTCGGGGGATGTCCATGGGGAGCAAGCCTAAGCCACAGTTGGAATCCTTAGCACTGCAGAGGAGGTGGGAGAGGCTCCTGCCACCACCACTGTGCTTGCAGCCATCAGCCCAGCTTGTGGCTGAGCGGAGCTCCCCCTGTGGGAGTGCACTGACCACTAGGGGGCAGCTCCTGCATTGAGCGTCTGCCCCCTGGTGGTCAGTGCGCATCAGAGTGACTGGTCATTCTGGTTGGGGTCAATTTACATATTAATAGGATTAGTTTCAGGTGTGCAGCATAGTGGTTAGAGTGACCAGCGGTTCTCAACCTGTGAGTCGTGACCCCTTTGGCGGTTGAACAACCCTTTCACAGGGGTCGCCTAAGACCATCCTGCATATCAGATATTTACATTACGATTCCTAACAGTAGCAACATTACAGTTATGAAGTAGCAACGAATATAATTTTATGGTTGGGTCACAACATGAGGAACTGTACTTAAAGGGCCAGAAGGTTGAGAACCACTGGGTTAGACAATCATACACTTTACAAAGTGTTCGTCTCAATTTCCATTGCCTACCTGGCACCATACATAGTTATTACAATATTATTGACTATATTCCCTGTGCTGTACTTTATATTCCCATGACTATGCTGTAATGACCGACTTAACATAAAGCTGAATTTATTGTAAGGGAAAGCTATGCTGGTCAGCCACAGTCTCTGAGCAGATCAAACTGGAAGTGAGGAGTTAGGGATGGGTAGACTTTTGGATTGTCAGCATATTGAGATGTTTACTCTTGAGGGGAAAGTTTGGTTGGCTAGTTGGTACTCAGAGATCTTTAAAACTGTTTGTGATTGGCTGACTTTCAGCAACAAAGGACTGTTACTGGTTGAATAACAAGTGACTGTCAATTGAAATAGCTTCAATCTGGTTCTGGAGGCTACTTGTTACCATAGCTACGGAACAATCTGTCTTTTCCTAGGTTTATGACAATTTTAATTCTCATCTGAATATCTTATTCTCCAATAAAATCCTCCCATTGGTTTAGTCTTTACATTCATTAATGATCTTTGCCTGAGTTATTTATAATATGGGGCTTACAAAATGTTGACTATCTAATTCTGTTGTTTTCCTATATTACCTGGCATTCTTCTGTAAGAAAGAACTTGACCCTTATTTTTAACTCCTTCATACTCCCCTATTTCCCCTTTGTATTTCTCTCCTCTTGTATTTACTCTGCAATCCTGCAGTAACTCAAATTAATTTCAGCATTAGAACACCAACATTTGTAAAATTTTGATCCAAAGATGAGTGGCCTGAGTAGAAAGTGTCTTTAGAGAGAGACCTTAGATTTTGTTACAGTTACAGCTTGATTGACTCAAAACACACAAGGCAACATTCACCAGCTCAGAAAGAAGATGTTCTGAAGGGTGACGACCGTTTCTGTACAGCTCAGTACAGAAATGCTGTACTGAGAAGCGTTTAGTGCTGATGGAAGTGAGGTGCACTAATAACTACAGTTAACATTTAGTGAAGGTCACTGTGTGTCCAGCACTGTTGTAAGTTCTTTGCTTGTTTTCTCTGTTAATACTCATGAAAACCCTTCAAGATAGTTACTGTTATGTTTTTTTATTTCCCTGGTGAGAAACCTTATGCAAAGTTACACTGACAGTAATGACAGACCAAGACCGACTGATGATAGAGTCTAGATTCTTAACCTCTATGTTGTACATGTGTATTAGAATTTTATAGCAACCTTTAATTTCCCTATCAGAACACATCTGTTATTGGAGTTGCTTCTTGGTTTGGTTTGTCTGTCACATTAGAGGTAGGACCTGACAGGTTGAGACCTTGATTCTCTTGTTTACTATTGAATGGGCAGCATACATTCAGCACATGGTGCAGAAATGCACTCGATGGATTTTTAATGATGGCAGCAAAGTCATGATTCCTCTGTGTCAGACATTGTGCCAACACCTTACATTTATTATCTTGAATTCTTAAGCAATCCAAGGGAGAGCTATTCCTATCCACATTGTAAATAAAGTAGGTTCAGGACATGATGGCCCAAGCCTGTCCGCCAGCAAATACGAGGGCTGGCACTCGAACCCAGGTGTTCTTGTCTTAGGAGCCTGTCATTTATTGTCCCCCATGAGCTCTGTTTCTAATGAAATTCTTCCCATCCAGTTCATTGCTACAGACCCCAGTGGGAGGGTGGTTGACTAGCTTTACAAAAATAAGAGAGATAAAAGGCCCAAAGGTGCCATTGTACTGAGCAGATACTCTGTCCAAATTCAAGGAATCAGATGATAGGTAGAGGAGATATCTTGCCCTAGGGGTTCGGAAATCTCCGTGGGGAAACAAAATTGAAACATGGCTGTTCTAACCAAATGCTTGTAGAAACTTAATGACAGTTGGACTACTTTGGGCTCTCAGAATATGTGAAGCTGCATTTGAATTGCTGATGCAGTATGTATTTGCAGACATCGCCAGTAAACCCTCCCCTAACTATGCTTGGTTGTCAGGGCTAACTCGGTCTTGCGTTCGTTCTCCCAAGGATGCCCACCAGGCATCTGGTTTCCTTTTGCTGCTCTCAGTTTCCTGCATTCGGCACTCCTGGCCTTGCGTTTCTGGGTTCCACAATCATTTGCTGCTGGAGCTGTCCCTGCATCCACACCCAGGAAACAGAGGTGCAAAGGGAGCCGAATAAGAGCACCTGTGACTCTGGGAAGAGGGCTCTTCGTGGTCCCCTCACCAGGCTTCAGCCGGAAGCTCTGGGGGTTCGCCTCACTCGCTGGCATCTCTGTGGATGGTAATGTGGGGAAGGGTTCAGTTGGTAGCAAGGCAGGCATGTGGAGTATTCAATGAAAGAAGAATCTGTAAGAAAATGAAAAACAAAACAAACACGTCTTCCCCATCTTTATTTCCAAAGGAAAATTCCATCTATAATGGTAAAGGGGCTCATTGGGCAGCTTTCTCTGAAAATGGAACAGATTATTATCAGAGGAGGATGAAAGATCATTCTGGATTAGCACAGCCACAGAAAAGGCATCTGAAGGTAACATGAAAACGAACATGTGTCCAGAGGAAGAGTTAAAGTGGATGTGCCATTTAGTCACCTGTCGCTTGCAAATAGCAAAATAGAAGATACAGTTTACATTTCAATGTAAGTCAGTGGTGCACTAGGGCAATAGACAGATGTGACTTGGCTTTTTACAAATTCCACTTGAAATATGATCACCGGAAGTAGTGTAGTGAGTGTATTCATTAGAGTATGGATCTGGGATCACAGAAACAGAAATGTGAATCCCAGATCTGTGTGGTTCTGAACCACACAGTTTAGCTATCCTCTCTGAGAGTCAGCTTCCCCTGTGTAAAGTGATGGGGTGGATGGCCGTGGGAGGCAGGTCATAGAATCCAAAGAGAAAGCGGAACGGGAGCCAGCCCCTGAAACAAAGGGAAGTCAGGCAGCTCTGGGCATCTGGGTGCAGAAAGGACAGTCTCCTCTGGGTGCTGCCATGGAAATGACGCAGCTGCAGCCACGCACGTTCCCGTGTCACAGGGAGCTGCCAAGCGTCAAATCCCCAGAGCAGACCTCTGCCTGGCCCAGCTTGGTCTCCTGCCTGGGGCGGGTGAGGTGTTTTGTTTGACAGCCTACCAGGGCTGCTTGCTGCTGGTGAAGGGCAGGTGTTCTAAAAGAAGCTGGTGGAATAGAAGCTTAGCTGGTGGATACCACAGGGGTCTGCTCTGTGGGTCTGGGGAGAGAAACTGGAACCAGAGATGTGTGTGTGTGTGTGTGTGTGTGTGTGTGTGTGTGTGTGTGTGTGTGTGTATGGATGCCCGTGTGATGCGCATTCATGCTGCCAGAACACCCTTCTCTACTTTCTGTGCCAGGTGTGGAATTAGAATTTTAAAAACACACACACACACACACACACACACACACGGAATTTAGACAGAGACAGCTGTGCTTTATGGTCGTTTGTTTCCGAAGCTAAACTGTGATTCTATGAGCCATTACTTTCAAGATTGTGTTTTTAATCTTTATTGTTGAGAGTATTTACAGATATCCCCTTCCCCACCCCTCCATTGCCCCCTTAACCTTGTTCCCATCCTGCCCCAGGCCTTCACCACCCTATTGTCTGTGTCTGTGGGCAATGCATACATGCATATAAGATCTCTGGTTAATGTCTTCCTGCCCACCCCCACCCCACCCCACTTCCCTCTGAGATTCCTCTGTTCCATGCTTCCATGCCTCTGGTTCTATTTTATTCATCAGTTTATTTTGTTTATTAGATTCCACATGTAAGCGATATATGCCTAAAATAGTTTAACTCCTCTTTGAATTGTTAGGACACCCAAGAAAACAGCCTTATAGTTATTTTTCAAATCTCAGGTAACAAGAATAGAATTGGAGCTAAATTGGGGTAGAGTCTTTGGCATGTGGAGTTTCTCTATAATAGTATTGACATTATTATTATGTCAGAATAGTTATATTTTTGTTTTCATCTTTTCTAAAAAGATGATACAAATTATAGCAAAGGATTTTCTCAACTTGAATTTCGAAATAAATCTATGTTGATATTCATCCACTTATCCTAAGTTTCTTCCTACCATTCACAAGTTTGACAAACATGATTTATATTTGTACTATTATCCAGTAATAAACTATTTTATCCATAACTGCAGTGGCAGGGACTTTAATTTACCTATCACTATGGGTTACTTTAAATTAGTCAAAATTAATTGGTAAACAAACCTATAATCAAGAGACATTATTTCTTATATTCCCTCTTTATTGTAAAATGTATCTCTTCATAGATGGTGACATCACAGAGTATTCCTCCTCCTCTCACATCAATACTGTATTTCACAGGCCTGGTCTTGTTGGTGTTACCTCCTAAATTTCAAAAATCCACTTCTCCCTAATTTCCAGTGCCAGCACCCTAACCCACACCACCTGCATCTCTCACCTGGACTGCTGCCTCCACTGCATTTTCTCTTCAGTGAATTCTCCATGTGGGAGGCAGAGAGCTTTACGACACACAGAGCTCATCACCGAATCACCCGCTTCACCCCATTCAGAGCCGTTGATGCTTCCTTTCACACTCAGGATAAAGACACACTAGCGTTTAAACTGGCCTTCCAATCCTTGCTCCAGCCTTTCTCCACCCGTGCCTGCTCAGCACCCCTTCTTCTAGCGAGGCTCTCCTGACACCCCGCCCTGGCCACTTTCCTTTAGTGTGCGCTCTGGTGGACCTGCATTCCTTCCTTCATGGCATTTTCCTGTCGGTAGCTGCACATCTGCCAGGATGGTCGGATAATTTCCATCTGCTTCCTCTAGACAGGGAGAACAGGGATGGTATACACTGTTTTTTCCTCATATGGTAACCTTAGCACCAAATTTTGCATATAGTAAGCACTCAGTACTTACTTATTGAATGAAGGGATAGTGTATTTGTCATCTGGAGTAGTGTGGCTACCAATCCTGGAATTGGTGGCTTACAACAACAACATGATTTTTTTGCACTGTGGTCTGCAGTCAGCTGTGACTCGGGCAGGCTTGATGGCTCAGTCAGGTTTGGGTCTCTTCCACCTGTCTTCTTCCCCTTGCCCAGGCTGAAGAGGCCGTCATCGTCTGGAACATGTTGCTGTTATGGTAGCTGGCAGGAGTTTAAGAGGCCAAGCCAGACCACATGTGCATATTCAAGGCTTTTGATCAAAAGATCTATGTGATGCATCCACTCATGTTCCTTTGGTCAAAACAAGTCACATGGTGCCCTAGCTGGTTTGGCTGAGTGGCTAGAGCACCAGCCTGTGGACTGAAGGGTCTTGGGTTCAATTCCAGTCAAGGGCACTTACTTCGGTTACAGTCTGATCCCCAGTCTTGTTCGGGGTGGGTGTGGGAGACAACCAATTGGTGTGTCTCTCTCACATCAATGTTTCTCTCTCTCTCTCTGTCTCTCCTCCTCCCTTCCACTCTCTCTAAAAAATCAATATCCTTGAGTGAGGATTAACAAAAAATCCCCACAAAAAACAAGTCACATGGCAATCCTACTAGCAATGAAGCAGGGGAGCAAGGGAATTATACTCTTCACGCAGTGTGGGAGGACGAGAGAATGAATGTTGGTAAATACTGTCTTCTCCCATCAATGATAAATAAACTCATCCAAGAGTTTAAGACAAAGACGTATCTACATCCACTACTGACTCAGAAGCCATGGATTTGCTGCACACAAAGACCCCCCATGATGGAGGAGATAATCATAAGTAATTTCTCCCACATGACCATTGCTGAGTTGAAGTTCACAATGAAATGAGCTTTAGACTTCTTGCCGCAGATCCTATGCAATGTATTAGTCACTTCCCACCACCCACCA
The DNA here is from genome assembly GCF_000412655.1 of Myotis brandtii. Lineage (NCBI taxonomy): Eukaryota > Metazoa > Chordata > Mammalia > Chiroptera > Vespertilionidae > Myotis > Myotis brandtii. Next base: position 5,066,711 of record NW_005360187.1, on the reverse strand, counting down.
TGCCTGAAAAAGCACCAGGGAAAAAGGCATCAGTCATGCGGGCCATGTAGCAAGTATTTCCAGACTCTTTCACTAGTACTCACTATATAAAAAGCTGAAATAAAAATAAATTTAAAAAAAACATAGTTAAGAACCAAGTCTTTATAATCTGTAGATAAAGGGGATGTATGCATGTGTGTGTGGTACCTGTATGTGTACATACTTGTATATGTGCAGGTCGTCCAGCGAGGTGTAGTTATCTATGATCGTGCTGCCTCAGGTGGGTGTGAAATGGGTGCCAAGAAGAGATGATGACATTTCCCTTCATAAAAAGAAAGAAGCTGTAAAATGACATGTCAGCTCAGTTCTATTGACTATGAAGAGTATTATCATGGGGAAATACCATTAAGCTTTCACATTGCTCTCATGGCTTCATTGATTAATTGGAAGAAAATAAGACTAAGGATAAAGTTTGTCATAGTTATGCAAGTGGCTGAATGAAGAATTTTGCAGATGGCCTAATGGCCTCTCCTACGAAAAGCTGAGGTGGGTTGGCCCGAGGAGGCCACACGTGGTAACCTTGGGGTTAATGTCCCCAAATTAGAGCTTATTAACATTAGAAGAAAGACAATGATATCGAAGTTTTCATAATTTGGAAAAAGCCCTTTGTCCTAGCAGGCTAATGCCAGTGGATGGCAGAAAGCTAAGATTTATCGGCATCTTGGCCTGGACAGTCAGCAGGGAATTTGGGCAGCTCGCTGAGATTTACCACCAGAAAAATAGCAATCAAAGACTGAGCCCGAATAATGCGCTTTCCCCATTCACAGCGAGCATCATGACGGAGCTGGAAGGAACCGTGAGAGGAGCTCATCCAGAAGAGATCAGAGGTGAAAGTAAATGGAAGAGAGCCTGGGAACCCAGTCATAAGCAGCTGAAAACATTTTGCAGCTCTGATATAAAACATTTTAAAATAGGTTTTAGGGAAAATTTTATTTCTAATAACTAACATTTATTGGCCCATATCATTTTTATGAACCTTTTGTATTCAGTAATTGTGACAGCTATTGTTATTGAAAGCATTCTTATTTAGTTAACTACACTTTACATGCATTCCAGAAGACACTTAGGGTCCGGGAAGTAACCTGTCTAAATCCACCCGCCTACTAAAGCTCCGAAATGAACAAAGCCATTCCAGTTGCCAAAATCATTTCCTTAACCACTGGACCACACCACAGGCCCAGAACAAGACTTGTGCTGCCTAGCTGACCTGGATTAGCTCGTTATGTTTATTTGTTGTTAATCCTCACCTGAGCATATTTTTCCATTGATTTTCAGAGAGAGTGGGAGGGAGGGGAGTGGGGGAGAGAAGAAAGAGAGAGAAACATCGATGTGAGACACACTGGATGCCTCCCAAGCATGCCCCACCTCCACCCCTGCCCTGCCCCAGGGATGAAGCCTGCAACCCAGGTACATGCCCTTGATGGGGACTCAAACTCTGGACCCTTCAGTGCTTGGGCAGACACTCTAACCACTGAGCAACACTGGCCAGAGCTAGCTCTTTACTTAAAAAAAGAACTTTTTTATTTTAGGTGGATTTCTGCCTGTTGTTGGTTTTGTGTTTGTTTTGTTCTTGTCCTTCCCTTCGCCAGCCCAGGTTTTACAGCTAATGGTCTGAAAAGGTCGGGAGAAAATAGCTTTGACAAATGTCCAAGAATAACTGGACCTGCAGACCTCCTGGGGTGATGGGAGGAGGGAAGCAGACCTCCCCCCTCTGCCTGCTACCTGTTGGCTCATCCTCCTGATGTCATCCTGGTATAAGACACTTTGACTTCTGCCTTGAACTCAAAGGTCGGAATTTTTTTTAGCTGGTTGAATAGTTATTCCTTCCTCTCAAACTTCGGTAAATAATTGCAAATTAAATCACTGCTAAATCTAATTTTCACAGCTGGGCTCGCCACCGGCCAGAAAGGCTACGCGGCCACATACATAACAGTCATATGATTTTAGGGAACCATATCATTTTTTCACAAATTACTTTTAAGAAAAATCTTTCTAAAGCATAGGTCCTCTTTTGGCTTACTTTTCTTCATTATTTTGTTAATCACTTTCGCATTGAGATCGTGGTTGGGTACAGAGATTATGTGCTGTCACTGAGCCCTGTAAGCTTCCTGAGACTTTGAAGATCAATATATTGTATTTGGCAGATCTTCTACGAACTGTATTATACAATTATTTCATAATTAACAAATGGCTGTGATGTGAAATGTTTGGGTTAGGTCCTAACTGTTAGGATAATGAAGAATTTCAAATCACCTACTCAGCAGCTTTAATGAACGAATTTTTTAAAGTATAACAACATTAGTGGCTGTGCATATGGTTGGATAGCTGGTATGCTTCTATTTTGAGAATATACCTCACAATTCTTCTTTTGATCATTAGTACCATGCAGCCCCTCACTTTATGACCAATGAAGCTATATAAAATAGGGCTTATTTTCCATTCCCTACACATGGATATTACTTGATTTGTTATGAATAAAATGAACAAATTATAATGCTGTTCTTTTTTTAATTCGAAAAGTATGAGAAAGTAAACAAGAGGATTAACAAAAAATAAAAATATTCCACACCCAGAAATAATCCTGCTAATCCTTCTAAATGTTTTCTAGAATAATACTCTGCATATAATATCCTATTGCTTCATTTCTGCTATCACAAGTTTTTCCTTGTCATTAAAACAGTATTTGTTAATTGCACTTGTAGTGGTTCCATGTTACATCAATGTGATTTTCCCTAATTGACTTACTTCATTCGGTTTTGTATGTTTAGTTTCTGAATTTTCACTATTGCAAGTCATGCTGCAAACATTGTAAAGTTTATGTAACCATAAGCAGAGTAGGAAAACCCTTTCTGTTGCATACATTGAATAGTAACAATATTCCTAATATATGCGAGGTTTATCAGTGAAAAAGGCATTGTGTTAATTTGCATTTATTTGATTAGCTGAATGTATGATGACAACATTTTTTATAAGTTTGTTCTAGTTCCATCTGAGGAAATGGAGGCTCAAATAGATTAAGTAGTTTAATCAATGTCCTACAACTAAGGAAGAACAACAAAAGTTAGCTCCTTGTTTCTGTGACTCTAACACTTGTGTACTTAACCCATATTGTGTTCATTTAGTTTTGTGTTGGTGCCTCCTAGGAGCATCCACTTTTCCTCATTTTCAGGCTGTCAGGTGTTACCATTTCACAGTCAGTCGGAAGAGGAATGACTAAGCCCTAGATGTTTTGTTTTTTGTTTTGTTTTTTAACTTTAATCTGATGAACTTCTAAGGTGTGGTCATCTTTTCTGCCATTATTTTTTATTACAACTTTACTGACTTGTATTCACATACCACACAATTCAGCAATTGGAAGCAGGCAGTTCAGTGGATTTCTGCATTACAGGGAGTTTTCAGCTGACACAACCACTGTTTGTCACTGCCACTGCAGGGAGGCAGCCTGTGTCAGTGACCATCACAGTGTCAGTGGCCATCACAGTGCTTGGTACACAGTAGGTGCTACATGGGATTCTCTAAGTGACCAGTTAAAGATCCCTCCTTGATGCATGGCATTACTGTGCTGGGCACGGGGGAGTTCCTTGGAAAGAAGATGCATACTATGCTCTATATATATATGAGAGAGAGAGAGAGAGAGAGAGAGAGAGAGAGAGAGAGAGAGAGAGAAGAGAGGGAGAGAGAGATAGAAACATCAATGATGAGAGAGAATCATTGATTGGCTGCCTCCTGCACACTCCCTCCTGGGGATTGAGCCCACAACCCAAATATATGCCCTTGACTGGAATCTAAACCCACGACCCTTCAGACCCCTCTATCCACTGAGCCAAGCTGGCTAGGGCAAGTCCCCTGCTCTTGAGGACTTTGCAGGATCATTGGAGGGTTAAGACCTAAACCATGAGGAAAGTAAATTTGGGATGAAGTGTTTGATTAGATGTCCAATGAGGAGCCCACCAGTGATTACTGTGACAGGTGCCATGGGCAGCTGAGTGCCTGCCACGCTGTACAGGGTCTTCAGGGCGGCTCCTGGGGCGCAGAGGCTGGAGCTGGCGCAGTTCATGGGGTGGGCTTGTCATTCCCATTGACCACTGAGATGCCACTGGTGCAGCCTCAGGAATCTTCCCAGGATGCTGGGGTTAATAACTGGGAGGCCACAGTTGTCGCTTTAGTCTTTTTGTGCCCAAGATCAGAGCTCTTAACTGGGAGAAGACAAAGGTCCTGGGAATTCACTGAGTTAGCACCTGTCACTTTTCCCAGCCTGCCCCAGCTAACCTACCCTAAGAAGGACATTTTCACATCCCCAACAACCTAGACCTGCTTGATTGCTTCTTTCTCTGAAATCTTATCACACGTCTTTCTATTCATTGAACTCCGAATCGTGGGGCCATCAAACCATTTGTTTACATCATTTATATTTTTGCACCTTATCCGAGAAGCTCCTTGATGGCAAAGAGGCAACATGTCAGATGTTTATCTACTTCATACAGCAAGTACTGAGTGTGTATACATGTAATACAGAGATGTAGTGGTAACTGTGAATCAAGCATATTTTGTCACTTTATTACCTTTCCCAAAGAGAAAGCATTGATTCAAAAAGTAGTGCGCTGCTTGGCGTTTCTCCTTCTTGTGGATATCTGAAACCTTGACCCCAGGTAACGGAGAGCCGGAGGGCCACCACCTGGGTGCTGGTTAAAAAGCAATTCCTGGGTCGTGCCCTGACTACTCTCCCTGGGGACTCTGAATTAGAAAGTCCAGAGGAGGAACGTGGGATTTGGAATTCGGAACAAACAAGTCACCCCAGATACTTGTGATGCACACCCATGACCCCTGAGAGGCCATGGCCTAGACTAGTGATGGCGAACCTATGACACGCGTGTCAGAGGTGACATGCGAACTCATTTCTTTGGTTGATTTTTCTTTGTTAAATGGCATTTAAATATATAAAATAAATATCAAAAATATAAGTCTTTGTTTTACTATGGTTGCAAATATCAAAAAATTTCTATATGTGACACGGCACCAGAGTTAAGTTAGGGTTTTTCAAAATGCTGACACGCCGAGCTCAAAAGGTTCGCCGTCACTGGCCTAGACACTCAGGGTTTAAAGAGACAATATGCAGAAATTAACCCTGATCCAGAGAGGTGGTAAAAATGTGGCTTAGTTAGGATCTCTCTGTCTTTTTTAAAAGGTTCTTCTGGAAATAACCATTTCTCCTTTTAAAATTTTTATTTATTGATTATTTTTAGAGAGAGCGGGAAAGGGGGAGAAAGAGAGATTTGTAGTTCCACTTATTTATGCATTCATTGGTTGATTCTTGTATGTGTCCTGACGGGGGATTGAACCTGCAACCTTGGCATATTAGGACGACCCTCTAACCAACTGAGCTACCCAGACAGGGCAGGATCTCTTAGTTATAAAGAAATATCTATAGAACTGAGTATTATAGGATAGTATGGCAATTTTAATTTGCATTGTTTAAATTTTGTATTTATGCATCTTTATAATTCAAATAAGATAAATAGCATCTGTCTATAACAAGTTACCAAAAAATATTATACGCATCTTGAAATCTGGCTCCTTGGGTCGTGTTACTTTGTCATCATCCCCTGTAAAGGGTGATGAGAAATGGTTTCTCAGGCAGCGGACTGTTTCCCAGAATGGCTTGTTCTCAGATGAATGAGTCAGTTTTCTGCCCACTAATTCCACACATTGGCCTTTTGGTGCCTCTGGCTCCAAGAGGCTAGTTCACTTCAATCCTGTTTCAGTTTAACGAATCTTGAATGTTACCTACTGTGTGCCAAGTCCTGTGCTGGCTGCTCAGATGATGTTTTAAACAAACAAACAAACAAAACAGTGCTTTTACAATACTGATTACTAGGGGCAGGTGCTATTAATGTTTGATGTATATTAACCGACTTAATTCTCAAAAAAAAAAACCCATCTTTTGAGTAAGGGAATAGGTGAGAGGGGTTAAGTTCTTTGCCTGAGGCAGAGCTGGGATCTAACCTGAGATGGCGGAGCTGGGGCCCCTGCTCTTAGCAGGTTTTCTGATGAACAGATAGGTGTGGCTTATTTTCTCTTGGAACTTTCTGGGTAGCGCAGAATGCTTTACTTTTCATGATATGCTTTTTAGCAGCCTTAGTTCAGTTTTGTTATGTGCTGGTCATAGGTCGGCTCCCCAGGAGATGTGCGTATGGCCTTGGCTCCCCGTGCCGCCTCCGGGAACTCCAGCTGCCCCTGAGCAGGTTGGATGTACCTGTTTGACCCTCTCAGTGACCTCCGTCCACTAGAACTTTCAGTGGTGATAGAAAAGTCTTGTAAATCCGCTCTGTTCAGTAGAGTAGCTGCGTGAGGGTCCTGAGCACTCAAGATGGGGCTAGTGTGGCTGAGGACCACAATTTTGCACTTAATTCTAGTTCATTTACAGAACCACAGATACTAGTGTGGACTGCATTAAATGGCGAAGCTCCAGATGGGTCTTTTCACTATTGCTTTCTTTTTTTAATCTTCACCCAAGGATATGCTTACTGATTTTAGAGAGAGGAGAAGGGCGAGAGAGAGAGGAACATAGAAACATCGATGTGAGAGAGAGATTTATTGGTTGCCTCTCATATGCACCCCAACCAGGGATTGACCGGGGATCGAACCCACAACTGTTTGGTGTATGAGGACGATGCTCCAACCAACTGAGCCACACCAGACAGGGCCACCATTGCTTTCAGTGACCTGTTCTCAACCTCACTTCTTGGGGTCCCTCCTTGCCAAGGTTTCAACCAGTGACCTAATGAAGGGAGGACCGCTAGGGCTCTTGTCAGGTGACGCAGCTTTGAAAGAGCTTTCTTTTGGGCAACAGGATTTTAATTCAAAAGGGTTTGAATAAAAACGTGCAATAGGCTATAACTCCTCTACAGGCAAAGACAGTATTACTTTATGCATTCAGCACATACACTGTGCACTAGACCAGGAGTCAGCAAACTTTCTTCATAAAGGAACAGATGATAAATGTTTTCTGGGCCACATGGTCTATCTTGCAACTAGTTAACTGTGTTGTAGTATGAAAGTTGCCGTAAACAATCGGTAAATGAAGGAATATGGCTGTGTTCCAATAAAACTTTATTTACAAAAATAGGTGTCAGGCTGGTTTGGCCTTCAGCCATAGTTTGCTAACCTCATATTAGACACATAGTTGTCTATTGTGAATGAATATGTTAACTTATCATGTAGTAATTGTTTAGTTCCGACTGTGTGCCAGGGCCTAGGTATGTGACAGTGAACAGGCAGATAAGGGTCCTCCTTTATTCTTGTGCAGAGGTTGACAATGAAAGATTAAACGTATACACATAAACCTTTAAATCATGACTTTAGTTTATTAGTAAAATAAAACAGAGACTACTTTGAGAGGGTGGTCAGGGAAGGCTTCTCTGTGGAGGTGACATGTGATCTAAGAACCGAATAACAAGGAGAGACCAGCCCAGTAAAGGACAATGGCAGAGAATTCCAGGGAGAGAGAAACGAAGGCCCTGGGGCAGAAACAAGTTTACATGCTCAGAAATGTTTTAAAAACAGAAAAAAGTCCTCTGGGGTGAAGCTTGGTGAGGAATGGGAAAACCCTGGGAGCCCGGAACCATTAATAAGGACTTCCAGGAAGCTTATTTTAGTGCGGTGAGAAACCACTGATGGAATTTAAAGAAGAAAGGAAGCATATGAGCTTATTTTAGTGCGGTGAGAAACCACTGATGGAATTGAAAGAAGAAAGGAAGCATATGTATGTATGTATCATCTGTCTAATCTATCTTACTATCTATCTATCTATCTATCTATCTATCTATCTATCTATCATCAATCATCTATGGGTTCTTTTGCTGCACTATCATTTAGGTGTCCCCACATTTTCCCTTGCTCTTCTCACCCTCCTCCATCCCCAAGGGCCCAGGTCTCGTATGAGCCCTGTAAAACAGTGAGTGAGGTACGTCCATCTACCTCAGCCATTTGGCATTGTTTTTCCAGAGTCATTCATGGATTCTCTAAGCAAGGCAAACACTTTCAAGCATTTCTAGATTGATGCTATAGTTCAGATCTGTCATATGTTGTTTCATTCTTTACCTTCACTGCCAATTTTAAGATACCACATTGAGTATTACAGATCTCTGGGTAATATAGAAGTTCCTGGAACATTTTGATATTGACAAATTTGTGTTGTAGAGTGAGTTTCCAGTAATAACCAATTAAAAATATCCTTAGACAATCTTGGGGCTTTTTTTTTTTTTTTTTTTTTTTTTTTTTTAGTTTAAACCATTTTTTTTAAGTTGAACTTAAACTTTGTTTGAAAATGAGTAGGTGTTAAATTTCTTTGAAGTAGATTTGTATTGCATAGATCCTAGGATGTAAAATGGTACTTACTGGTTTCATTTGGAGAAATAATTAAGGGGCGTGATACTGTTAACTGTTTGTTCAACTTTGCCTAGTGCAGCGGAATACAAATATTTGACCTTCTTAACAAAGATGGATAGACTGAAACTACACACCATGATATCATTAGGTTGTGGAGTGACATCATTATTCATTATTATACAGAATTAGTCAGGTGAAGTGGCAAACCTAATAGAAAGCTATTATTTGTGCAGGGAGTATAGCTCCACTGTCCTTGTCATTCCAACTCCTTAGTCAAATTGAAGATAAGATATGTGTATTTATTTTACTTTAGAGAAGTGTTAATAGCATAGTCTTAACAAATGGAACCAATTATAATTAGTAATTTAGTAAATCAGATCATATAACATACTTCAAAAAAAAAGGTGTACTATAAATCTAAAAAATGAGCATTTTTGGCATTTCTGGGATTGTTTCATTTTAATGAGTTTGTTTTTAATTGTGTAAAACTTCTATACCACAATATATGCAAAACTATACTTCCAAATAAGAGCTGAGAGATGCCTTACATTTAAATCAGTATCTTTTTAAAAAATATTTTATTGATTTTTTTTTTTTACAGAGGGGAAGGGAGAGGGATAGAGAGTTAGAAACATCGATGAGAGAGAAACAATCAGCTGCCTCCTGCACACTCCCTACTGGGGATGTGCCCGCAACCAAGGTACATACCCTTGACCGGAATCGAACCTGGGACCCTTCAGTCCGCAGGCCGACGCTGTATCCACTGAGCCAAACCGGTTAGGGCTACAGCAGTATCTTAAAGAGAATCATTGGGCTGACCCTCCAGGTGTGCACAGATCCTACCTCCCGTCTATGTTGCCAGTCAAGCGTTCTGGGAGCACGGTCACCCTGCTCTCACGTGTGCCACGGCGCTCCCATGCCGAGGCGGCAGAGCTGAGCAGTTGTGACAGAGACCTTATGGCCTGCAGAGCCGGAACATGTACTACCTGGCCCTTTGCAGAAAAAGTTTGCTGACTCCTACGCTAAGAACTGTAAATGAGAACATGAAATCATGCGCTGGTTTATCTCAGCGGAGTGTCCAGGTAGCCCCAGAACCCAGAGCTGCATGTGGGAGGCTGGTCCCCCATTCCAGACCATCAGCTTCCTCAGAAAATTGACCAGAGTTATTACAGTGTGCTGTAAACACAGGAAAGGACTGAGTTAGTTTTGCATGGCCTGGTTTTAGAATGGTCTTGCCTGGAACTGTGACAGACTAGAATAATCCCGAGATCCTCCACAGCCTTACTACATAGCTCTGTGTAGCACCAATACCCAGAAAACTGTGCACATGAAGTTTGATCATGACTATGAGAATAATTTTCCCAAGATATATTTCCAGAAATGTGGCAATAAAGATTTACATAATCTCCATCAAATTTGAAAATTAATTCTGTGTTTGTTTGTTGTATTGTTAATTTTTTAAAATTTATTTTATTTCAAATAAAAAAAATGTATAGGGAATAATGTGGCATAGACCTATGTGCCAAACACATGTAACATAATTAACTATTTCCATATGCGCTTCAGATTTTTTTAAAAAGTAAAATGTAATAGGTGTACCCCATGTTCCCCTACCCTCTCATCCTATTCCTCTTGCTCTGTTTTTGGAGCCGGGTTTCTCAAACCAGCACCATTGGCACTTGGGGAGAGATGCTTCTTTCTTGGGGCTGGGGGTGGGGGAGCTCTCCTGTGCACAGTGGGATGCTTAGCAGCAACTCTGGCCTCTGCCCAGCAGATGCGGTAGCCTGCCCTTTCCTACTTGTAATGCCCAAAAATGTCTCCACGTATTGACAGATGTTCTTGGAAGGCAAGCTGGCTGACCCCCTTTGAGAACCACTGCTTTAGAGGTGTTCACTACCGTGAAGTAGTCTGTTTCCTACCGGCTAAGGTTTGCATGTTTCTTATGTTCCTCTAACCCTACAAAGCCAATAGTGTTGCTTCTTTAATGTTTTCATAGTGTCCTTCTGTACATAATCCATTTCTTTCACTCAGCATTGTTTTTCAACTATAGCCACATTGATAAATGAAGATCTAAATCTCTCACTTTTACTTGCTGTATCATATTCCATTCTCTGAATATGTGACAAGCTATTTCCTATTCCCTTTGTTTAGACCGTTCTCCGTTTATTTTCCCATTAAGAGCATGTACAATGAGCATCCTTGCTTGTACCTCCTGGTGCACTGGTAAGTGATTCTCTGTAGAGTATTTACTTAGCAGTGGAATTCCTATGTGGAAGGTTGCATTTCTTCAACTTTGGAGAGCAGTTCTGCATTCCCAATCAATGCTTACATCAGTTACCACTCCCAGCACGGTGTGGGAATTCCCCTGCCCGTGTCCTCATCAGCACTTGGATTAGTGCTTTTTTAAGTGATTTCTAATCTGATGGTTATAAAATATTAGCTCACTAGAGGCCTGGTGCACGAATTCGTGCATGGGTGGGGTCCCTTGGGGTGGCCTTCAGGGTTGGGCCCCAGCTCATACCCCCAGGGCTCGCAGCCCCACAGCCCCACATCACCCCCGTCACCCCACCGTGGCCTGGTGCTGCCCCCTCACCTGCTCCACCATCCCCCTGTGGAGTGATTGTTGATCTGGGCCGAGCTCCCCGCTGGCTCCCTGAGCGCCTGGGAGCTGGCAGCGTGCTGCCCCCTCACCTGCTCCACCATCCTGCCTGTGGAGTGATTGATCTGGGCCAAGCTCCCCGCTGGCTCCCTGAGCGCCTGGGAGCTGGCAGCGGCCCCACCCCCTGCTGCCTCCGCTGGTGCCATCTGAGGGTTGATCAGCGGGGCGATTGGGCCCCTGCTTGCACCCACCTTGGCTTGGCGCCGCCCGCTCACCTGCTCTACTATTCCACTGCGGTTCTGTTCGCGTCAGGGCCCATCTGGGCCAGTAGCGCCTTCACTGCTGCCTGCTGCCAGTGCTGCATCGACGACACCTGCCATGTTCCACGCCTCCCCCTGGTGGTCAGCACATGTCATAGTGAGCAGTCAAACTCCTGATGGAACTCCTGATCGAACTCCCGATCGAACTCCCGGTCAAACAATTTGCATATTAGGCTTTTATTATATAGGATTATCACATTAATTTTCATTTCCCTGATTATGAGTCGGGTCAAATATTTTTCATTTGTTTTCTAGTTGTGTCACTTGCCTGTGTGTATTCTTTGCCCATTTTTCCATTCGATCCATTTTCTTTCCTACTAATTTATAATTTTGTATTTTCTAGGTTCAATTCCCTTTGTGATTTTATGCATTTCAAAATATATTTTGATTTTTGGCTTGGGTATTTAGTGGGTTTATGTATGTGTGCACATTTTGATAATCAGAATATTTTATATTTTAATGTAGCTAAATTTAACATTTTCATCTGTAGTATCTGCATTTTGGATCTAGTTTAAGAGATTTTTCCTAGTCCTGAGGTCATAACAATATTTTTCTAATATTTTCTAATATTTTTATCTTTAATATATGCCCTGATATCATCTATATATTTTCATGTGTGGTGTGAATTAAGAACCCACTTTTCTTCATACGGAGAACCAGTGTTCTGTCCATTCTTTTCCCATAGTCTTACATATGTGTGTTCATCTGTTTCCTGCCTGTTCAAGGTCAATTGATCTCTTTGAGTTTCAATTATGTATTGCTTTGATTACTAGGAGTTTAAGGGTATCTTTATGTATAAAAGGGTGAGTCATTCCTTACTTTTCTTCACATTTTTTGGCTGATCTTCACCCTTGACTCAAGTGATTTTTCCCCCCATCATTTCAATTTCTGTGGAAAAACCCATTGAGATTTTTTAAAGGAATGACATTGAGTAGGTAGATTAATTTAGGGAAATTTGGCATATTGGTGATATTGGGTTTCTCCAACCATGGACACTATATAGATCTCCATGGTTTCAGGTCTTTCTTGATTCTATAAAAGAATCATGTTCTGATGTCAGTAAATGACTGAGATTTTTAATTTAAATGGATGTTTGTCACTAGCTTTTTAGATTGGAAAAATTAGACAGCGAAACATTTATTTACCTCATAAACAGTAAATACAAAGCCTCATACCCTTTTTAAATACTTTTGGAAAATAGAAAAGAATATTAGAAATGGAGGACTTGACCATTTCTTTTTTATGGGTACACTTAGTTGAAGTATATTTGAAACATTATGCTAAGTGAAAGAAGTCAGACACTAAATGTCACATGTTATATGATTGCATTTAAATAAAGTGCCCAGAATAGGCAAATTCATAAGTACAGAAAGGAGACCAGTGGTTACTGGGGCTGGTGGAAGGAAGGGATGGAATGGCTGCATATGGTGCTGGGCTTCCTTTTCAAATGATGAAAACATTCTAGAAACAGTGGTGAAGGTTGTACAACATCGTGAATGTACTAAATGACACTGAATTTGACTTCCAAAAGGATCAATTATTGAATGTTATTACAATTAAAATGTATTTGAATATATTTTTTAATGAAGAGAAAGGAGTCTTAATTTTTCCCCACCCTACCCTCAAGAAACAATATAAATAAAATCTCAGATATAATCCTAAGTCTTAACCAAATGCCCTTGACCTTTTTTTAAAGAGATATCCATGTTGAGCTTCTAGTGACTCATAAGAACCTAAATTTCATGCTCCATCCAACACTCCATCATGCTTTTAAAGAAGAACCTAATAATTTGCTCTTGAAATGTTTTTGAAACTCAATTATTTTAAATACTTGGAATTGTAGACATAGTCATATCTCTCTTCATAGTACTTGCAGTTCAATATTTATGAGTTTAGAGGTATTTTTTCTTTATGTCCACATTTAAAAATGTCATTTTATAAATGGCAGTAAAATAGAGCATTAAACTAAAATTAATAGGATGATGTTGAAGGTGTGACCTAATTAAAATGCAAATGTAAGCACACTTCTTTAAAATTGAGGCTTAGATACTCCTCAATAGTGAGACTATTGCTTGTTGATAATTTGATTTGACAGGTTCTCCTCACAAGTTCATTGCTTTCACCTCACAGTGTGAGCAGATATTGGCTTGCCTGATAAGATGAGAACATTTAGGCAGATTCAAGAAGCTTAAAATGAAACTTAATGAGTTGTGATCTTTCTGGATATATGCATATCCTCCTTATTAGAGCAATTTGAAAAATGCCGGCCAACGACAGATTTCTGCATTGTTGAATCTAAAATTCACACCACAGGCACTTTTTGTTCTTATATCTATTTTCCTTACATCAATTTTATGTTCCCTTTACCTAAAAATACCCTACTTCCTCTACTCTAAACTCCAGATGTTCTTTCTAAAATCTTCTCCTGTCCTCTCCTCTATAAGTAACTACAATCTTCTCTGAATTCTCTTTGATATTTCTCCTGGCTCTTATCCATTTTACCCTATTTTATATTTTTGTGTGTACGTATATCATGTTATTTATTTAGATAATTAGGTTCTTAAATTCAGGAATTATTCCCCCAGAACAAGTACAGATTAACTGACAGGGTCTCAAAAAGAAATTGTCGCAGGAGCAAAAGATTATGTGAATGTAAAAGACATGTAAGGGTGCAAATAATTAACCTAAAAATTGCCATTATTCATTCAGTAATAGATTATTGTACAGTTACTAGTTCTTCCAGCCAATTCTTGCACTTTAAGATTCTTACACTTACGGAATCATGACTTAGATTCCTTAATTTCCCAAACCATTGAGATGACTCCCAAAGATGAGTGGTTTTTATTTTATTTTTTAAATTGACATCCCATTTATTGATTTTTTTAGACAGAGAGGAAGAGAGAGAAATATTGATTTGCTGTTCCACTTATTTATGTATTCAGTGGTTGATACTTACATGTGCCCTGACCGGGGATTGAAACATGAACCTTGGCGTATGGGGATGACACTTTAACCAACTGACCTACCCATCAGGGTGAGTGTGATTTTTCTACTAAACCTTCAATGCTAAAATGTGAGAATCTGTTAGTTATTTGATTTTGTGGCCATAGACAGATATCAACATTTTAAACTCTGAATGTTTTATTTCCATATATCCACTGTTGTTTTTCTATTTTCTTAAATGTTCTGTTTTCTCTATACATGCATCATGTGGTAAAATTCATTTTAGCCAAGAATCTGCGGGAAATGGAGACTTGAATACAATAGGTTTTTAAAAGAATATGTCAAGCAGTGAATGAAAATAAGTAGGACACTTTATGTTAGGGAATATGACATACCAATTTCCAAGAATATTTATGTCAGGCATGTCAAATTCCAGCAGTATCCTTTTTAGAAGATAATAGCTTTGAGGAAGATTGTTTTGTGTAAACAAGATTGGAAAGTTCTTTATTGGAAATGAAATGAAAGGAGGTTTTAAACTAACTGAACATGTAATGCAACTTCAAGAAACCTTTTGTGTTTTAATATAGCCATTAAAGCAAATATTATTGTAATGGAACATTTAGTTCTGTTTCTATTGTAATAAATTTTAAGGAAATCAATAATAGCATAAAGATGAAACTGGTAGCCTACCCCAAATATCTCAGTACTTCTGTAAAAGCTTTCTTATCTCAAATAGCTGATGGTTACAAAATTAAATGCATTTAAATCCATGGCTAAAGTTGATTAAAATATCATACAGAACCAAAGCAGTCCAGCTGTAGATGTTCATTAAATTGACCATTAATAACTTGTGATAAAAAGGAGTATTACTGCATTCATAAATTTTGTATGCAGATTTTATTAAGCTGGCATGTTATAGGAATTGATTGTCTGACATCTTCTGGCTGTGGCTGAAGATAATAGTATTTTATATGCATTTTCTATAATCCAGGAATTCTGATGGGCTGTTTCTAGCTCGTTATGTTTTTGTTCTGGTTGGTATTTCTTTTGCCCGGTATACAATTAGAAAATATAATTATGGCTTTCAGTATGAAACATTATAAGGTTGGTTGTGTCAGCATTTCTATTATAACCTTGCTTTTTTTGCTGAGAGAGAGAAGAGAGGAGAGTGTATATAGAGACAAGAAACTACGGATCAGTCTGGCTGACTCTATCTAGTGGTGCTAATGAATCATTTCCATTTTTTTCTTGAAGTGTAAATACACCCTAGTTTGCTATTGCTTAATTTTAAGGTCATGTTTCAGTAAGTTATTGTTTGCCTTATATATTTAGTAAGTCTTTTAGCCTGTTTCTAATGAACAACTCAGCACCGTTAAATTCTGTCCACTTACTGTTGACCTACCATCCACTTTGAATCGGTAGCAATTCTGAGTTTGGAAATGCAAGGAGGGCTTGCGAACAGGTATATTTTCAGCTTAGGAGATCCAGTTTATTGCTTCTCAGCATATCTCACTTCTTTTCCTTTGCTTTGCAGTTATCTCTTGTTTTCAGAGGTTAAGGGTCATGTAGCACCGGGGCGAAAGCATGGACCTGGTGCCAGATGCTTTGGTTAGAGGCCTGTGCTTGCTCCCTGTGCCAGTTAACATCTTGCTACTTGCATTTGCACCTGTAAATTAGTGTAGTGGTAATACCTGCCCTATAGGGTGGTTTTGAGAATTAGTTGAGTCAGGTGAAAGGCGAAGAGCAAAGAAAGCACTCAGTGATAGTGCCCATGTTAGAATGTTAGTAAAAGAGAGAAGAGGGGAAACATAGATCTAATCATGTTTGTTACAAAATCAAGTGAGAGGATGAAGTCACCACCTGAATTTCCTCCATGTTCAAGTCTGCTGAGAGTGAGAGGTTTTAGAGAGACACCTGGCTTTAGTATTTATGGTTTTTACCTTGGGAAAATTAATTCATCTCTCTAAACCTGAGTTTCCATCTTTAAAAAAATTGGAATAATTAGGGTAATGGGTTTTTAGGAATAAATGTTACTTTACATTTGGAATAAAATATACATCTGGCACACAATTTGAATTCAATAGCTGTTGGTTCTTTTTATGGTACCTATATCACATTTTGTTACCTTTCAAAGTGGGAGTTTTGGGGGGAGTAGTAGTGGTGTGTAATGTAACATTTTCCCCCCTTTAATCACTAAATATTATGAAAATACTAGCTTACCACCTTTTTTTTTTTGGCTTTATCACATACAATCAAGTAAAATGGACTAACACCATATTCTGTGGCTCACAAAAGCATCCTATATAATAAAAGGGTAATATACAAATTGACCCTAATGGTGGAACAACTGGGAACGACTGGTCGCTGTGATGTGCACTGACCACCAGGGAGAAGACACTCAACACAGGAGCTGCCCCCTGGTGGTCAGTGCACTCCCACAGCCACAAGCCTGGTTGAAGGCTGTGAGCGCAGCAGCAATGGCGGGAGCCTCTCCCGCCTGCTCAGCAGCGCTAAGGATGTCCAACTGGCAGCTTAGGCCCATGGGGAGCGGGCCTAAGCTGGGAGGTGGACCTCCCCTGAGGGCTCTTGGACTTGGAGAGAGTGCAGGCTGGGCTGAGGGACCCCCTCCCCCGAGTGCACGAATTTTCATGCACTGGGCCTCTAGTTATAAATATTGATCATCTTAGCCTGTGAACACCAATTGTTAGTAGAATATTGTCCTTTGTGTTGATTTGTTTATTTCAGAGTTGTAGAACTTGGCCATGTTTCTATATTTTGAAATTAATTGCCTATTTTTGTCATAAGTAAATTTACTAAATGTTAAAGCTGGAACAGTTTACTTCCTGCCACTTATTTGATACTCAAGGAACAGCCAGGCCCAGCATGGAACAGAGCTTGCTCAGATAATATCAACTCCAAGCAGATGACTTTGGTTTGTGCCTGGGGAATTTGAAGTAGAAGGAATTCCTCATACTTCTGGCTATCTGTGAGCATGGCCATCTTTTGGTGATAAAAATAAGCACAGGTCTTCCTTCCAAAGATGGGGAAAAAATTAGGCAAGCTAATGAAAATTAGGCAGAGAGCCCCCAAATTAGCATATTTACTGCTTCTCCTTTTGCAGTAATAGTTTAACAGCCTGTTATGTGACTTAGAAGTGCACAGAACCTTTAGAACATGCAGACATTCTGGTAGGTCTCATGGCAGAATGGTGGGAGCAGGTGGGAGTAATTAGTGGTGGCTTTAGTTAATGTTTGTGGGGTCAATGCACATCCTATCTGGGCCAAATAGGTATAAACTAGTGTCAAGAAAACTTTAATTCGATCTTAGTTTTCATGTTCTTGTTTAATTCAGTATGTTTTTTCAAAATTCACGCATAATAAAAGGAGTTTTAACCAATGCTTCATTAAATTAGTGTCTGGAGCCAGGATTTTGATAGTTTTCTAAAAAATGAAAAGTACAAGCACATGCTTTCTAATGAGACCATATATATTTTTTATGCCTAAAGGTGATTTGCTACCTATCTCAGGTGCAGCTTGCGTTTGATTTTTTTCAAATTTTCCAATCGGGATGCCTGCCTCTGAGAAAAAATATAAAACGAGTAAGTAGCATTATGTTAGAACTCTGTTCCTCTTCTGGAGAGAAGTAATTAATGGTGACATTTACTTACAGGAAGATAATAAGACTCATTTTTCCCCCTAAGAAATGTTATTTATTATACATTGTGACAAGGCCTTTATTTATTTCTTTTTCTAACACCCCTCAGCTCTGTTCAGGCTCTCTCTTGGGAATCCCAAGCTATTAAATACCATCATGGAAACCCTCTATGCAGCAGAAGAGTGGGCTACATGAGCTAGAACTGAGGTTGTCAGCTGAAGGTGTAATGGACTCTGTTCATTTGTGGTCGTTCAAACTATTCAGAAAAACCTTTGCAGTTATGTTTTACATAAAATCTTGACACAGAATTTCTACCTTGACTTATTTCCAGCTGTTTTACCTGGTCTCTCTTTAGATATTCTGACCTATTGAACTTGAATGTAGGAGTTAAGTATTATTAGGTATTTGTGAGCAACAAAACAATCATTATATATGGAATAGTAAAGCTTCTGTTAGAGAAAGTAAATTCAAAAAGTTTTTTTCTAAAATCTTTACATAATAGCTATTTGCTATGTTTTCAACAAAAACCCTTTCAACATCTAAGATAACCTATCCTTTATGTTTATTTAGAACCTACACAGTATTTATTTGTTCTATAGCATATTGTTTAGCTGGAGAGTTTCCTGAATACAGGACTGGA
Source organism: Myotis brandtii (assembly GCF_000412655.1). Taxonomy (NCBI): domain Eukaryota; kingdom Metazoa; phylum Chordata; class Mammalia; order Chiroptera; family Vespertilionidae; genus Myotis; species Myotis brandtii. Next base: position 5,048,128 of record NW_005360187.1, on the reverse strand, counting down.
GCTTGATTATCAATGGTAGACAGCACAGGGCAGTGGAGATTCTCTTTAGTCTTAAATATTGGCTTAAACACAGTGGTTATTGAAATACTAGAGGCCCAGTGCACTGGTGGGGTCCAGCCCAGGGGAGGGGCCCTGGTCGAACTTCCAGTTGAACTCCCGGTCCAGGGGACAACTTGCATATTAACCTTTCAGTATATAGGATTTCTGCCCTGCTGGAGTGACTCAGTTGGTTGAGTGTCATCCTGTGCACTGAAATGTTGCTGGTTGATTCCCGGTCAGGGTACATTCCTGGGTTGTAGTTCTATCCCTGGTGGGAGCATGTATGGAAGGCAACCAAATGATGTTTCTCTCTCTCTCACATTGATGTTTCTCTCTCTCTCTCTCTCTCTCTCTCTCTGTTTCTCTCTCTCTCCCTCTCTTGTTCTCTCTCCCTCTCCCACACCCCCCCCTCTCTCTCCCTGCCCCCCTCCTCTCTCAAAGCATCTCCTTGGGTGAGGATTTAAAAATAGTTGAAATGTTTCTGTTGTACATAGCTATTGCCCTGAGTTCCCAGGAGTGCCCCCTCCCCTGTCATTCTAGCTGTCTTGGGCCCACCCCCAGACCTTCCTGTGACCCAGCCCAGAGAATTAACCTCAGGCCCTACAGAGGGCCTCCAAGGCCCCACCCACTGCAGCAACACTGTCAGCTTCCAGGTGCCTTACCCGTTATTGAAAGTTGCCTCTGAATGGCATTATGATGCCTGTCAGTGGAATAAATATAAGGTCATTTGGAATCAGATGCAAGGAACAGTATCTTTAGATCTTGCTATGAGGCTCCCTAAACTGTATAGTCTAAAATAAACACCAAATCGCAGCAAACATGAGCTAGGGCTGGGGCGAAGCTACAGTACCTAAAACACTGCTAGAAACATACCAGGACTCAGTAAGTATGTCACCAGACTGAGCATCTGAAATACAGTCTTTTAGCTCAGTCACAGGGACTAATTGGCTGTTGTGGTTGCCAGATCACTTAACAAAGTTCATATTTAAGTCAAAGGAGACTTGCACTCTATGCTTTGAGCAGCTCTGGGGCCTTATCAGAGTTTTGTTCTAGCCTTTCCCACTTTCATGGAACAGTTGCATTTAGCCTGCAGAATGCTGGCTCCACTGAAGGTGTTATTAATAACCCAGTGAAGAACCTCTAATCACTTGGTATTTTCAACAGGCACTTAGAAGGTCCATCCAAATTCCTTTCGTTTTGGTTAGAGAAATAGATTTTCTGGGTAATGAACTTAAACTCTGTCACCTGGTTATCTCTTTGAGCTAGCAGGAGAGGGAACATGATGTAGGGGGAAAGCTTGCGGGATAAATCTCTTGGCGTTAAAGACCTCATCATCTCTGACTTGTCAGACAATGAACCTCACTTGGGACTGGCTATTTTGTAATATGAAATGTGACGGTGAAGTGTTTTGAATTGATGATAGGCTATGTCTATTAACAAGTTTGAAATAGCCAGGTGCCATGGGAAACCCTAAGCATGAAGTAACTGAGAACTGAGTGAAGACGGATCGCTGTAGCCTGCGGAAATATGTAACTATACCTATTCTTTTCTACACTTCAGATCTGCATTTCCTCCAAACCATCTTGAGAAAATCTGACATGGGAGGTGAAACTTCCAACTGTCTTCTGGCAGAAACTGGACTTCTTTCAGCTTTTGCTTTCATGGGCGGATCCCTACTTGGATAATATTTCCACCTTTAATGCTTCTGACTCTGAGCAGTGATTAAACTAAAAATGATAGCAATTGTGAAATTGCAGGAGCCAACAAGAATCAGCTCATCATTCTGCTCTAAGTAGCTTCTGCAACCTGCTCAGAGTGCTCTCCCTGCTCATGTGCCCTGTCATGGAGCTCTTGCATTTGTGCCCCCAAGTTCTGGGCACGGTGTCAGTGCTGGGAGTGTTTGACTTACCTAGTTATTTGTCTTACTTAGCCCCTTACTAGCTGGGGCTCCTTGGTGAGCTCATCAAATCTCCCCAGGGCTTGTTATGAGGAGTCAATGAAGTAGAATCAAAAGAGATTAGCCAAGGATCCGGCACACAAAGTCCTTAGCAATTTTTAACTCTCATTTATCATTTACCAAAATTTATGGTGAGCCAATTTGCTTGCAATGGAGTTTGTTTTTGTCTAACTCGGTCACTCCCAATGTTTCTGAAAAATTGACAATCTGTAGTTGCATTTTCTGATATGTCTCTGAAAGCACATTAAACTAATTTTGATTTTGAGAAGTTGTAGTAGCTTAAAAAAAATAACTGGTGATAGTAATGATTTTTCTAAGACCAGACTTGGACAAGATAGTTATGAGACAATTAGAAATTTGAACACTTCTTGGATTGTTAATATTGTTAATTTTAAATATTTTAAAAGATGCATAATTTGTTAATTTTTGAGGTGTTTATTTTTAAGTTTTTAAAAGATATATATATATGTGTGTATATATATATGTGTATATATATGTGTAAGAGAGAGAGAGAGAGAGAGAGAGAGAGAAATATGTTAAGTTGAAATTTTCTCACTATTTAGATTTGGACAATAGAATGGTGGCTCTCAGGGGGTTAAGGGAAGGTAAAGGGGTAAGGAAAGGGGACTAAACTTTCTGTGGGAAGCCCACAGTAGAGTATATAGATGTTGTATTACAAGTTGTACACTTGAAATTTATGTAATTTTATTGATCAATGATACCCTAATGCATTTAATTTAAAAACATTATATGATGACTGTGATTTGCTTTCAAATAATATGGGATTGGGGACCAGATTACAGTAAAATTGGTCATGAAACAAGACTGGTCATGAATTGACTGTTTTTACAAAGTTGTAGGCACATTAAGATTTATTTGCCTATTCTGTCTATTCCTGTATATGCTTGAAATTCACCACGATAATTGGAAAAAGAGCTAGGTTAGAATACATTGAAACCTAATTATTATTACTTGTCATGATGAACATATTTATCACAAGCTTTGTATTGGCTATAACTAGGTAACCAGGGCTGATTAGATGGATAAATTGGCTGATGGGTAATAGGGGTAGAAAGTGTGTAATAAATGAGAAAAAGATTCCTGTCGTTATCATGAGTTGATCCAAAATATGTGGTTAAATGAAAATGTATTGGTAGAGAGGCATCCATTGGAAGATAGTCTGTGTTTTAAGTTATCTTTTTTGGAGAAGTGTTTTCACTTTGTTTATCAAAGCACATTTTTGAAGCATAAAATGGTTGATGTTTGAAGTTGTTAGGATTTACAGCATCCAGAATATTACCTTAAATAATGAAAGGAGGAGACCTCAGAGCCTGCCCCTCTGACCTATAGATCTTTAGTTGTCACTGAAAGGACTGACTGCCCACTCTCAGGCCCCCGAGGAGATATCCTTCCGAACACTGCGTTTGCTGATGGATCCTAAACTGACTGAATGATGTTTGATGGTGGTCAGCTTTAGGGGAAGTGGTGCAAGGGGTTACGCTTATTTGTGGTGCATGAGAAATATATGCTTTAAGGATCAGTTCAGTTCTATCTCTTTGTGACCCTCAATATAATTAGATTATGCCTTATAAAAATACATTGCATCTGCCATATGGCATGATCTTTCTTTCTCTCTCTAATAAAAAAACAAGGCAAAATACAACCTCCGATTGGAAATTCCAGCGTCAAATCACCTATTTTTGTTTGATACACTCTCATGTTAAGTGCCCTGGAAATATGTGTCATACCTTCTGTCATACTTGGGGAGTTGCACCTTTTCAGTTCCTCCTAGAGCAGAGGGCATATATCCGTTTATAGCGCCAGGCATTGTAAGGAGGACACACTCTAACGGGGCACAGAGGGTCCTGGCTGTGCTGCTCAGGTGGAGTCTCAGACATGCCGGGGGCTAGGTGAGCTCCTCTGGACTCGCTTTATCTTCAGCTCCTCAGCAGACTTTGTTTCCTGGGACCTCACTGCCGTTATTGATCATAGTTTGGGGTCTGTATATAAAAAGGTGAAAGATCTCTGGGTTTCTCATTTTTTCAGAGAATTTCAAGGCCTTTGATTTTAGGGTCTTGTCTAATTCACGTATTTATTTATCCCCCCTTTTCTGTACTCCCTTCCCCCCAAGTTTTCAATGCATTTTCTGACCCCTGCATTTTGAATCAATTGGCATTACAGGCTTTGCAATTTGAATAAAAATATTGGCCGGTGCTCTTGGGCACTGTTGCATGGCCCTGTAACTTTGATGTCAGTTAAGGGACAAAGTCATATTTCCTTTCTTCCTTGGAGAATCAATAATGTGGTCGTACTTTCAGAGACAGGCGCGTCTGAACCATGGGCAGGCAGTACATTATTTTCAAATCTCTCTTCTCCCAAAGGCCCCTCAAGTCTAGTCCTCTTTGACAGTTTCATCATAAATGTTCTGCAGTTTTGTTCTCCTGGGCAACCTTAGAAAAGTTCCGTGGAAAACAGTATAATTAATACAGTGTCTTTTACTGGATCCTGTCTGTTATTCCCAAAGCAACAGTTACATTGCATTTCATTTTAATAGCACCCTCCATGGTATGTGGCTTGGACTTGACATGTGGTATGATTATACTCTCTGTGTCATTGGGAATTTTGATCATGTCTTATGAATATTTTCTCTCTACCTTCACTATACTCTGTTGTTTCTTTTATTTGTGCATTCATTCATTCAAATACAAAAAATGGAGCACCTGCTATATGTAAAAACATTTTGCAGGGTAAGTGAAGGAACGTGCCACAAGTAGGGGGAAATGCTGTATGTTAACACCCGTGTGTAGTGCCTGGTACATGAATGATGGTGGTTTTAATGACACTCTCCTTGCTGCTGCTGCTTTTGTAACTATCATCATCATCATTGTCATTCTTCCAATGTTTTTTGCCAGATCTTATTCTATTCTATTGTTTATATAAAGTGTGAGTTCTTTGCTCTAAGAAGCACTAAGACATGAGGTGATCAGAGTTAGGTAACTTGGAGGTAACAGCATTGTATTAAAGCCTAATATACTTTCAATAAATGAAGTTCATTACAATTTGCTCATCCCTTTACCTTTGAGTTTGTTGACTAAGATTATTCCCTGATATATCTGCCAGGACAGGACCCAGGTCATTTAACCAGACTATTGTGAAGGGCCCCACCCTGCAATCAGACTGCCTGGGTCAATTCCTAGTTCCCACCTTGGTAACTGTGTGGTCTTAACTCTCTCTGTCTCATTTCTTTATCTCTAAGTGGGGCTCGTGGAACTAAGGCTTGTTGGAAGGATTACATATGATAGTGACATCCAGTGCCTGGCCTCTCTTAAGCGATCAGTATCTCAATGCTGTAATTTTTATTGTTGCTCTAACTGCTGTTATTACTATTATTTGTTATTACTTTGTTTCTGTTACCGTTATTATTCTACAATGAGGGCCAATTTTATGCCTATTACTCAACTAAGAACCTCCGTGCTTTTATATGGCATGTACTTTCTACTTTCTGAAGTGAGCAAATAGAACGCCAACCAGGCCAAGATAATTTACCTTTCATTCATAGCATGAACAGGGTGGAAGAAGGCTGCTCCGTTATTGGAGAAGTTTGGGTGAATTCATTGTTGGTTCTAGATTGATCTTTAAAGCAAACTCTGAGCCTCCTGCCCTCCAAGATAAGAATGTTCAATATGTCCTCTATTTGGTTCCTGAAACACAATGTATGTTCTGTATATGGTTATGTCTGCATGCCTGTAATGATTGCTAGACATAAAACTTTAGTTGACCTTTTGGCATAAAATCCCTCTACCAGAATAACAATGTATGATTTTTTGCAGTAATTCTGGAATGCAAAATTTTATATGTAATATTTTAACAATAGTCCTGCCTTCATTGTGTTGTGCAGAAATCTATAGTAATTACTACATAATGTGGTTAGTGTGATGTCTGGCAAAATAATACATATTCAAAATGCATAAGCTAATAATAACCACATCGAAGAAGACTTAATAGAAGATGTAACTCTGTTAGAAACCCAAAGACAAGCATACACACTCAACTCCCCTCTCTGCAGCTCTCCTCAAAGAAAAGGAGTGATGGCAGGAGAGGAATGAAATGTTTCCTAATTCTCCTAGGAGCCTTCATTTTCTGCAACAGCAATTTTCCTGACCTTTGTTGTGTTTGAGGTTGTGTGTACAACATTGTAATCAATTAAAATGCATTCAGAGAAGAACTGAAAAATATATGAAACATGTTCTAAAATCCTCAAGCAGTTAAAATTGTTTCTCCCCCCTCTATGTGTTAAAGAAGGACTTTCTTTTAACATTTACATATTGCTTAATTTTATAGGGGGGAAAAACCAGAATGATTGAATATGATATCACAATAAATTCCTTCCTTAAAAATACTGAGCTATCTATGTATAGTTTTGTTTATGGTGATGCTAATGTTTACCTCAGCCCATGTCCCTGGAAAATAGCAACAGATAAAGAAGGAAATGCGCTTTGTGTTCAGGGAAAAGGCTCACAAAGAACCACTCTTGCTCATGTGGCTTAGATAAGACTGAGGAGGCCGCTCTAGTGCACCAATGGCAGGGCCAGGCACAGACCCTCCACAAGCTCCTTTGCTTTTGCTTGAACCCTCTGACCAAATAATTGCTAATTTAAATTGACCAAACGTGACTCCGGCTTCTCTCCTTCTCTCAGGCCCATGAACTTTGGCCGACCCTTGACCCTTTGGAATTCAGAACAGCCCCTCCGGAGACGGGACAGGCCTCAGGGAAACACTTTCCCGATCAGTTAGCCAATCACACCCATTGCTCACCCCACTCCCCTGCACTGGGCTCTTCCAGCTCTGTTTACAGTAAGTAAAGACAGTTCCTATTTGCCTGGCCTACCAGGTCTCAGAGTCAGAGCTCTCTCCCTGTGGCAAGAGCCTCCCTCTTCCTACATAATAGCCCTCCTCCCCTTATTCAATCACATTTTCAAATATAGTCTCTCTTCACCTAAGTCTGAATTTGTATTTATTTGACATTTGCATTTATTCCCTCTCTGGCCTGTAATTGTGGTTAGTGTCCAAAGCACCTGCATGCTAACAGTAATAGGAGCTGTCTGTATGGTATTTTTTGACACATTAGCTCTACTTTTCTGTCTCCTACAGGGAAATACTTTTATGTATATTTTAATCCCGGGGGCAATGAGGGTGAGGTATGTGAAGAAGCTTTGCCCATGGTGCGCCTGCCCTCAGTGAGAGACGTGGGGTTTGAAGAGCACAGTGCCTGCCTTCACAGTTCTCCGTCTTCCCGTGACTCCTGCCTCCCTGACTCCTGGAGGTCATGATTACTATGGAGAACAGGGCCCACTCTCTTGCTGGGTGCTTTGTGCTTTTCCCACATGGTATTGTAATACTGACAACCAAGCGGGGAGGTTGGTGCCTTGGTATCCCCACTGGTTTATACTAGAGGAACATGAGGGCAGGTTAACGACTGGGCCAAGCCCAGAAGTTGCCAAGGTCTCAATGCGGTACCATCACCTTGTGATTTTCTAGAAACTTCCTGGGTTCCTGGATGCAGCCCCTCCTGTTCCTACATCGTGGGCTGCAGTTCTCAGCAGGAAGGGCTCCTCCAGCTCCCACCGCGCTGGGTGTGCTGATAGTGACTGTGGGCTTCCGGTGAAGGGGCCACAGTATGATGTGTCTTCTTCTGACATTGCAGCTAATGTGTATTTGTTGTTTCTTGCATGAATAAAGGATTGACTGGGAGCATAATGCTTTTCAGATCCTGCGGCAGGTGCTATTTTAGCCAAAGAGAAAGATATTTCAGTAACATAGTCACGTAACTTCCAGACCTTTAGTTTTGTCATCTGGGCAGTGGATACCAGGAGGTACCTCATTGATTGAAACATTGAGATGTTTAAAGAGATAATGAACACAGAGTCCCTACCCAGTGCCACGTAGATAGTAATACTTGCTCAGTTGCTGCTATTGTCATTATTATTAATTTTCCCCACATGCTTGGTTTATATTAAATAAATATAAATAGTGCCTTTTCTGACATGAGCACGTTTCTAGAGGTAGAAAATGGCAGATAATTCAACGAGGCTCTTTCTAACAGTTGGTTGTGTTTTCTAGTTAACTAAGACTGTTTACAGTTAGAACCACACTTTCTTGAGAGTAATGCACGTGTGAAATAGAGCCTCCTGTGCCTTATTTCTATTGTTGTGAAGATGTAGGTAATGATTTTCTTACCTCATCATTAATAGGTGCGCTAACTGTAATATAAAAATGAATACTGTGGAATTTCTAGAACACTCCAAAGCTACTCATTAATTTTTCCTCTAAAATTGGCTTATCAACCTGACTGGTTCTTTATTATATGAGTGTGACAGGAGCCCTTCGGGGCTCCATTTATTCCCCACTGCTGATTACTCAGTTGATTCAGGATTCGGAAGCTTATTTTTTCATTAATTCTGAATTTTTCTAACTATCTTAATGTGAACACATGTTTATTTTTTCCTGGATAGAAAAGCTTAATGATGAAAAAGCTTAACGATGAAAAGTATTTAGGCTTCCCATCCAGAAGAGAATGTCACCTGTGGTGGTGGTGTGGTCAGGACTGACCCCCCTGCCCTCTGTGGGCCTCCTCTACGTTTCCTCCTGTGGTTGCTGGGTAAGCAGGCGTGGTCCTGTCCTGATCGTGTAACTGCGGGTGTTGGGGAGAAACATGCCTTGGACTTTACGGAGATGTCCTTTTCCAGTTCTGTAAGCGACTCCCAGGTAACATCTCTACCTCCCAGTGTTGTTATCTACAATGCTCTGTAGGGTGAGGTTTCTGTGTGCAAGTGTCTCAAACTCAGAGTTTCCAAAAGAACATTCTCTCCCACAAAACCACCACCTTTCCATTTGTTCTGCAGGTTAATGGCTTTTCCACTGTCACATTTTTTAAGCCTTGAAATATTCTTCTCCACTCTCCCATATTGTCTCTTGAGATCCTCTTGCAATTTCCACTTACTTATCCCAAGTTCATGTCTCTCTCTCTCTCTCTCTCTCTCTCTCTCTCTCTCTCTCTCTCTCTCTCTCTCTCTCTTTCTCCCTCTCTCTCCCTGGGAACATTTTAATAGGTTCCTAATTGATCTCCTCACCTCCAGCTCCCCTCAGCCCTTTAGTTAATCTTGAGCAGTGCTCATACAGATTAAGTGCTTTAATTACTGCTTGATTTGAATTGAATTTAATCGAAGAAGCTGGCTATCTGAGTGGGGATGAATTTTTCAGTGTTGCTGCACATCTTCAGACCAGCACCTCGGGAGCAGAGAAGGCCGTATGCCTACTTGTCAAATTCCTTTTGCATCATTTACTGTAACACACTTTGGTTTGTAATCAACATAATAACTTTATTTTTCAAACTTTTTTTAAGAAGAGGATCAACTCTGGGACATGCATCTCATTAGTATTAAAAGTGCTCAGTCTCTGTAAAATGAATATAATAAGAGACATTTCTATAATATAACACCAAAGGAGATAAATGCCAGGTTGTCAGAAAATTTAAACGAATAATGGTATTTGAGGCATTTATTTTTCATGCAATTTGAGATATGGTAATTACTGTTATTTAAATTTCCCCCAAACTTCGCTTGCCTGGCTGTCTAGGGAATCGGGGGCTTTTGGACACCGAAGGCATTTTCCTATCCTGTCAGAAGTTCCTGAAGGATTGCGAATATTTTTTTATTCTTTATGAGAAAACAAAGAACGAGGAGTTGAAAGGCAGCAAAGACTAGACTGCTTTTAAAAGAGAACATTGTACAAAACTTTGCAGAATAAGAAGAGTGGGAATTTAGTTTGAAGAAATAAGTGGGCCTACAAAATGAATTATTTAAAAGATGAAGTCTTATGATACAATTCTGGTATAAAATTAGCTTTAATAAGTCAGTGAAAACACGATTAATACTAAATTAACCCTTATTTGGAATATGCCTCTGATCATCTTCTAATTCAGCAGTGACAGATTCAATGGCACGGCTTAGCCTGGGGCTTTTTACTCATGTCGAGAATGCAGGGAACCTAGAAAGATCTATTTCTGTTACCGGCCCTGCCTTTTTGAGCTGGAGACTAGATCATTTAGTGGGCTCAGTTCTGCATGGTGTTGCTTATGAAGGAGGTGGTTTTACTTCTGTTTACTTGAAGGCTTTCAAAGGATTTGAAGGGAAGTTAAGATGGTGTGGTGACTGGTTAACGCTGCAGGTAAAGGGCAAATGATGTTTCACTCAGAGGAAGCTTCTGAAATCCCTCTTTACAACAGCCTTGCTGGGAGGGCCATGGGTCCAACCCAAAGTTTTCTTGGGCAAAATCACACTGACTTGTGGAATAATAAAAACTGCTCCCACCACCCTTTACTGTGCCAAGCCCTGTGTTAAGTGTTTAATCCCATCACAGGGTCCTTGGGAGATCTCACCCCCTCGGTTTACGTCCTGGGACACTGCAGCCCAGAGCGGATAAGAAAATGCCCAAAGCCAGAGAATCAGAGAGCATTCACGTTCTTTTGATAAAGGCTATGCCCGTGTCCATGGCATCTCTTCGGACACGCTGTGAGGACTTTGCAAGATTGTGATTATTAGAATTCAGGATTTTGTGATTTCCCCCCTAACAAATTATGATTTAGTAAAGGTTTCCTTTTTCGCTTCAAAGTGATAGAGGGAGGGCAGAGTAAAGTGTATTTTATTTTATTGTGGTTTGTTTGTGTGTGTTTCTTTTTTGTTTTTTTTTTTTTTTTTTTTTTTTTTTTTTTTTTTTGAGAGGGAGAGGGAGAAATATCAATCAGCTGCCTCCCAAGCTGGGTAGGTGCCCTGACCAGGAACTGAATCCATCACCTTTTGGTACATGGGATGACGTTCCAACCCACTGAGCCACAGGGCCAGAGCCAGAGTAAAGTGTATTTAATCTCATTAGTATTGAAAGGAATTATAGTTGCTGGGCCAGTAGTTCTGATAGAAAGACTGAGTCCCACAGAACTATGCCCTTGGTTAGGGTTCAGTGATTGGTTCTATGTGATGAAAAGTTTATAAATGTGATTAGATCTTATAAACTGAAAAAAGAAAAATTATTTTTGTTTCAGGGAAATAAATAAAATATATCGTTTTCCATCAATTTGTGAATTTCTAAAAATCAATCCTAATTCCCAAAAGATAGGAAAAACAGGATTAACACCTACATACTTTTAAATGTGAAGAAATGTCCCATGAGATTCAACAATTGGATATATCTGTCTCCTACCACCTACAAATGAAGAAACTATTTTGAAGAGTAGCATCATCTTAAACTTTTCTATTCACAGTTATCACACCTGTAAGTCTAAGGCGCTTGCATGCTGTCTCACAGGGGAAGCGTGGGGGAAGTTACCTGGATCGGTAGGGCTGCAGTGAGGCTCAGCCACATGGTCAGTCCGGGGCAGGAGCGTGGGAACCTGTGAATGGTCCAGAGCTCGGTCCTCATTGGTCAGTCTGTGGGAGGTCTCTCCAGAGGTAGTGAGAAGGTTCTCATTGTTTATTATAAATGCAGCTGGGGAGGTCTTTTGAAAACACATGTTTGGCCAAGGGACTTCTGCAGTGACTTCCCATTAGTCTTACAGGGGCCTCTGGCCCTACCCAGCCTGGCTCCCATGTGTCTGCTGTCTCCTTCCAGGCACTGGGTCCCCTTGCTCCCACCCTCCTGTGCTCTCTGTCCTGAAGGCTCACTCCAGCCCTCTGGGCTCACCACGCCCTTTCCTCCCATGGTTCTTTGGTGGTGCTTTTACCTTTGCCCAGATGCTCTTTCCTCCTTGTTGTTTTTTGTTTGTTTTGTTTTTTAATTACAGTTCCCTCATCTCTTAGCTGAACCGTCATTTCCTCAGTGGTGTTCTCCCTGCCTAGGTCAAGTCCCCGAGAGACGGTAGCCTCTTCGCATCACATGCCTCTCCTTGGAGGACTTGTTTCAGCTGCATTTTGCATTTGTTTGGTGCTGATGTTTGAGAGAAGAGGTAGAATGCGATCATGGGAGACTGGAGGCTCAAGCCATACAGCTGCACCTGAAACCAAACTTGGCCTCTTAGCAGCACTATGTCCTCCCGGGGCCTTTTCTGTGCTCCTCTCTGTTCCTCGTCCTTCCGGGTGTGCTTGATGTTAGACTGATGCCTGATGCCTAGAAAGGGTCTGGTATGTAGTCTCCCTTTTCAGTGTTTGATTAATGACCATCCTTCCATTGACTGTGAACTCCAGGCAGACAGGGAGTTGTTGACTCCTGACTGTGACCGTAGTTCAACCATGTCCCCCTGCTCCAGGCACCATGTCCTGCCCCTGGGAGGCCCCCATTCTGTGTGTTTGTACTATAGGCCGGCACTGTGTTAGGCAAACTGTGAAGTGCTTCCACCTCTGTTGGAGTCAGTACTGAGTCAGCTGTGGATTTAGAGTGTGCCCTTGACACAGACCCTGTGGGTTCCTACCAGGCAGTCAGGGTGGTCAGTACAAGAACTGTCTTAGCAAATGAAGAGTCCTACCCAGGATCCTGACGCTGATGCAGGGTGAGTTTTGTCTTCCTTTCACTGAACTAGTGGTTTTCAGGTTTTTATTTTTTTTTAAGCGGCACATCCCTTTCTTATCACTTACAATCTTACGTGGAAACTCAGTTTATCAAATAGGTTCAAACTTGAGGTTCTCTAGTTAGTGAGGGCTTGTTTGGGGCCTCTCATTCTTAGCCTGCCTCTGACTGTCCCTGTAGACATTTGCCCTAAATAACGATGGCCTGTTTTCTAAAATTAACTTTGAAAGCGGAATCAGCAAACATGGAGGTTACTGGCAGAAGGAAAGTCTCCAACCTTTTCACCTCCAATGGGGATTGATGCGAGTGGTCATGTCAGGGGGAGCCGAGCAGTCCTCACGGTGCTGGAGAGAAGGTCACACCATGGCAGCCTGCTCTGCCTTTCCTCTCAAAGAAAGGAGGTTGCCCTATTTCGTTTGGCTCAGTGGATAGAGCATTGGCCTGTGGCCTGAAGGGTCCCAGTTTCGATTCAGGTCAAAGGCACATTCTGGGATTGCAGGCTCCATCCCCAGCAGGGGGCGTGCAGGAGGCAGCCAATCAATGATTCTCTCTCATCCTTGATGTTTCTATCTCTCTCTTCCTATCACTTCCTCTCTGAAATAAACAAAAACATATTTTAAAAAATAAAGTAGGTATTAAATATATGACGAGAACAAATTTATAATCCATTTTATTAGTGGCTTGATTTCATTTAGCAGAAGGAGTCATATGGTAATGTCTGAGAGACCGCTGAGGCATCTTCCTGTGTATATTTTTATATATTTGCATCTGTAGGACAGAGGCCCCAAGAGGGAGATTTGTCTAGAATATTGAATAATATAGTCCAGGTCTTGGGGAGAAACTTTCTACCAGTCTAAGATTAGAAATAGTAGAACTGGATTTTTTTTTTTCAATCAAAAGGATTATCAAGACTCACTATCGAGTAACATATTGAACAGTTTGATAAAATAACCAGACCTTTATTTTGATGCTTCCAGAATAGTTCAAATAAAAATCTCTTTTCAGTGTAAAGGAAAATTTATTGCTTGGTTGTACAATGAAGTGGGGAAGAGTTGTTTTATTTTGTTGTTTTCTTAACATTGAGGGAATTTTCTTAAGAAAATTTTCTTGGCTAGAGTTGTCATATATATTCTTTTCTATAATTTTTAAACTAAATTAAAACATATATTTTCTTTAAATAAGTGCTAAGTTTGGGATTGATGACTAAGGATCCCTTAAATTCACATCTACTTAAGTTAATTCACTACTTCAAACATGAATTTTCTCATGAACAAGGGAAGAAAAAATATTGAGCTGACATGGGCCATCTGGCTTTAAACTGTGGAGACTTTTTTCCTAGTCTGCATCTATGCGAGAGTTACTACAGGATCAGAATTCCAATGAATTCAACACAGTAGATTCACAATTTAAACTTTAATGCTTTGGGGATTGTAAATCACAGCACATATGGGATGATACATGTTTGGGGAGAAATGGATTCTCCTGGCCACATGTAAAATTAAAGCTGTCTGTAGTCAATGTTTATTGAATGCATTTATTTTACCAAGGTAGGTTTATTGGGATATTTAAAACCTGCAAAAAACAGTATATTTGTCAAATTATCATGCATTATAAATGTTCAATGATGTCCTCAACGTATAAAGTCTCTCAAAAAAGTCATGGCTCTCATTGTTGTTTTCTCACTGTTCTTTTTAAAAATCCAAAGAACATCAGCAAAAAAAATGTCTTATTTCTTTTGGAAGGAAGCTATGATCCTTGTGGTTAGTCTAAAGACATGAATCTCTTTTCCCGTAGACCTTGCTTTGTATATTTGGACAAAGATTTCCATAGTTACTATAGCCAAGAAACTTAGCCTTATTTTAATGTTTCTCAAAATATGTCCTGAATGGGTTCATTGCCCAAAGGATAAGTAGAAAAGTTGAAGGCAAGTTCAACGGGTGTATCTATTGAAAGACTTTTCAACCTTTAGATTGTTTAATGTGCGAATATATATTGTGAACCTACAAAAGGAGTGGTGTGGGATGTAGGGCTATGGTAGCAGCGTTGCCCAAACTGTTTGACTGTGGAATATTTTGTAGGATTCTTGTTCTGCTGATTGTGATCAGGAGGATGACTCGTGTGGTTGGCACATGTAGCCTTCTTAATACCGATTTTCCTGGGTTCCATATAGCCTTCAGTTCTCCCACCTGCAATTTAACCTTCTGAAATTGGGATACAGTTTACAATCATCACATAGGTGTTTTCTTTCTTTAATTACAGAAAAGCTACTCCTAAATGATGATGTCTTAGAATTAAGTAAATAATTAAGTAATGACATTTTAAATTCTGTCTTCACTATGTGCAGCCTAATCCACAGGGTATTAAGTGTGAAGAATTGAATGAGAGGAAAAAGACTACTCTGTTTTGTGGAAAATATGTTAACTAGTATACAGTGAGCTTTGTTTTCTGGAATCTGGTTAAAAAATAATAATCGCATACTTTTGAGTAGCTTCTGTGGTTCTGGCCCATGCTGAGTGCCTTACCTCCATGTATCTGTGGTGGGTGTTATTAACCCATTTTAAAAGTGAAGAAAATTAAGAGTCAGAGAGATTCAGTAATTTATCTACCCTCCTAGCTGTTGAACGAAATTTTAATCCCAGGCAGCCTGACTTTCACAACCTACTCCTTTAAGTTGAGTATTGTTTTATTTGTTCCCTGGGACTTTGCATTGTGACATATGCCAGTGCTTCCTTGAATTGGTCATTAGAATCACCTGGGTGCTTTGGGAAACAACAGATTCTTTGGCCCAATTCCCAAGAGATACTTACTCATTAGCTTGGGAAGCAGTTTATAAAATTTCTTTTAATATTAAAAACCCAAGTGATTTTGATGAAGCTACATTTGGGAATGACTCATAAACACATTATAACACATATTTTTCTTTCCACCCAAGATTAAAGTATAATAAATGCAGCCTAGTTCCCAACCCATGAGGAGTGTCATCGGATGTTGTCAAGACCCGGAAGGCCCTGATGGGAGCGCTGACTTCCTGCATGGAGGTGGCAGTCAGAGTGTGTTTAAAAAGCAGCTGTGCATGAACCTGCTTGGTACCTTTACTGGAAATGTGTAGGGGAGACTTCAGGTTTCCTGATCCATAAGATCCTCTGGCTGTATTTTTACGAATAATGAAAATGTAAACTGTCACTGATGAATATGGGTAGAATGTCAACACACACAACCTCTCAATCACAGTTCTGATGGCAAAGGGTTGGGTGGGGGTGGGGGCTCTAATCTGCCAGCAAATAGCTAGGGCTTCCTTGATCTGGTCTAATCAAAGGAACAAGCCCAGAGGGGTTTGAAGGATTCCATGCTGCTGCTGCCATTAATTTAATTGCTGCCATGCAGTGAATTACGGGGAGGTCAAGACAAATGGTGAACTCTGTGGGTCCAGAGGATGAGCAGGTTAGCTCCATAGTTCGCATTGTCTGTAAGAAGGGACACACAGTTCCCCAAAGTGTGACTTTGCAGAATTGACAGTTGTGTCTAAAGTCAGCACAGAAGGGCAGTCACACTTTCTGGTCTTGGGAAGTGAGCAGGGGTGAGTGTGACAGGGAGGGTGTGAAATGCTCTGTCTCTTCAGAGAAGACTTGGGGCTCCCTCATTGGACGTATCCAATGTTGTACAACCTTTCTGATTTCCCTGAGCTGCACAGTAAGGAAAAATGACACACCTTTTAAATATTTATAACTTATAAATATTTAAATATAACCCTGTGAATTTTGTGTTGTACAAATCCAGTTGTGAGCCAACATTATCCAGGGGTATGTGATCCAATGTGAATTCATTGAGTCTGGTGGCCCTTTATATGCCAGCTCTTTCTGCTAGTCTGGCTCACTGGCAGTGTCTTTGAGCACATGGATTGGACATCTTTTGGATTAATTGACTACTTAAATTCATCAGTTCATTACCGGAGTCCAACCACTGTTGGATTCAGTTTACCTAATTGTCAATGGCATTTCATTGAAGCTGCATTTGGTGAGCAAGTTTGTCTAATAATGGGTTTGAAATTTTTTTTAACAAAATGATTACTTTTTCTCTTTATGAATTTTATTTTCTCCGATGCCAGCCTAACCCTGGCCCATTTCTCCCTAGTGACTAACTTCTGTTAAAATAATATTTCTCTAGTTGAACACGTGGTTGTCAGCACAGGTCAAGCAGGCTGCCATTTGCAGGGCTCCTCGTTTGCAGAAGCTGCTCATGTGTTTTAGTAATTTCTCTCTTTAGGTTGCGTAATCTTGAGAGAAGGGCATCCCGTCTCTCATACCAGTTGAGTGACTCTTTAAGGTTCATGATAATACCTATAAACAACTATTAGTAGTAATGGAACAAACAGACATTAAGTGCCCACAGTGTGCCTGGCATTGTGCTAAACAAAACATTATCTCATATCAATCTTTACAACAACCCTGTGTACTTCTGTAATTGCTTCGGTTGACTGGTTCTAGAGACTTGATGTAGAAAAGTTGCTTTCATCCTGTTTCATAAGGAAGGCTAGCCAGTCACCTTGTAAATGACCTTGAGAAGATTTCTGGGGGGAAAACAAGACCTCAAAGTCTAAAAGGAAATGAGTGGCCCTTGTTGTCTCAACCCTGACTCAAAATCGAGTTCAATCTTTGGTTAAAAGAGTCTGTAGGATCTTCATGGAAACCCAACCTAATTGGGCTCATACCTACATTCTATTTGAATATCCAACTGCAGTAGCTGAATAATTTGCTTTCCTTTTTCTTCCCTGACCCCTCATGTCACCTTACCTCACCTCATACCCACCCTACCTTAATTTGTATTTTAAACATGAGTATTTAAAAAAATAGAAGAAAAGAAAGCAAACAAAATATATTCTCAAGGTACATATGCTGTAACATAGTGGCTAAGGACATCAAGTTCAACATTGACATAAGTCTCAGTTCTAATGTTTCAACTAATGACACTTGGGTGAGTGTGTTAACGTTTCTGTGCCTGACTCAGTTTCCTTATCTTTAAAGCGCTGAGCAATAGTAGCGTCTCCCAGGAAAGACTTTGGGAAATGAGATCATGTTTGTAGCAATCTTAGCACAGGGAGGAGTACCCAGACAGGGCTCTGGACCTGTGGAGGAAATGGTGGCCCTTCTTGGAAGACAGATTTGGGACTTTAAAATGAAATTGGGTTAAAAAGTAATGCCTGTCAGTGCAGTGGAGTTGCGAGCTCGAGGACCTGTGCTGAAAGAACAGCAAACAGACGCTGCTTCTTGAACAGAACGTGCCCGCCGTGAGGGTCTGATCGGCTTTAGCATGAGGAGCGCTTCAGAGTGTTAATTATTTGGAGGCGCTGCCCCAGGTAATAGAAGTCGCTTTATGGTTGCATTCTCTCCATGTCAAACTGAGGGGATAATTGTAACAAATGAGCATTCATATGCCAAGATGTGACGCAGCGAATGAGTTTCTGGGTAATGATGATGATAATCAGCAGCATGGCGAGGGGTCCAGTTTGAACAGTAGCTGCACTCTCCTCTCTTTATATTAAATAGTCATTTACACGAACATGTCACCTTTTCTTGAAAGCCTTTTGAACAACACTCAGGTTATTTTCTTTCTCATAGATACTGAAGCCCCATTACTCAGCATTCTCTCCCGTGCACTTCCGCCTGTCCAGACTGAGCTACTCCAGGAAGATTTATTGTTCTTCCTTGGTGCTCTTATTAGCATCCTTTACATAGCTCATTGCAGCACTTGTTATAATGCACACAGTAGTAATAATATGATTATCATCTTTATGGCAGCTAATATTCATGGAGAGTAAGCACCACGTGCCAGACATTAGATTAACAGCTGTGTATCGGCCCGGCTGGCAGGGCTCAGTGGTTGAGCATTAACCTATAAAACAGGAGGTCATGGTTTGATTCCTGGTCAGGGCACATGCCCAGGTTGCAGGCTTGATCCCCATTGGGGGGTGTGCAAGAGGCAGCCAATCAATGATTCTCTCTCTCTCTCTCTCTCTCTCTCTCTCTCCCTCTCTCTCTCTCCCTCTCTCTCCCCCTTCCTCCCTCCCTCCCTCCCCCATCTTTTCTGAAATCAATAAAGAAATATTTAAAAAGTAAAAACAAAACAATAAAATAAAAGCTGTGTATCGCCACCTCACGAGTCCCCACAGCAATTCCTTAAGGTAAGGATTTTCACTGCCCGCATTTTCCAGATGAGGAAGAGTTTGGGTTGGCACTGGAGGTAATTAAGTAATTTTCCTAAAGTCACATCTAGGATTTAAAACAGTTGATTGTGTTACCTGAGTTCACAGACACGACCCAAAGTTGCCTCTCTGTTTTACAGTTCCCTGTTTGCTTACAGTCCCCTGTTGGTCAGTAAGACCCTGGGTTCTCTTGGTACCATAGGAAGCATTCAAGCAATGGCAAGTGTGAATGAATGAGTTCCATCCCTTCTCAGGGTGGATGCTGAGGAAATGGTACTTAGCCTTTAAAGTAAAATGAAATAATTTTAATAGAACTATTTTAAACGAAAGACCACTCCTCCTTGTCCATAGAAAATAGAATACAGTGAAAGAATGGCAAAACCAAGTCAGAGGTATTCAGCTGTAGAAGTTATAAAGGGCACTTGATTGAAAAAAAAAATCTGTTCAGGCATCTAATAATTAAACTGCTCATGACAGCATATAATTGCATCATTATGATCACAACTGTTACTCTAATTTGGACCATAAGAGAGCAGTGTCAAAATCTTTTAATTGTATTTTAGCCTTTCCCAAAGGAAGTCTTCAGATTGTACCATGAACTTGTAAACTTTTGACACATCTTTACATTCTTTGATGTTGTTGCAACTCCTCATAAAAACTACAGAAATGACTCACTGTCTCTGTTTTATAATTTGGAGTCATATCTTTATATGAAGTTTAGATGTATCTTTCAATATGTTAAACACCTATATTTGCATACTTTAATGTACCTTAGTTTTCAAACTTCTATCTTATTTAAAGTTAATTCTAGTAGTAATGCAACTTGTATAAAAATAACAGTTCGTTTTATTCAAGAACATTTTAATTAAAAATATGTGCTGACTCTCCAGGGGCCAGATGGAGATTTACACTTCTCCCAAGACAGGGGCTGCTGAGCAATTAATAATGTACATGGGATTTTGGAGAGAATCTTTAATCAGCCTAAGAGTAGAAACTTTTCAAGCAAGCTCCGGCATTTTAGAGCTACCCATTGGCATTTGGAAGATTGATGTGTTAATTACTAATCATGTTTTAAATCAGTTAAACTGGCTGCTTTAAATACCTTTATTTGATCACATTCTGCTGGTCTCATACATGCAGATTCTGATGTTCTTTGACTATAACAAGGCTGCATGTTGAATCTTTCCTTAAAACTCACTGGTTAGCACTTACTCTCCACCAAGTGTGTTATCTTGGGCACACAATGAGGTCTCTCCAAGTCCCACCTTTTGTACCTATCAAATGGAACCTTAGAGCAGTGGTTCTCAACCTTGGCTGCATGCCAGGAGCCGGTCCATCCTTGCCGCTTGACACAGTTGCTGCAGGGAAGAAACATCTGCACAGCATATGTTTCAAGGGACCTGGCGTATATGGCATACTGTTCTTAATATGTTTGCTCCCCTTCTTAGAGCTATGTGTTTTAACCAAGGTCACCTCTCGGAGAAAGGTTGTTTCCCCAGGTAGGGACTTTCCCCTGAAGTTAGGGAGGGGATAAAACCCCTTAACTAAGTGCCAGGCGGGTAGTTAATCACTTTAACTATGAACAATCACGCTTAAGCTACATATCTTTACTCCCTGGAATGGAGATAAGAAACGCCCTAACCTTTGGAATAGAGATTGATAGGCTTGGAATCAACTGGTATAAATACAGATGTAACAAGACAACAGGACACACAACCTAGCGAGAGAACCTGGCTGAAGAACCTAGAGCCAGAACCTAGAGACAGAACCTAGCAAGAGAACATGGCAAAAGATCCTGGGCAGAACCTGGCTACAGAACTTGGCTGGAGAACCTAGAGAGAACATGGCGGAGAACCTGGAAACCTGGATACGACCGAACCT